>NC_045787.1:120000755-120334497 GCF_009873245.2 Balaenoptera musculus
CCTCTTTCCCCCAAGGAGGTGGGAATTCGTCACTGTAATTATTTACCTATTGTCACTGGTTTTGAAGATTCAATGAGATGATACAGGTAAAGTGTCCAGCACTGTGTTCGGCATAGGGTAGGTGCAAGCGTAGGTCAGTGTTATCATCACTTAGTGTCTGTCTGACTTTCTGTCTGTCTCTCTCCATTAGGCATGTGGTCATATTAGAGGAATCTGCTTTCTCCAAATTGCTCTGCCCTGTGTTTATCTTCACTGTACTCAATAATGGACTCTTCCTGAGAGCTTTTTTCCCCCAGGTGATAGACTCTTCAGATACGAAAACCTCTCCACTTCGTTCTGATTTTGCCTACATGGCTCTACACCCTCCCAGCTCTGTCCCTGGCAAGGTCCCAGACAGGCTCCAGACCTGGAGCTGGGCTTTGACACTATTGTTCGGACTCTTTCTCTCTCCTCATTGTAAAACGAGGGTGCTCAGTGGCCTCTAAGGTCCCTTCCAGGTCTCGCACTCTGTGATTCTGTCTACAGTGAGTTCTGCACTACATCCTGATTGTCTTTCTCATGGCTTTCTCACCAGTTTTCTGGTTAACTCCGACTTCAAAGCAGTTTATGACTTGTAAGGGTTCTAAGACAAGTTATTTTATCTGTGATTCTCAAAACATTCCCAGGGTACTCTGGCTCTTGGACTACTGCTCTGGGTTCATTTGGCTATTTTTTCTTTTACCAGGAGAATCAACAGAAATTTATGTTTGCATTTACCAATAAGCCATATATTATTGTGTTTTGATTTTCCCCACTTGGAGGAGGTATCATATATTGGTTGGTTGTTGAAAATTCATTAAACAGTATTAGCAAATATTAAATCGTAATTAAATGGCAAAGGACTTTTTTTCCTGTGCTAATTAAATGCATACTTCAAACACTGTTGATTGCTACCAGGGCAGCCTGGGTAGAACAGAAGACTGGTGGAGGGGCGTGACATACCCCACACATCAGGAATGTACCAGAGCTCTTCATCCTTCATTTAGTCATTTTCAGTTCTTTCCAGTGAACTTGGGGAAGGGAGCTGAGATTTCTTATATAAATATAATGATTTTTAAAAAACCTATGAGGGGCTTCCCTGGTGGCGCAGTGGTTGAGAAGCTGCCTGCCAATGCAGGGGACACGGGTTCGAGGCCTGGTCTGGGAAGATCCCACATGCCACAGAGCAACTGGGCCCGTGAGCCACAACTACTGAGCCTGCGCGTCTGGAGCCTGTGCTCCGCAACAAGAGAGGCCGCGATAGTGAGAGGCCCACGCACCGCGATGAAGAGCGGCCCCCACTTGCCGCAACTAGAGAAAGCCCTCGCACAGAAACGAAGACCCAACATAGCAATCAATCAATCAATCAATCAAAAAAAAAAAAGCTCCTCATAAAAAAAAAAACAAAAAACCTATGAAAACCCGGATTTTCAAGTTGTTCGATCAGTTGGTTACTTTGAAAAGTTACCAAAGGGCTGAAATCACTGGGACTATCATGTCTTAAAGTCCACACTTTAACCCTTTTGGCCTATTAGTATTTTTAAACATCTCTAGTAGAAAATTCTCGTGATACTGAATAATATGTCCACCAAAAAGAGCAGAGGCTTTGCGTTAAAAGAGACCTAGACTTGAATTCTTTTTTTTTTCTTATCAAAACCAGAAATTTATTTCTTACAGTTCTGGGGGCTGGAAGTCTAAGATCAGGGTTCTTAATCTGCCACATGTAAACTCTGTAACTTTGGGTCAGATAATTAACCACTTTGAGCTCCAGTTTTGTCTTCCATAAAAAGGAAAGAGAGTAACAATCCACCTAGTAGAGTTACTGTGAAGATTAGATTATGTAAAGTGCTAAGCACAATGCTAGGCACATAGGAGTCCTCAATAAATGATATCTATTATTATGCTAAGTTTCTGGTTTGGGAGGTACAGCTATTGTTGGAATAACTATGTACAACAGGTGGCAGTATTGCCTTAGTATGTCTCTTGAGAGTGTTAGTCAAATTTGTTGGGACTAGTGTAGCAAAGAGGCTATGATTCCAGAAAAGAAACAAGTCACCAACAAAGTAGCTTAGAAAACTAATAGTACTTGTGCCCTAAAGCACTGGCCAATATTAGTGCTAGAAATGTACAAGTGTTCAGAAGATGACAGAGGTAAACTAGACAGAAATTAAAGGTGTTAATATGAATTTGATACAGTGTTCAAGACTTTTATTGTAAGTAACACAAAATTAACTTTCACTAGATTTCAGCCAACAGACAATTTCTTGGCTTGTAAAATTATAAGGCTGGGAACGGGGCCAACTTGTGATACCACTAGATGTAGGGCTCTGTCTCTTGACTATTTCTCAGCTTTGCCTGTCCTGCTTGGCTTCTTCATGCATGAATATTCTCTCGAACTGGTAAGGAAAATAGCCAGTGAACTCACATCCTCCTAGTTTGGTACATCCCACATCATAAGGCAGACACTACCCATAAGTTCGAGCAGAACAGTCACAGTGGGGACTCCAATTCACCCAGCTTGGCTCACTTGACTGTGCCTGAATTACCCACTACAGTTGGGAGATGGGAAGTTCACATTTGGTCCATGTGTCCTCCCCTTATGGCCAGACACGGCACCATGGTTGACAGCCCCTTCAGGATGTGATAGGGAAGAGGCAGTTCCCTAAAGGAAAAGAAAGGTGGTTTTACTGGAAAAGGGAGACATGCAAACCCTGTAATAATTTCATATACATTTCATTCTAAGAGATAAAATACTCTGAGATATTGATTGAGAGGAGTTGTAGCAGAACTTATTATCTGGGGGACTTCTTCAAGTTTATGAAAATTGGTGAAGAAAAATATAAAAGCGAGTGGCCAGGATGAAGAAGACTGGGTGGGAAGAGAGATCAGATGGGGCACAGAACTCCCTATGAAATAGGCAAATAAGGACTTTGGGGACAGGAGTAATTCAGTATGATCTTAGCTGAAAAATGCTGAGACTTAAAAGGAGGAAATACAATAAAGAGGAGGAAAGCAAGAGAAGGACAAAAGGCCCTGGAGAATGTGAAATAAATGTGTCATCAGGAGCACTTGAAAGAGCAAGGCAGTAGTCCAGAAAGTTAAAGTTCAGGATTACAGCCTTATACACATCATTGCATTGCTTTATTTAGGGAGACACCTCACAGGTGAAAAGCCTGAGCTAGGAGGGTGTCTGAACATCACCAAAGTGGAAAATTATGTGACTAGAGACCATAGTTGAATGGTTAAGAAAGTTAATTTTTACTTAATTTGTATAATGCCTTTAGGGACTTTTTGGATATTAATAAATAATTATGAGTGATGATCAATTAGAAAATCTGTATACACAGTTATTCAGTTCTGGATGGATTTTGCCATTCTCTCTGTTGATCAGCATGTTTTATGTTTTTGTCACATGCATATAAATGTCTAGTGATATGCCTAAATATTTTCCATTTTTCAGGTCAGTTTTTTCTATCTTTTTTTTTTCTTTTGGAGGAAGGTTTACTGCCTCTCACAAACACTCTAAACCAAACATGACTTTCTGTACACATCATCCATTTCCTCTCCCGTTCATTTTCATGCAGATATTTCCAGCTGCCCTGATAGCCTGGTGTTTATGTGCCCTGGAGTGTGCATTAGAATTCAGAAGAGAACAAACCCAGGCTTTAACACAGGAAAACGGACATTAAACCAACCTAGAAACACATCCACAGTTACACATTGTGGTGGTGTGATAGAAACAGGTTGGAAGTTAGGACTGGCTTAAATTGGGTTGGGGGATGAATAGGTAAGGTGCTCTGAGAAAGGGATGGACAAAAAAGTGCTAAACAGGTGAAAATCAGAAGAATAAGTTGCTGGTAGAGGGATGATCAGATGCAAAACACTTAATAAGGTATAAGAAAGGGCAGCTGGGCAGCAACTGAACTGAGATGATGGGGGGGTTTTGTTTCTTTTTTTTAAATAAATAAATTTATTTATTTATTTTTGGCTGTGTTGGGTCTTCGTTTCTGTGCGAGGGCTTTCTCTAGTTGTGGCAAGCGGGGGCCACTATTCATCGCGGTGCGCGGGCCTGTCACTATCGCGGCCTCTCTTGTTGCGGAGCAGAGGCTCCAGACGCTCAGGCTCAGTAGTTGTGGCTCATGGGCTTAGTTGCTCCGCGGCATGTGGGATCTTCCCAGACCAGGGCTCGAACCCGTGTCCCCTGCATTGGCAGGCAGACTCTCAACCACTGCGCCACCAGGGAAGCCTGAGATGATGGTTTTTACTTCCATTCCCTAACTCCTCCATTTGCACTCATGGTCCAGCAGGTCCAGAGCTGTGTCTTTCTTTTCTGTTGCATCCCTGGCGGGGTCTGTGTGCTGTTATTAAGCTGTTGTCTCTCGGCTTCAAACCCACCCCTCTCTACAGTGCTGGCTGACGCTGAGGCTGGGTTTCAGCTAACCACCCTTTTCATTGGCCAAGCTGGCTTCCTGTTAGATTCTGTCTGTAGGGGGCGCTAGAGGAAGACTGTAATAACAGGGGGAGAAGAAAGACTCCTTATTTGCTTCCTGCTCATCAGAATCAACTCAGCTTTTATTTACCCCAGAAGCAGTTGGTTCCGGTTCTCTTTTTTTTTTTTCTGTAATCCCCAGAGCCAGGCTCCTTCAGAGATACCAGGACCAGCAGGCATGGTGCCCTCCTCACATGCCTGGGTCTCACCTCCCATAGTATGCCTTTTGCCAGCATCTAGGTTCTAGTAAGCCCCTCTCTTTTATTTGTCTCCCCAGCCCTAAGGGTGGTATCTGCCTCTTGCAGTCACTATCTTTGACTCCTCCAACATCTGTTTAACCAATTCCTTATATTAAATTCTCCCTGTTCAGATAGCAGGTGGAACGTCTGTTTTCCTGACTGGCCCTGGCAGATGCATGGGTGGTTTAACTGTCTGCTCTTGCCCAAACTTGCCATGTCTTAATGAGGATCCCCAGCTGGGTCCCTTCAAGGCCAAATGTCCATGAGTGGAAAAGGTCAACCACAAGCAAGAAATGATGATTGTCAAGCTGGAAGATGTATTTTTCGCAGATGCTTGCACAGTCTGCCTATTCCCAACCTCCACTATGCAATATCTTTTCCAAGGTTAGCAGAATTATAAAAACATCAATTTGGGCATTATTGACTTTTCAACTGGGATACCGAGAAAGTGTTTCAGCAGCCTTGATAAATTAAATCTGACCACCTAGCTCCCAGACTGGCAGGTTCCTACATCACTGACAGAGAAGACAGGGGAAAGCAGTTTTCCCAGCTGTTGCTGTAAATGATGTGCATTGTGTTCACAACCATTAGCAGGTGGAGAATTTGAAGTGTGGGTAGATTGCAGAGCTACCTCTTTTAAAAATGCATAAGCACTTAGTGAGTTTGCTAAGTCGTGCCTCATTCAGTTCGGTTTGAATTTTTCATAGGGGAGAAAGATTCTGTTGTCTTTCCTCTTTTATTCCTTCTTTGTCAGTAAGGACTTAGGGCTACAGTGGAAAGGGACATGAGTCTAATCATGTAATTTTCTTGACTGGTCCTCAATTTTTCCAAGTTGTAAAATGTTGGAAGATTGAGTGTTTAAGGACTTGAGGCTGTTGAGTTTCCTGCCCCTCACCATGTAATCCAAACTACAAATTTCCCTGGGCTCTGGGTTTAAATTTATTTGATGCGTCCTAAAGTAAATTTTTATCCTGGAAGACTCATCCATTTGTGAAATTCTAAGCACTGCACTTTGAAGGAAGCTTCCTTCCAAAATGATCCCCTGCTCATACACTATGTTCCTCTCCACTCCCAAATAGAGTCAGACGTTATGAAATGCTCAGTGTACATTTTCCTGACGAGTCCAATTATAGCATCAGTGTTCTTCCCAACATGATGCTCCAGCCAGACCTAAGAATTGGTTTTATAGCGTGTTAGTGGAAACATAATCATCATATCTAACAAGCTCCTGATCTTTTTTGTTTATGTAGATCAGTGTCTGGCTTCTGGTAAAACAAATGTGGAATGTGTACACTGATTGAAATGCGTATTGGTTGCCACAAACCATGAAACATCTTTACCTTCGTTAACTATCTCATTTAATTTTCCTAAAACCCTTATGAGGAAGATACTATTACTAGCCTTATTTTTCAGATGAGGAAACTGAGGCTCAGAGAGGTGAAGTAATTGGTCCAAGCTGACATGTTTCAGGGCCTGACTCTGGAGCCTGCCATCTGTCTGCTACATTATCAACTTGATATAATTCAACACATGTGTCTGGCTCATTCATTTAATCGTCAGACATTTATCAAACCTCTATTATGTGCCAGGCAGCAAAAATGAAATCCAACAAAGTCAGCAATGGTTTATTTAAAAATAAGGAAGAGCTATTAGGCTCTTTGACCAGCAACTAGTTAATACACCCCTCGAAAGGCAGTAGAGGTTTTGCTTTTTTTAATATCAATAAATCAGACTTTTCTGGGAATGAAATGGCTTTCTCCCTATATCTGACTAATCAATTGTAACCTATTTTCTCCTCAAATGGAGAGATTTATCCCAGCCAGCATTGGAACCTCAGCAAACTGAGAGCAAAAGTATGTTGCAATCTGAAGTACCAAGGTATTTAGGAGATCATATTTTGCTGTAATTGGGGGGATTCTAGAATACCTAGAGTTACAGAACATACCTTTCATCGATGCATTTACACTCTCCAGAACAGGTGAGTACATGTCAGTGGGACTGCAAGGGCGAAAGGGTTTTCTGTGTTCTGGTTTATAACCTCCGTCTGCTGTGGTTAAATTCTTGGGAAGGGGGTGATCAGACAGACGGTGCTTCCAAAAAAGAAACGGCGTGGTTCTCTTCTCACGTTTGATTATTTTTCAAATTTCATAATGACTCTTCACGAAGCACCTCCAGCTAGACGGTGTTAATCCCATATTCTTCCCTGATTTCAACCTAATATGTAGACTTCAGAAGTCATCTTATGGATTATCTTTCCAAAATAGTAAAACATTCAGATGTGCTCCTAAAATATTGAAACGTGGTAGTATAACAAGCTCCACTAAAATTAATTTGTTTAATTTCCCTTTAATAGTGATAGCGCCTAGAATAAGTGGAAAGTAATACTTCTGTTTGCCTGGAAGCTGGTGGATCCCAGCTGACATTTAAATCCGTGATCATCCTGGCAGTCCAGGGAGGAAATAATGCATCTGTGCCAGGTTCTTGGCTTGGACAGGTCTTGGAGGGCTGCATGCAGTTTTCCACATGAATACACAGGACTCCCTCACATGATGGTGTTTGCGTTGTTAAAATGCCTTTTAGAAAAGCCTCAGGTTTCCCTCCAAGTCCACTGAATGGAATGACTTTCAGGGGAAGGTAACTGTTGGGCAGAGAAACACAGGTTTGTGTTTTCGACCGGTACAGCAGGTTTTATGGCCAAAATATTTTGTCATCTTGTTTTAAGGTAATAGGAGTACTCCAGCACATCTCCTTCTTCTTCTCCTTTCTGTCTTTCTCCTATTCCTCTTCTTTCTTTTTTTTAAGGCTAAGTTCAATTTCTGAACTTTTCTCAAAAAAAAAAAAAAAATCAAACTAGATCAACTCTGGGTTGAGGTGATTACTTTTCCTTGACCCAGTTAGCTGGAGCCATTTTTCCATCGAGTCATATTAGTATAGGGATGGTCAGGTTTGGAGAGGCAGAGGCAAAATCTGCCTTCTGAAGGAGAAAAAACGTTCACCTCAAGAGTCTGGGCTGGCAGACAGAAACCATTTTCTATTGCTGATATTTTCTGTTACCAGCTGGCATATGTTGAACAGTTTCTCTGTTGCACGGAAGAGATTTATTTGTAATAGCCTGAGATAACTAGGACGTTATTGCTGTGCTGATTCCTATTAGCTAATGGGATTGTTGCATTTCATTTAATGGGTATATAAATACATGAATACTCACTCGCATTTTAAAAAGTGGTTCAAAAGAGCAGGTATACATGAGAGAGACTTTTGGCATTGTGATTTACAGGGACTTTTTTTTTTTACTATCTCTGGGGAAAAATGTATAAATTGCTATAAATATTTAAATCATTTAGCTGTGTAGAGGACAGGCATTGTAAAAGACGGCAGGATATAACTTTCCTAATAGTTTCCATTCTAGGGTTCCTCTACTTTGACCACATTAGAAATGACAATAAAGTGAGATCTTATTATCATGTGACTTATTATTTATGAGTATAAGATATAGTGCAAATCAAAACTAGGTCTCCTTTAAAACGTATAAACATACCACATTATCCTTGCCCTCAATATTAGCATCATAAAGGGGATTGAATTCCCTTTTTTTTATGGCTTAAGTGCAATGAACTATATGAAGTACCCAGTGTATAACATATGATCAGTAAACAATATGAAGTTCATGACTCCAAGAAGACTGTGGCTGTTCAGAGGGTGGAAGGCTGGGAGCAGTGACTTATGTTTAGGAAATTGCTTTGTGCCGTAATTGTGGATTTCCTAGTTTAGGGAGCCACCAACTGAGTATCTGAAAAATGGCTCTGCCTCCAAATAGCTCAACGCAATGCTATGAATCAAGACTTAGGGAAATAGGGAGAGAGGAATTCACACTGGCTTAAATATATTGTAGTGGATCATATAAGTGAAAGCTCATTGACAGGTCTAGCTTCAGGTATGGCTGGATCCAGGTATTTAAACGTTATTATTAGGATAGTATTTTAATGAATTTCTACACTGTGACTTGAGCTATTTTCTGGGATGACAACAAGAAACATTTCATCATGTCCACCTCAGGGTGCTCATGGTATAGTAGCTGAGATGCCTAAGGTAGAAAAGAACTATTACAAAATATGATATGTGCAATAATAGATGCATTTACAAAAGTAGACCATAACTCAGAGGAAAATTTTAACAACTACTTCTGAGGATAGGTGAACAAGGACTTCAGAGAGGAATGAAACCTTGAAAATTGTTTTGAAAGAGAAGCAGGAATTTTACAGACAGCCTTGGTTATAGTATTTGGGAGACCTGTATTCAAATCCCAGCCCTGCCATTTACAGATAGTGCAAACTACGACAAGTTTCTTAAATTCCCAGGGTCTTAGTTTCCTTGTATGGAAACTGGGAGTGGAGCTACTGATTTCTTCGAATTATCATGAGGACCCGGTGAATTGATGCGTGCCCAGAGCTTACATGGGGGCCAGCACAAAGTAAGCCCTCCCTGACTGGTAGCTGTAATTCCACTTTTCTAGACTCCCCCTATTTACCTGACCGCAATAACATGGGGCATTGGATTACGGTTTAACATCAGCCACAGTAAAATCCGCTAGCATTTATTGAGCACTTACTGCATGCCACACATTGCATTAAGAATTTCACTTGCCTTGTCTAAATCCACCCTACAACTCTTGGAAGTGGGGAAATTATTATCCTCATCTCACAGATAAGGAAACTGAAGCTTTGAGAATTTAAGGGATATGCCAACGTAGCAAGGTTAGTGATGGTATAGCTGAGTAACTCTCTGACTCCATTGCCCGTGGGCTGAAGCATTATATTATATTTCTTGTCATGCAGCACGCCATCATTAATTTGCTTCGCTTGATGAACTTGGCTGCTGGGTACTCCTGTTGCAGCCCATTCCGTGTGCCATCCCATTTCTTCTGAAGACATGGTTGTGGTTGCTCGTGTGTGTGTGTGTTCACGTGCTGCGTTGTTACTCCACACTGAGCTGCCTGGCATTCATCCCTTGGGTCCTGTGCTTCCTTGCAGGTGAGCCATCGAGGTGGTCATCCTCGCACTGTGATTGCTGCTGCAAGAATGGCAAGGGTGACAAAGAAGGAGAGAGCGGCACCTCTTGCAATGACCTCTCCACCTCCAGCTGCGACAGCCAGTCTGAGGCCAGCTCTCCCCAGGAGACAGTCATCTGTGGGCCCGTGACACGCCAGACCAACATCCAGACTCTGGACCGTCCCATCAAGAAGGGCCCCGTCCAACTGATCCAGCAGTCAGAGATGCGACGGAAAAGTGATCTGCTCCGGACTCTGACTTCGGGCTCCAGGGAGTCGAACATGAGCAGCAAAAAAAAACCTGTTAAGGAAAAGCTCTCAATTGAGGAAGAGCTGGAGAAATGCATCCAGGATTTCCTAAAGATCAAAATTCCAGAGAGGTTCCCTGAGCGAAAACATCCATGGCAATCTGAACTTTTACGGAAGTATCATCTATAGTGGAGGGCGGGGGAGGTGGGAGAAGAAACAGATCGTGTCACCATTTTGAAGTAAACCTCCTAAAGGAAATTCATATTTGAAAAGAAAAACAATAACTAACAATACACATTTGTTAGAATACAGTAGCCCATTGATATACTACTGCCTATTTACCTAGTTCATCTTAACATGTCAATCCACAGGGTAGATTTCTTTCCAGATGTGGAAGTGTAAGAAAATCTCTCTCTCTTCTTTTTGTTCTTTATTTGTTTGTTAACTTGGTCCCATGTGCTGAGTATCTTATCTATAATGAGAGCCAGCTACATAAGTATAGCTGAGAGGCCTTGGGAATCATTTATCCGAAACTGGGTTTTGCTCTCCTCTTCTACCTCCCTCCTTCGAATGAGAATATGGTAGAGATCTGACCCACTGCCATAGGTCTGGATTTTTAAATTTTCCTTTTCCCTTTTGTTTATGGGGTAAGGGGGGAATGGCAGATTTATATGACTTTTCACTCAAATCGATTATGTGCCAGTTTATATTGACTCCGTCTGCATGAGTATTTGTGCAACACAAGCCCAACAAAGTGTGTATATACACACAGTGCACATGAGCCCAGGGCCTGGGCATCCTAAGAGGTGTGCTTTTGCTCCCAGCAGCACCCTCTTAGAGCCCTTCAGACACAGGAGCCTCTGCTCTTATCTTAAAAGCCTTCTGGGAAGATTTCCCAACCTCTCTTGGCAACACTTCCTAACATCAGTGAACCTTCATCATCAACAAATTACCTTCCTTATTTCAAAATTAACACCCTCAGGCTCCATTTTACTGCGTTGCTCTTTCTCTGCACTAGGAGAAGGTGAGAAGAGCTAGTCACATATTCTTTGTGTTTTTTTTAAAAAAACAAAACATCCCTCATCCACAAAAATGACTGCAAAACGACCCCATGTTCAGCCTTCTCTACCCTGAGCTGAATTACCTTCCTTCTCGCAGCGTTTTCAGAGTCCTTACTGCCCATGTTTTCAAGGCGTGGCCTTTTCACGTAATCCACATTAAGTTCTCTGCATTCCCGTGTAGCTGTGGAAGTAAGAAAAACACACAGCGCTTGGATGAGGGTCCAGCGTTTTGTTTTAAGAGGAAATTGTATTCCACACCCCTCCTAGTAATGTCTCATAACTTGTTCAAATTGCAGTGCTTCACTGTTACTTCCTTATAGGCAGTTTTGTTTGCCTTTGGGATCTGGGATTTGGCTGTGTCCATACTAGGATTTGGCTGTCGTTTCTGTGATGTCTGTGAACAACCCAACTAGATAACTGAAGCTCTGAAATTAAGACTTTGGCTTTCTAAACTGTCTTTCTTGATTATATCCTTCACCTATATAGACACAGCCAAAAAGATAACTGTTAACAGCCATCCATCCATGTGACTCTGTATTCTGTTAACGTACCAATAGTTTTTTCATAGACTTGTGGTAAGTGAAGATTGAAGGGCAAGTTTTTACTTTCAGCATTCCTCGTGCATTTCAGTGGGAACTGAAAATATAATTTGTCCATCATTAATTGTGTGCCAAGCACTACTAATTTTTTTTTTACTGTGTGTGTGTGTGTATGTGTATATGTATCACAGGTAATAAAGGCAACTGGATGATGTTTGTAGGAGGGAAACATAATGACCAATTGCTTCTTTTTGAAGTCTTTCACTGATGCACATTTATCATGTAAGAGGTCTGTCTTGATTCCTGTTATTATTGCCCATTAGTATATGGATATCTTTCTGAATTTTTATTAATTCTTACACCTGGGCAACAGACTCAGCCAGTGTTTTCTTGTCCTCATGGTTCAAATGGACTTTACAGTTTTGCTGAAGTGGAAAAGAAAGATCATTTGGGGAGCTGAGTTGTCAAGAGAATTATAATTATGAATTTAAGTGGTGTTCTTTTTTGCAGTAGTATATTAGCAGACATTTAATCTTAACTACAACATAGCTTTGTACAGCCTACCAGTATGTCTTCATTCTTTTCAATGTTTCTTTATACCACATCAAGATATCATATTAATAATAGAAGATTCTGCAAAGGATCATAGAACTTAATGGGCCAAGAAGTTGAATTTGGTGAAAATATCCCCAAACTCACTTTGGTCAAATGATTCTTATGGTCCTACTAGAAGTTCTGTCAAAGAGTTAGGGGTCTAACTGAAATGGCCAAAGTCCCAACTTTCTTGAATTTCAGACCTGATTGTCATGCCTTCAAGATAGAAACACACTAGTAAGAATTAGAGAACTAGTAAGATGGCAGTCAACACACTACTCCTACTACGTACTTTAAATAGGAAATTAAACACTGCAAAAGAAAATGTTCATGGCATTATTTCTCTGTTCTTTGACCTGTCATGAATTTGTTTCCGTTTAGGCTGTCTTTATACCCCCAGTGAACAAAACCAGTGGCGGCAAGTCTGTTTCAAACAACAGTAACCTTTTAAATCTGAGTCAGCTCTAGACTGACACTCACACCAAATAGTCCAAGTAGCTGAAACAGCAGCATGGTGTTCATTTGTGTGGCTGTTGGTGTGGAGATGACGGTAGACCTGATCAGTAAAAGGCTCTGCAGAGGCACCGAGTCCATGGACATCTTCAGTCCTAGTTCAGGTGGAGTTCAAGTGAGGTCTGTGTGGCCTGCAACATTGGAGATGAGTTCTGGGTAAGTGAGTTAGAAGATGAAATGCTGTAGTGGCCCTGCACCATGAATCAGGCCCATTTTCCTGAACTTAAAAATAGTTTGAAGAACTTTTAGTTCATTTCTGGACAGAACAATATATATGGTTCGCTTCTTGACTATTGGTTATGACAAGGGCTGATATGAAGAGACTAGTAGCATCAAATAGGTCAAATGAATAACGAATCATATGTGCAGAGCCCCTACTCAGGTAGCCTCCTAGAAAATTCTGCAATGCTAAAATCCATTGAGCTTGGGGAGGTCATTCTCTAGGTCATTCTCCTAGAAAATTCTGCAATGCTAAAATCCATTGAGCTTGGGGAGGTCATGCTAAAATCCATTGAGCTTGGGGAGGTACATGGGTCTTCTGAAGGCAGAACTATATTTATAAAGCCCCCCCACCCACTGTCAAAAAGGGAGTGATCTGTGTTTAGCAGGAAAGGGAGAAGACAGGAAAATAAAACTGTTGCATCATTATGGTGGTATGCTCTCCCTCCCCCTGCTAAGAAAAAAATTGCCCTGAGATACGGCCATAAAACAACAAAGTGAAGTGGTTTCCAAAAGTTGCAGTGATGTTATCCTTTGTAATTGTAGGCACAGTGTTATCTTCCTGGAAATACATGCATGATGAATTATAATAAAAGGGGAACAATTCACAAACCGTAAGTGTTCCCTTTGTTCTTTATTCCTCCATAGCTATGTCTACCCCCAGCTGATTCATTTGCAGGGGTTACATCTATTAAAGGGGAGCTAACAAGGAATTTTTCACTTTTGCATTGGCCTTGTTTGATTCAGGGGCACCTTTATCCATAGGCACAGACCAGATATGTATTGTTCATTTTGGGTCCTCTTAGTTCCCACTGCTTGTGCTTCTGGATTACTTTTGCTTCTCTGATTATCCTTTCTGATTCCTTTAGACTGAGATTCCTTTCTGATTATCCTTTGTCTGTGCCAAGCAAAACATGCTCCAGTGAGACAAAGAAAAGGCATATATGGTGTTTTGCAAAATTACTTGACCCCAACTCCCAAAATGGGAAACAAACTCTGATTCTCCTCTGATTCTCCTATGTTTTTCTCTGTTACAGTTTCAAATTTCCAACTTTGTATTTATAGTGTCCCAATCCAGAACACTTAAGTGCTGGTATTTTCTGCCACTAGCTATCATAACGTGCAACTTGACTAGTCTTGGTCTTCTGGATGATATTTCCTAGATTTAAGACTCTATGAGCTTTTAGGAAGAATCGTTTGTCACCTTCACGTGACATAGCAATTTTCAAAGGAAAAATGATGGGAGTTATTTTTTCCCTGATGACTCTGTGGCGGATAAATGTTTTTGCCAATTTGCATGCTGGGTTATACGTTTAGCATGGGCCGTTTCTCTCTTAATGTCTTGGTATTGTTGGCATCTTGCAATCTTGATGGCCCACTGTTCCAATTTATTTATTTTCTTTTATATTGTCAAAATAACACACGAGAGAAAGAATCAGAGTGAGCATTCTGTATTCTGAGGTAATACGGAGTTAGATGTCGTTTGAACAGGACTGTACAATGATTAATATCTGCAGAGAAATTAGACCAAATGAAACCTGCTGAAATGGGTTTGATTTATATTGCCTTCATCATTCTGATTTTAGAAGAAATGGTTATTGCTCTCCACCCCTGCTGAAAGAAAAGAGTGTTTGTTAAACTTTAATAATCACAGCTTTGTGGTGCAAGCACAACGCTTATTTGTTTGGAATGTCTGTTTTTCCTCATCTTGCCATATACATTGGAATGGAGATTCTTCCCCTAGTGGCCTCCACTGCAAAAGTTTTGGCAGTGTTTCCAGTACTCGGCATGCATAAAATCATTTGCAGCACTTGCGTAAAAATGCAGATTCCTTGATCCTAACCCCAGAAAGTCTGATTCAGAAACTTCAAGCAGGGCCAAGGAATCTGCATTTTGGGCTATCATCCTTAATGGTTTTGATGAGATGGTCTGTGGACCTTCCTTTGAGAAACTCTGCTATTTAGGGACTATGCAGAGGTCAACATTTCTCTCACTTCCTAGTGGCACTTCCTCTCACTTTCTTTCCCCTACAAATGAGTCAAAGCATGCATAATTCATTATCTTAAGAAAAAAGACCCAAAGAAGAACATTCTAGGACTAGGGCAGAGCAGATTTCCATAATTTGTTTGCCCTTTCATCTGCCTGTCAATCATAACCTTTTCTTCATTTTGTGTATGTTTGATGTTTGTGCCTTTTTTTTTGTTTCCAAACTGAAAACCTACATCAATATAGTTTTATGACTGGGTAGATGGGAGCACATCTCTGAGTGAGATGTGTCCTAATGATACCCAACAAGGAACAAAAATAATGACCTTTTCCAAAGAAAGTTGTTCATTTCTAGGCCCTTTTACAGTTTGAGTCAGAGGAACCGTAGAGTAATCCATAATTTAATGATGTGTATGGCCCCAAAGGAGGTTCCAGTAACTGCACATACAAGCCACCAAAATGAATATGGAGTGTTTAGTGAATTTAGCTCTACTTCACGGATGAAATCCTGAGTCATTGTACTGCTAAGTTTGTCCAATTTGATTCAAGCAGGACTAGGAAGTTCTCAGAGTTGAAGACCCTGAACCCCAACATTAACTAAAAACTTCAAGCAAAACCCATGGGGGAGAATAAATTTTTAAAAAAGAAATAAGGAGTGGATTCAAAATTCCATTTGTAATGACATGAAATTCTCTAATTTTCCAGTCACTCTGACCAGGAGAGATGGCCGTACTATGATTATTCAGAAAGAAAAGAATTTTGGAGGTTTCAATGACCCAGTTGGTCCTATCCTTGTAACACAGTAACTGGAGAGGTACCAGATTCCCACATGCAACAGGAAATAGAGAATAGATGGCTTAAGTTCATGCTTGTCATGATATTAGTTAATATTTAAGTAAAAACTACTATCAAAGGAAAGTGAATGAAACGAATGCACTTTTTGCCACTAATTAAGATTATTTGGCCAAGAATTTTTTTAAAATCTTAAATTTGATTCAGTTTCTTTTCCCTCCTTTACTTCCCAAGGGAAGTTTACTTCTCTTTATTCCCCAGCTTCCTAACCTTTAAAAAAAAAATGTTCTTCTTGTTTGTGAACAAATTGTGTTGTTTATTCGATAAAGAATTTTTACTTCCTAGACTGTCATCCTTGCTTTATCTAGGGAATTTACTTTGAAAAGCCTGAAGAAAAATGTGTCCCAGTCCAGTGACTATCAAGGGGTTTTTCCTGGGGGAGGGAGGAGGTGATTTTCCTGTTAATCAGCCTTCTAAAAGCACTTACATGCCAACCTTACATGGAGGATTAAGTAAGTCTCCTCTCTCCAGCGACCTCTTCCATCTTGTCAGTTTATTCTTAGAATTGACCTTTAGCTAATTTACCTGCACTTGCACAATAAAAATCAGCATAACTGCAGACTCTCTTATTGCTGACGTTGGCTCCATCCACCACAAATGGAAGAGGATTGATGCGCAACTAAGTAGTGGAGGAGAACTGCTTTATAATTGTGTCTGTGTGGGTGCGTGTCTGTGCGTACACATACATGTGCAATTTTTAGGTCAATGTTGGGTCAGTGGCTAGTGGCCATGGTAATGCTATCCAAGTTCAGGGAAAAAGTCTTTGGTCACAAAGTTTAACAGCTTTTAATTCAGCACCAGTAGTTTGTCAATACTTGAGAAGGTGGAGTAAAGCTGGTCTCCTGATACAAAATTCAAACGTTACAGATTTCTGGATGAAAATCAAACTCGTTTTCATTTATATAGTCACTAGTGACATCATACTCAAAGAAAAGAAAAAAAAAAAGGAAAGAAAAAGGAAGGCTTGAAAGCTAAAATATGCATAGAATTCACATTGATCACTAGCAGTTTTTCTCGACTACATCCAGTGGTCAGTGGTTTTTCTTACATGTGAGAGACAGAAACACTTTCAGGAAAGGCTCTGATTTGTGTGGCTTATGTGCATTTAAGGCAGTGACTCTCATCCAGGTGTGATTTTTGCACCCCAGGGGACTTTTGGCAATGCCTGGGGATATTTTTGATTGTTGTGACTTGAGAGGTACTACTGGCATCCGGTGAGTAAAAACCAGGAATGCTGCTAAACATCCCACAATGTACAAGACAACCCTCACAACAAAGAGTTATCCAACCCCAAATGTCAGTAGTGCTGAGGTTGAGAAACCCTGAGTTAAGGGTTGGCTCAAATTTTCCACGGCATTCTTAACCATGTAGAGAAAGACTTCTGGGCCAAGGGATAGGATGAAATGAATGATAATAATTTGTACCACCTGAAATCTGTGTAGGGTTTATTTATTATCCCTTTATACAGATGTGAATGCTGAGATTTAGAGAGAAATATGTCATTTTGTCCAGGGTTCCAGTAGTGATGAAGCAGGCCTGTGGTCTAACTCTGTCTTCTACTTAAATCTTTTTCTGCCTCAGAAAAATGATACTTCAGTGAAGTTATCAACCTTAAAACAGCTAAATGCGTTTGTTGTGAAGCACTTTGGCAGCATTCTGAGTTCGTGTGACCCTATTAAGGATGCTTTTCAAGCTGATCAACAGTAGAGAGCAAGGTGCTCTCCGAAAGGAAACAGGAAAGCGGGGGCAAGAGTGCTTAGAACAGGCCAACAATTCCATCATCTTTAACTGCTCATTGTGTGCTTTGTTTCTTTGGGTCGAATATCCTCACTAAAGATGATATTTAGATCTTGGAAAATATCCTCAGACTCACACAGATGACCCCCATGCCCATGTTTTCAGAGATATGACAAGTCTAAGCAAGGCCCTGGCTACTGAGCCTCATTATTTCATTTGCATGTACTGACCTCATTAGAACACAAAACAGGTTTGTATCTTAAATAATTTGGCATTTTTCTTTTCAGTTATCACACCAACATCACAGTGATAGAATAAAGGTCCAGTCATTCTACCTCCATTTCGTACAAGGGAAACTGAAGACCCAGAGAGCTGAAGTCAGACATTCATTTATTCATTTGTTCATGCATTCACTCAGCAGGTATTTGTTTGGTGCATACCGTGTACAGGTCACCGTGATGAGCATTATAATCTACTAGGGAATCGAACTTGGGATACAGAACTTGAATTCAGATCAAGTTCGCATCCTAGGCTAACATTATTTTTGTATGTAGCTCTGATCAACATTCTAGATTTATGGTTTAAATATTAAGTTATAAATAATGTAGACTACGAACTTGTTGTTAGGCGCTAGAAACTCTACTAGGTGTTTTCTATGCCTTATTTAATCCTAGAATAACGCAATGAGGTAGATCTTGTTACTCTCCTCTTTTTCATAGTTGAGGTCAGTGAGACTCAGAAAGGTAAAGCAGCACCTAGCTTGACAACGGCAGAGACAGATTTTCATCTGGGTTTATTAGACTCCCAAGGCTGACAACTTCACCACCTCATGACATAAGCTCTTCTTCTCTGTTTTCTGGATTTCACCTTTTTATCGTTTCTTCTGCTCTAAGCAAAAGGTAGCCAGGATGATTCCAGCCTGACATCCTTCCTGCAAGTTGTTAGCTATTTTGAGTTGCAAGTTCCATTGGACATGCATATCCCTAGGAGATCAAGGAAAAAAAGATTTGGGGGGTACCACAGACTGTACTTAATGGTAAAAGCCCTATCAGGGGGCTTTGTTGTAGAACAGGTATCTAGTGAGTACTGAGCCCTGTGAAACCCACAGTGGTAAGATAGCTTCCATGTCAGGAGGATGGTGCCCGCAGCTACTGGCTGTGCTGTTCACGGGTGACCGGGGCAAATTTCACGAAAAGTAAAACGTGTCTGTATATGCGTGTGTGTGCATGTACATGCACGTATCTGCCATTTTTCCTTTTTGGCTTTTTAAACAATTTCAGTTTTTGTTCATGACAGGTCAGAAATCCAAATATGATTGACTGCCCCTAGCATCTCATCATTACTATTCTAAGTTGGAAAAAAGAGAGGCATCTAGAGAAAATAAACTGCACTGAAATATGTGAGTGTGTGTGTGAGGCGTGTGTGTATACTTGTGTGTTGTGTATGTGTGTTTATGTATAAATTTTGTGTATATATGTATATATGAGTGTACATCTATCTAAATATATATATCTATATCTATACATTTGTATACACACATAAACAAATCTTAGTTTGAAACTGTTTGGAATTTTGGGTTTGAGGGACTTATTATAATTTATTTTTGATTTCCTAGATAGTCTAAAATAGTTCTAATTTCCAAAAGTCTCTTCCACTATGAGTATATGTATATATCTATGGTACAGAGAATATGGTTAGAATACCTAGGTTTAACATCTATGGATGCAAAACCAAATAAAAGTGCATTTAAGGAAAAGCCAAACTTGGAAAAACTGGCTTTCTAATTTGAACCATTTGTTGGAATTTCAAACTACTCTATGTGTTTTCAAACTTGCTCATTAAAACACACACACACAACCCACCAAATGAACATGATGATGTTTAGGAAGAAAAGAATAAGAAAATGTAGGTCTATGATAGCACAAATCCAATGGTTACCATACCAATGGTACTTCACCTACCTATTGGTTAATTTACTATCTTCTCATTGATTTTACTTCATCATTCATGGGGGGGCCCCTGTGGCCTTATGTATTTGTAGGTGGAGCTGGTTATCTGTTTAATTATTTTAAAACTCTAGTAAATAATTAATATGCATATTGTAAACATATACCAAAGCTCAAGGGCACATTGTAATAATAACCAAACATTTCCTAGACTCCTGCAAGTAACCCTTTAAGCCTGTGTATACAGATACCAAAATAGTTGCTCAAAGAAGGAACAACATAAAGTTAAATGAAAGAAAATGTTACTTCTCTGTTTTGGCATCCTATATGCATATGACCAAATGACTGAAATTTGGGCACTCTGAAGGATACAGTAAGTTATGTTTTCATTCATAGGCATGTGCTTTGCATATTTTGGAGAATACGAAAAGTGTTTTAAGTCAACCTATGCAAACAGGGCTTCCCTGGTGCTCCTTGGGATCAGTTTGTATGCATACAGCCCATACCTTCAGAAACTCAGCCTGGCTCCCAGGCCAGGTCTTAGCTGATGGTCCAAGCACAGGCTTCTCCTCCCAGGGACCTGTCAGGTTTGCTCAGACAGTCAGAAACATTTGCAAACCTATCGAGTATGGTCATTCCTTTTTTTTATTCCCAAAGTCTCCCTGCCGATGTGGTCTTAAAAGCGTAAGAAAGAAAATCAATTTTGTAGCAATTTCATGTTCTAATTAGGTTTAAGGCCACTTGAAGAAGGAATGTTTGCTTTTCCCCCAAATTTTATAGCAGAGGAGGAGGTTTAACATCAACCTTGGCTTCAAGTTCTCTTCTTTCATTCATTTTTATTCTAAAGGAGAATGTTGAATCAGGATAATTTTGCTTAAAATATTCTGCTTAGTTTAGAAAAGGACAGATTAATTTTTGTGTGTGTGTACAACATGAGGGGTGGAGAAGCGGGTGTGCCAGAACCCCTCATTACCCTGTTTCTGATCTAAGGAAATGGATTCAGGAATTATTGGAGTGGTACCCTACTTAAGACACAAAAACAGAAACGTAGGGGGCCCCATTTCAGAGTCCCATTGAAAGCTGTTAATGGGATCTCCTGTAAGTGGGTCACCACTTAGATTAGTGATGGCATCTCACTTGTTTCTCTGATAGGAACTTAGTCTGTAACATCAAGAATCTTTGTGTTGGCTGAAGGAATTGAACGAATGATCTCAGTTGAATTCCTGTTCCCCATGTCGTTCAGAACCAGCAGAGCATGGGGTAGAATCTAACAAACAAAATAATTTGTCCAAATTAAATCAACATGTTTAAATAGTATCGGCATTGCTCTTGACCGGTACTTATAAAGACCCTGTTAATTATGCTACCTGTGATCTCCAAGTACAGTTTGCCAGGGATCCTCAAGCTCCTCTTATATCCATCTCGGATGCTTTGAATGTGATGTCACCATAGATAAAGGAGTCTGAATTTCACTGGTACTAACCCTGAGTGGTGATCTACTGGGGCCTTGCTCATGTTTCTTTTTCCTGACCTCATTCAAGTGCTTGATGACTTGGGTCAGTTTGTTGCACATTGATGCATACCAAGTGACACCCGCTGAAATTACCTCTTCTCCTTTCCAATGCAGTTTGCTTGTACATAAGTATAATGTCAAATTGTTTACAGGTTCTTTTTGTGTGTAATTGTGATAGCAGATTTAGCTCAAACTTTAATCTGTTTACTGAATGGTGTTCAAATGAATGTGCTTATTACAGTATAAACATCATTAATTATGGACTCACATGAATGCATGTCTACATGTTGTCAATTCCCAGCAGCTCGGTTATCCAGCAAAAAGTCTGCGGTCTGTGAATAGCAAATATACATAAACTACTGTGACTCTAATAACTCAGTAACTGTTTTTACCTTGGTATGTAACACTGTAGATTTTGGCCTGTTGTATTTCTTTCTTACCTATTTGTTTTGCAAGAGAAACATGATAAAAGATAGTACTACTAATTGTCCCAATGGAATTGCACATCATTTTGGCAGTCACTGGTCTACCCCAAAGGCAACTGCCTATGATGGAACAATGGCCCTGAGCAACATATAAATATATACATACATATTTATGTATGCAATATCTACAATGCTAATTACTACCATCTATTCTCACTGCCAGTGGAAACAAACTATTTTCTTTGGAATCATTGATGGATATAAAAAGTTTAATTTGCTATTAACCGCTTTCATATTCTGTTTAGTTCTTATAGTATGGTAAATGATACAGGTGCAGTATCAGTATTGTAAAATTGTGTGGTGAAAACTACAAAAGTCATTCTGTGGATATATTTTAAAAGGCAGACCAGAAACTATATTTCAGATTCTTGTGTGAATATAATTACAGAAATAGGTAACTATTTTTTATGTGTTTCCATAAATGACTCCATTTCATATACATTGTAATTTAGCACCAATCATAATAAATCATTTGGTAACATTTAGTTGTTAGAGATATCTATTTTCAGTATTCATGAGAGACTGATGATTCAACATTATTTCATGCTAACTCAAGAATTTTAGATGGAAGGTAATTACCATTGCAATTAGTTTATTTCTGGTTTGTTATGGCAGCTTGCTGGATTGGGGTACAAAAAAGGAGACTTAATAAGTTGGTTATTTAAAATTCTTAGAATGAGATTGCAGTGATCTGAAGCCTTGCCACTGCCTCTTCTTAATTGGGTGGCCTTACACTGTTTATCAAGGCTCTTTGAACTGCAGTTTCCTCATCTGAAAATAGGAATTCATAAAAATAATAAATAATAGACACCTCATGAGGTGAGAATTAAATTAGAGAGTCCAATTAAAGCATTTAGCACAGTATCTAGTACACTAAATAAATGCTTAGTAATCCCTACCCATTCGCATTACTATTATCCAAAATGCAGATCTTCAAGAGGAGCTTGGCTTCAACAGTCTGAATATATTTCTTTTTTTTCCTCTTTAGCGTTTTACAGCATTGCCTATAGAGCTAAACATTCAGTATGTTTTTTAATCAAGAGGGAAAAATTATACAGGGAAAAAAGGGAATTCTACAGCTTGGGGTGGTACTTTAGAAATAATTTAGCCTTTTGCTGCTGTGAAATATATTCAGCAGAACACTTGTCCCATGATCTGTGCTGAAAAAATGAAGGGAATTGGATGAAGTAGAGTTTGGGAAATATAACCTTTTTACACACTCCTCTTTGTAGTTTTTAAGTGCTTTTTTATTACATTTAAAGCCCTGAGAGTTATGCGGTAAAGGAACTTCCAAACTCTATTTAACCCAGAATCTCCCAGACTTCTCTCACTAAGGATGCTTCTATTTCTAAGGTGTGCATTTTCAGAAAAGCTAATTTAGCCCAGTCTCCTCCTTGTACAGGAGAGAAAGCTGAGCCCCAGAGAGGGGAAGGGATGTGTTGAAGGTGTGATGGTCCTGCGCCTAGAACCCCATCTATGAACCCAGGCTAGGACACTTCCTCCTAAACAAGTCTTATCTAGGTGACTGGCAAGAGTAATGACATTGATCTGAAAAACCCTTCTAAATTCATAACATCCTACTAGCACAGACCCAAAGTAAATAGTCGCATGAGATACTGAAGGCCAAGCAAGAGAAAAGCAAGGATGCAGCGAACAGGAATCCTTCCTTAGGCTCAGTCACCCCTGAAATTGCTGAGGGACAGACATTGAGCCTGCTTGGGCCTCCCAAATCTATCTTTAGAGATAGTCGCTACCGTGACACAGACCCTGGGCCGGGCTATACCTCCGCCCGCCACAGGGGTAAGAACTTAAATGGACCAAAGTGGTGGAGGAGTTCGGAGGGGAGTTTTCCTATGAATTCTTATGTGGGAGGCTGGGAGCTTCCTCCAAAAAAATTAGCGAGAAGACCCCTGTGTTGAGAAATTGTGAAGTCATTGACTTCTGCAGCCCCAGAAACTGCTTTTGTAGAGCTGAAACTTCATCAGGTGCAGGTCACAGAGAAAGACGTTGCCTCCAGTGTTCCAGAATGATACAGACAGTGAAGGAGCCACATCAAGAGGAAAACTTGGCTGCAGCTTTAAAGGATGAGTTCTGCCTCATACAGTAGCTAGGTTCTCCCCAAATCAAGGGTCCCGAGAACACTCCCAAGAGCCTCTGTGATGAGGACACAAGGAGGCTGCTCTCTCTACTTAGCTTGGAGCCTGCGTGGGAAAGAAGGTGTGTCAGGGGGCCCAGCCAGGAGTATAGTGGTGGTGGGTCAGGAGAAAGACTCCACCTTGAGCTCTCTGGGGAGACCTGGGGAGTCTCTGGGAGACTTCATCCATCTCAGCTTTGAAGTTACAAAGAGCCAGCAAAGGCTTACAGCCTCTGTCCTCCAAAAACTTGTCCGTCTGACAAACTGAGTTGAACAGGACTTGATCAGAAGGATCATAGCTTTTGGAATGAGGTCAGTGAAATAGGGAAAAATACCACCTTCTCAGACAACACTTCTGCTCCCCTCTAGTTTCAACCCAAAGACAGCGTTCCTTCCCAGACCTGCCAAACACCCAGAGCCACGTCAATCTCAGCCCTGATGGCAGCTACCACTGAGACAGGTCACTATAGGTGTTTATCCCAGTAGTGGGGCCGGTGACAGCCCCTAGCCAGGCAGAACACCATCAGCTTTAAATAAGCCAGACTCACCTTGCAAGGCTCACAAATAACAATGTGTCAGTAGCAGAGGCCCAGAAGGGCAGGTTTTCCGAATGCTCAGAATCCCAGAGAGCGCCCCACATTGCTTAGTCTCAGCAAGCTTGTCACGAAAGCACCAGAAAGAAAGTCTGGGCGCCAAACTCCAGCTTGTTTTCTCCTTCCTTCTTGCTCACTGTGTCCCCCCGGCCCCCATACAGTACCAAGAGACAAAACATCCCATGTACTTGAAGATCACCGTTGAAATGGGTTTGCTGTTCATCTGTGACTGGGTCTGGGCTCAAACGTGCTGTCCGAGCCTAGGAAATCCCTGGTGGATGTAAAGCAATGAAATCTACCGCCTCCAAGACAGAAAAATCACAAACTCCATGCACCCTTCACACAAATAAAGCTTTTCTTCTCTCCATCTCTCCTGGCCTCTCCACTTCCATACCTCTGCATTTCTGTTTTTCTCTTTTTATTCTGTTTGGTCTTTGGATGTCTGATACACAGAACAAACATGTTGAATAAACCACAGTACCCCTTATTCAACACCCTTATCCCTGCTCTCACACTTCTCTCCAGGCCTCAGCTTCCTCATCTGAACTGTAAATGAAGAACTTGGAGGAAACACTTCTAGGTACCCTTTGCCATTCCTCCTCTCTACCGATTTTTACCTAGGCCCTAGCTGGTCTCCAATGTGAGGGCATGGGTAAGAGGGGGGGAGAGGAGGCTTTGGTGGTGCCCACAAGTTGACCATTTCAGCTTGTCTTTGAATGAAAACAGCTGGCCTACCTAAGAGAGAACAAAGGATAAGGAGGCAAGTTGGATGCTGGTCTATCCTTTCAAGTCTTGTTGTTCCAAAAATTTCACAATTTGTGTGGAAACACAGAAGATCCCAAATAGCCAAAGCAATCTTGAGAAAGAAAAAAGAAGCTGGAGGAATCGGGTTCCCAGCTTCAGACTATACTACAAAGCTATAATAATCAAGACAGTATGGTACTGGAACAAAAATAGAAATATAGAGCAGTGGAACAGGATAGAAAGCCCAGAGGTAAACCCACACACATATGGTCAACTTATCTTTGATAAAAGAGGCAAGAATATAAAATGGAGAAAAGACACCCTCTTCAATAAGTGGTGTTGGGAAAACTGGACAGCTACATGTAAAAGAATGAAATTAGAACATTCCCTAACACCATACACAAAAATAAACTCAAAATGGATTAAAGACCTAAATATAAGGCCACTCTAAAACTCTTAGAGGAAAACATAGGCAAAACACTCTATGACTTAAATCACAGCAAGATCCTTTTGACCCACCTCCTAGAGAAATGGAAATGAAAACAAAAATAAACAAATGGGACCTAATGAAACTTAAAAGCTTTTGCACAGCAAAGGAAACCATAAACATGATGAAAAGACAACCCTCAGAATGGGAGAAAATATTTGCAAATGAAGCAACTGACAAAGGATTAATCTCCAAAATATACAAGCAGCTCATGCAGCTCAATATCAAAAAAACAAACAACCCAATCCAAAAATGGGCAGAAGAGCTAAATAGACATTTCTCCAAAGAAGATATACAGATTGCCAACAAACACATGAAAGGATGCTCAACATCACTAATCATTAGAGAAATGCAAATCAAAACTACAATGAGGTATCACCTCACACCAGTCAGAATGGCCATCATCAAAAAATCTACAAACAGTAAATGCTGGAGAGGGTGTGGAGAAAAGGGAATCCTCTTGTACTGTTGGTGGGAATGTAAATTGATACAGCCACTATGGAGAACAGTATGGAGGTTGCTTAAAAAACTAAAAATAGAACTACCATATGACTCAGCAATCCCACTACTGGACATACACCCTGAGAAAACCATAATTCAAAAAGAGTCAGGTACCACAATGTTCACTGCAGCACTATTTACAATAGCTAGGACATGGAAGCAACCTAAGTGTCCATTGACTGACAGATGAATGGATAAAGAACATGTGGCACATATATACAATGGAATATTAGCCATAAAAAGGAACAAAATTGAGTTATTTGTAGTGAGGTGGATGGACCTAGAGTCTGTCATACAGAGTGAAGTAAATCAGAAAGAGAAAAACAAATACCATATGCTAACACATATATATGGAATCTAAAAAAAAAAAATGGTTCTGACAAACCTAGGGGCAGGACAGGAATAAAAACGCAGACGTAGAGAATGGACTTGAGGACATGGGGAGCGGGAAGTGTGAGCTGGGACGAAATGAGAGAGTGGCATTGACATATAGACACTACCAAATGTAAAGTAGATAGCTAGTGGGAAGCAGCCACATGGCACAGGGAGATCAGCTCGGTGCTCTGTGACCACCTAGAGGGGTGGGATAAGGAGGGTGGGAGGGAGACACAAGAAGGAGGGGATATGGGGATATATGTATACGTATAGCTGATTCACTTTGTGATACAGCAGAAACTAACACAAGGTTGTAAAGCAATTATACTCCAATAAAGATGTTTAAAAAAAAATTGTTGTTCCAAAGTTCTTGTGAATGGATGAGCTGCCCTCACCCTTCCCTCTGACAATGGGCCTCCCAGGGGGTGAAGTGGACACCCAGTGGCCCACCTCCTGCATTACCCAGGGCTGCAGCTTTTGTTTCAGCAAGCCCGGTGTGAATTTCCATTTTCTCTTCACTGTGGATAGATGGGAAGGGATTGGCAAGCGGGACAAATAGTCAACTAACTGGAGTTGGAGATGGGGGTGCCACAGTTGACAGCAAATTGTTCTTCCTCCCCTTTGTCCCTGGGAAAATGTGTCCCTTAGTACCTAGAAATAATAAACTGTCAGATGTTTTTAAAAATAAGGAGATAGACTCTACTATCTCTGCCACCTGACATTGACAAATGTGACAACATACGAGGAGGGAAACAGAGACGTTAATGACTACCAGGTCTGTGTACCTGAGGCATAAGGGAGGGTTTTTTTCTGCAAAAGTCAATGAGTAGCATGGTAAATATCTTGATCTTCTCTTCAGGGAGCTGCTACCTGCAGGTCCCTTTCCAAAGCCCAGTTTCTATGTTCATAATGGGATTAAGTGCACACTGTCTGTCATCTGGCACCTTGAAGTTTGCAGTGAATATGCTTGGTCATCTGAAGTTTCCAAAAGCAGGAGCAAAATGTCAGGATTTTCCTCTCGTTTTCCTCTTAAATCTGTCACATGGGTCTATATAGCTACTGAGTACCTTGTATTGATATTTATGAGGCTTTGAGGAGATGCTGGAAATATAGCAGAATAAAGTTAACAAGATAACATAGAAATATGTTCAGTGCAGTTGTTTCCCATATTTTGTAGTCCTCTTTTATTAATAAGTAAATGTCAACCAAAGACAAAAGTAAACAAGGAGTGTCTTCTTGTTTGAATGGGGAAATTGATTATTTTCTGGTTTATGACATTTAGGCAATATAGATCCCATTTTCTTAGTTCCAAGATAGTGAAATCATCCAAACAATAGAGGCCTCTGAAACACACAGACCCAGATGCAAGGAACCCTAAGGGCAGTGCTGAAAGCCATCAACGCATGTGCTGAGCTCTGAGGATGCTTCTGCAAAAACCATGGGAAATAGAACAAAATGACAAGAGGTCAAACAATTATATCTCCCTAGCTACAAGACCTCAGGATGTTTCTCATGGACCAACTTCCTTAACTTAACTTCATGAACTTTTCCTTCCTTAAGATCGTTCCCCCCCTCTGACACTACTGCTGTTTCTGCTCTGGTTATCTTATTGGAATTTCTCAGAGTAACCTAGAAAAGAGGCAGAAAATAGGCAGTAAGGACTTGGAATGAAACAGAGTCTGGGACGGGAACGGAAGGGAGGTCTGGAGGCTCGCTTCTCAAAGTCTGTCCTGAGGATAAGCAGTACGGGCGTCACCTGGGGACCTGTTAGAACTAAAGAATCTCAGGACCACCCCCCGCACCCCTACTGGATCAGAATCTGAATTTCAGCAGAACCCAGGTGTCACAGGCACACTGCAGTTTGAGAAGCATTGGTCTATAAGGTATGGTAGAATGTGTGGAGATAGCCTTAGAGGTAAGTAAGAAGGAGATGTTGAGGGTGAAGGGATGTATGAGAGGTGCATTGTTCCAAGTGCAGCCGTGAAATTAGGTGACGTGGAGGTTGCCATGTGGGCAATAAAAATACCACCAGTAAGTGCTTAAATGAAGAAATGTTTATTATTAAATTTAAAAAATTTCTTACACTGTATAAACATTTTTCAATGTAAAAGTTTAGCATCTAAATATAAACAAAAAGAACAATACAAGTTAACCATAATTGTAACCATCAGCTATAATCATAGTTAACATTTTACCCTGTCTTCCACTTTCTTTGTATATATGTATGTACTGTATATATATCTACATATATATATAATATATATAATTCATATAGGTAGATATAATTATATATATAATTCATATAGGTAAATATTTATTATATATAATTCATATAAGTAAAATATTTATTATTAAGAATATGAATTAGTTACAAAACATATGAATAAATGCCTAACTATATAATAATATATTAATACATTGATATACAATTATTTAGGTGTAATATATTAACTTTATAGGGAGGGGAATGTAAGTGCCAACTGTAACTTTCATTTCTGGTTTATAACATATTCTGATAATTTATGCAAATGAATTTTAGGAAAGATTTTTTTCATTAATAATATTAGTTTTTCTAATGTTAATACTGAAAAGACTGACTATACTAAATGTTGGCAAGAATGTAGAGCAGTGGGTACTCCCATACATTACTGGTAAGAGAATAGAGTAGTACAGCTACTTTGGAAATCTTTTTAGCATTGTTTCCAAGCAAGGGTTTGCTGCCCAACGCCCCTAGAAGTCAACACTATCGAACCTGATTTTGAGAAAAGAAAGAGCTTTATTGTGAGGTCAACCAGAAAGGAGATGGAAGGCACAGCTCAAATCTGTTTCCCAGTCCAGGGCTGGGGTGAAATTTAAGGGGTTGGGGAAATTTCAAACTTGGAAGCTGATTGACTAGTCTCAAATCAGTCCATAATAAGCTACATGTGCTGCTGGAAGCCAGCTTTTCCTTGAAGGACTTCCCGCTTCATAATGCTCTCTGGGGGCAACATTTGTATTCTGTAAGCGCTGCAGACTGAAGATTCTCCGTCCCCGGGTCACCTGTCGACAAGGGCTGCTGTCCTGAACAAGTGCAATGGCAGTGCTGTCTCCGTAAAATAATTCCAGGTTTGATTAATCAACAACCTATTTAAAGAGGCTAAACCGGTTTAAGCTGGTCAGTGTGTTATGTGCTGTTTCAGCATCATCTGTTAAATATCAGTAAAAATTCCACACTGGAAATAGCCTAAATACCTTTCCATAATAGATTGGATACAAACAAAAGTACTGGCTGAAATCACTTATGCAATATTTCAAACAAAACTACTCTCTGTTGTTAGAAATCATGGTAGTGGTTCCCATCAAGGAGGAACAGGTGGGTAGTGATAGGGAATGCAGGACGAGGGCTTCTGGAAGGTCAATAATGTTCTATTTCTTGACTTGGATGATCAAGAAATATGCTTCAATAAAGTAGTTTAATAAGCATTACAAAGTGATGCTGTATATTTTAGAACATTTGGAAAATTAAGTGACAATTTCTATTATCATGTTGATATATGTTCCCCTGATCTTTTTGTTTGTTTTAAAATGTCTCTTTTTCCTCCTAAACCCACGTAATGCATACTTATTAAAATTAACTGCCCTCCCCACCCCTGGAGATCAAAATGTGTAAACTAGAAAGGGAAAGACCACTGCAACTCCAACCCACACAGGTAAGTTCTGGTAAAATGTAGTGCTTATTCAGGAGGGGTTTGTTTTTAAAGTGGATCTTATATTTTAGTTAAATCAATGGGCTTTTGCTAACTTCACATTTCTTTGGAGCAGGGGTTGGTTGGTTTGACTTACTAATTTTCCTTTCCAGCCTTCCCATATACTAAACTCTATTCAGTAAATGAAAGGGAGTCACCTTCATTTAAGCTCACAGTCTCCACCACCTCCCTTCTTTTGCTATAGAGTTACGTGTTAGTCTGAGAAAAGGGATATAGGAAAAGGGAGGTAAGCTTTGACTGGGACCCACAGGTCATCCTATAAGGAAGCTCTGTTTGGAAGTATCACACCCCTGGCCCCCGGGGACTTGCTCATCTCATATAAAAGCCAAGAACCATCTTTTGAATACTCAGAGCCATCCCAGGTCTCAGGGCAGAAATCTGGGAAAGAAGAAACAATTGGCGACATAAGGTCTCATCTATCTTCTGCTCTAAGTACCCCTCTGCTCTGGGTGATAGCAGGGAGGTGGACATTGAGAAAAACTAGTGCTCAGAAGACCCTTTGAAATCATGTAAGCCAGTGGTTCTTGCTTGAGGCCAATTTCACCCCTGTCCCCCAGGGGACATTCACAATGTCTGGAGACAGTTGTGGTTGTTGGAGGGGGGGGGGGGGGGAAGGCTTGCTGCAGGTATCTAGTGGGTAGAGGCGGGGGATACTGCTTAACATCCTACAATGCATGAGACAGCCCCCATGACAAAGAATTAACCAGTCTGAAATGTCAATAGTGCCGAGGTTGAGATGCTGATATGAGTGGATAAGTGTGTGTGTGTGGGGAGATGTTAGTTTCAGCTCAGGCCTCCCAACAGGTATATAGGTGAACAGCCCTTGACACATTTTCTTCCTCCCTAGGGAAGTTTTCTTGATTGAGTTCAGACAATGGTTTAGTTCATTCCATAATGATTTCAGGCACAAAACTCACATTATTCAGATGGATTGGTTCTGTCTTGTAGAGTGGGAGCACACACATACACTTAATGTACACCAAAATTAGTAGAATAAATATCAGCTAAGGGAGTCTTGTGGGAAACCAGCAAGTTCATTATTCCTAAGAGACAGTTTGGCAGCTACCACCCAAGCTCCTTGTGAGACCAGATGGAAGAACCCGGAGAAAGAGCCACTTAGCTGAAACCACGCTAAGCAGACAGTGAGAAGCCTGGAAATGGAACAGTGTGAAGGCTCAGCGAACCTAGATTCTCTTTGAGACACACAGAACTTACTCAGGGACAAGTTATTTAATAGCCTTAGAACTCTTTTCCCCTTATCTGTAAAGCAAAGGAGAGGAAAAGAATGAACATTTATTGTGAATCTATTATTTATTAGATACCTTTGTAACTTTCTTTCATTTAGTCCTCTTCTTAGCTCAATGAAGTAAATATTGGTATCTCCATATTACTTATGAGACTCAGAGAGGTTACCTGCTCGATGTCACACAGCAGAAAGTAGTAGGGCCAGGATTTCAACTTAAGTGTCCTGATCACTTTCATTTTTTACCTTTCCATAGATCCTGTTTCCTTAACCTGTAAAACAGACATGATTCATGGGTTTTTGTGTGATGATTTATTGATTTAATGCACACAGCCTCAGAAGAGCAGTAGACATTTAATAAATGCTGAGCCTTATTTTTAATCATTATTATTATTTTGACACTTCCCTGTTCAAAAACTGCCCTTTTATTTGTAAGAAACAGCTGCTTAGAAATGAAATTCACTCATCAGTATTAGATACCAATTATGAAGCTAACTTACAAAGTTCCTTTGGAATAACCCCCCCTCCCCGCCCCGATTTCTCTTTTCTGGCAGAATCAAGGGAGGCTCAGGACCTGATATTCTGACCTGGAGACAGAAATCAGGCTTGCCCCGGCTTGAGCGCCCCATTTACCAAGCAGGGAGCTCTCCTGTCCTCGGGGCAGGCAGATCGGGGGTAAATGGAGCCACTAATAGTGCCGCTGAGCTAAGCACCTCCACCAGGAGCTCCACAGTTGCCTTTCTCCTTGGTTATCAGGCTCTCGAAATGCTCTCCAGGGATTCTCAACTTTTAGAGTAAATGATCCCAGTCTGGGAGGATGAATAATTCAGAGCGGTAAATTTTGGAGAAACACAAGTGCGGGAGACACTCTGGGACTCTGGGGCATTAGTTGTGCTTAGAGGCAACCCCTTGTAACGGGGTTTAAGACTTCTGTAACCCACTAGCACCCCGTCCTGCCAGGACCCCCGCTTCCACTAACACCTGTCAGGTCCGAATCACACCTCCTGTCAAGGCATCCAAGGCTCTTGCTAAAAGGCAAATATTACTTGGGAGCAATAAATGCATGAATATATTAGCACATATTAACACTGTGTTTGTTTATCAGATTAGCTGTCCCTCAGAGAGCAGATCCCTAGGGGAATGGAAGCTAATTTGCATTTGTATCGGTGTAGAAAAGGACCTCTCAGGGAGGTCTGACCTGGATTTAGATAGAATTTAAGAGGGACGTATTATCACATCCTTTGGTTTTTACAGACTTGCTCCAGGCTTGGCCAGAAGCCTGGCCCCTACAGGTTAGGAACTGGTCTTAGGTCAAAGGACTAGGAAGCAGCAGGGCCTCCACTGAAAGCTGGGAGTTCTAAATCTAAATCCAGGCTAGCAGCTCAGTGGTTGTTAGTAGGAAGACAGAGGGTCCAATGGCAATGGTAAAGAAAAACGCTGATTTGAGTTTAAGATTGGGGTTTGACAAGGTTTGAATTTAAGAGAACAAGCGACGTTATTTGGTTTGAAGGAAGACAGAGAATAAGGTGCAAATGTATAATTCAGAGGGCAAGGTGCGTGCGTGTGTGTGTGTGTGTGTGTGTGTGTGTGTGTGTGTGTGTGTGGTTGGGGGCAGGGTGGTCCTTTTGCCAGAACCTTCAGTGACTTTAGTTACTGCACCTGAAGGAAGCAACATGCCCTGGGTCTGGGCTCTTGGTCCTTTACAAAGGAGGGACCCCTTGCTTTTGCCCCCCAGGTGAGACAGGCCTTGGGAGAAATCTGTCACTCCTTGGATCCCTGCCTAGACTCTAAAGTGGCTGTGACTTTTGGATGTGTAACGATGTAAAAAGCATCTAGCATAAGCGGGCCTGGCACGTGGGAGGTACATATGTTTAGTGGTGAATGCTAGAAATATGACCTGGACTTGGATTCAGATATGAGGGGCTTGAGCCTCCTTCAGGTAGTTAGTAACTGTGCATTCAGGCCCAGCCCTAAAAATGTAGAGCCTGGGGCAAGAGTACACTTGGATGGTAGCACCCATATGTCTAAATGTTCAAAGACAATAAATCAAGCTTAAAAACTGTTACATAAAATATATTCTATCACTTCACTTTCATAATGACAAAATCAAAATGTGTAAAGCTTTGGCTTTTATATGACCAAAAGTCTGCAAAATATCAAACACGACTGAATTTAGTTCTTATTGCATATATCTGGGTGTTTTTTATTAATAGGCCTGCAACAGCAATAAAGACATGCATAACTAATAAATTATTAATACCCATTCCCTCAATTTTTTTTCTTGATTTATTTCAGCCAAAGCACTAAGGGCTGTTAAGATCAAGATCTTTCGAAATAATTTGGTTTTGCAAGAGTAACTATTTAAAGGTTAAAAATATAATTGTATTCAAAATGTCTACAATTTGACTATATTTTCTCAAAAAAGCAACTCACAGAAAATGTATCAATAATAAGTTATAAAACACAAAAAATATTTTCCATGTGTTTTCCAAATTCTGCAAATTTGTAAAAAGTAAAAGGGAAAGCTCAAATTATTAATAATGAACATCAACACTTAAAAATATAGTTTTTTAAATTTAAAAACTTGTAATTTAATTTTAATTACATTATGAAAATGTAATTACCTCATTAAATAATTTTATGTTAAACTATTTATAATACTAATATTTGGGAAAACTACCCCCCACTTCTTTTCTTGTTCTTTTGGCTGGTCAAATAACTAAAGTGACATAAGACAGATTAAGAGGAGAAAATCAAATTTAATTACGTACACACTGGAAATCCACATTAACATGAGAAATTGCAAAGACAGGTAAAATGAGGTGTATATACGTCATTCTGGACTCAGGATAAAGGGTTAGGGGCCTGTACTTCAAAGGAAAGGAAGGCAATTCAGAGGAAGAATGAAAGAGTAAATGCTTGATAAATAAATGTTTTCTGGGCCATCCCTAAACACAGGGAGGACTTTTGATCAAACAGGCCGTGCTAGGTCCCTCCCCGTCTACCACACCTAGTTTGTACAATATTATGCTCTAGCTGTCTATGGTGATAGTTCCCTTCCTGGACCAGGTCCTCCATCTAAATTCTTTTAGGCAGTTAGGGGGAAGGTCAAAGGTTCTTCCTGAGTGGCACATCATGGGGAGACTCAATCCAAACCCCTACACATTCAATCACCTAATTCCATGGGAAGAATCGGCAGCATGCTATGGGAATTTCAGGGTAATAGGCATTGTTTAATATTACAAATACTCCCAGCCACCATGAGGAACACACTGCACTAATTCCTAAATGCCTCTGGAACTCTGAATTGTGAAACAAATAGAAGTGAGAAAACAGAGGCACTCTGGGAGAGGCTACTTTGTTGTGCAGGAATCTATTGCTTTCATACTATTTGAAAGAAAGGATTTGACAAGTTAATTAATTTGCCTTTCCTCTTACCTGAGCACTTCTGAGGCTCACATCCTACACTACTCTCTCTGAAGCCCTGTCTCCAATGCCAACGTCAGACAACCACAAACGTTCACTGCTTTTTGACATAATTGCCTTTTTAGGGGGAATAAAGCGAGACAGGTGGAGAAATGTTTCTTTGGCCTGAACAGAATTGATCAGGAGGGTGGATGTTTAGGACTTAGGGTCACAGGGTGCGGGTCTGTGTGCTGGATTCTGAGTGCCGAGGTATCTCTGCATCCTTACGTTTATTTTGTGTGTGTTTCTGTTATGTAGGTCCCTCCAAGGCTTGAAACCTGGAGCAGCATCTGCCCTTGCCTGGGTGTTAGGACATTATCATGTACATGATTTCAGGCAAGTCACTTTTCTAAGAACTGGTCCTCTCACCTGAGAAATGGGAACATTACCCCCTGATCTACTTATCTCACAGCATTCTTGAGAAAAGTAAGACTACATTTGCGTGCCTTTCTAAGACTATATTTATAGTTTTGGTAAAAACGTGGAATTGAAGGAACATAAACCTTTGCAAAAATAGAGTTTATTGTTTGCCTGGATTTCTTTTTTTTTTCGTGTATTTATTAACAAAAAATCAGAATGAATGAAGTAGACATTATTACCATGTATCAAGTGACAATCAGCTAGGAATTTCTACTAAGACAGGCCTTCATGCATAGGACTCTGGAAGGGTTTTATTCTTTGTCTTATCCTCAAGCACATTAAAAATCCTCACATCTGTATAAAGTAAAATGGGGGTGACATTTATCCCATAAAGTCAAGTCATATAAATAGTTGGCTGTTCATTTCCATGTCAGGGCAACCTCATTGGTTCCATCTTGCAATGAGACAGACCATTCATTGAAATCTTGCTTCCTCATTTCTTTATCTTGCTCACTTTTTTCTAATAATAATTTCTAGGTTTTGAGAACATATTTAGTGCCAGGCCCTAGGCTAAGTTTTACACATAGTATCTCATTAAGCTTTCTTAACAACCAGGTTATATTATTATGATTCTCACTCTAAAATAAGGAAACAGAGCCTGAGTGATTCGCTCAGGGTCATAAATAGGGAATGAAAGGACTAGAAACAAGGTTAGTCTAACTGCAAAGCCCAATACTGTCCAATATAGAGATTGTTGATGACATCAATCAAGGTTTCAGGTTGGATTCACCTGCTGTTGTCGTCTCTGTTTGGATTAATGATGTCATCCTGATACCTCTGGGATTGGGAGCCCTTTAGACAAAATCAGTTTGACCCAGAAGTCTGAGCCGGGGACATCTTGGCCTGACTCACATGTTACCAGTTGTGTTGGGATATATACAGAGTGCTGATTCGCAGGGCTGTGGTTCAGGACACTGCATGACTCCGATGTGAACGAAAACATCAGAGCGTTGTTTTGGGCACAGCTGGGTAATCAAAGCCACACAGCCTAGATGGATTTCAGCTAATTGGTTCAATGGAAACTTACAGCTGGAATGGGAAGGACCAGAGCTGTCTGCTGTTGTGCATGCAGACCAGCCCCAGTCATGTTCCGCGGCCACCACTGAAACAAATGCCTTACGTTGTAAAGAAGCACGGAGTGTGGCACACAGATAGCTAAGCTGTTTCACATTTGCAGACATTCAGGGTAATATATCTGCTGTCAATACGCCACACACACATTAGGGGGGATTATGACAGCATTGCTGACACAGTATTGCTTCATGGCAGAGGCTGTTTATCTGTGACAAGAAAACATCAGTTGATATTGACAAATCATCTGAAAATACCCACCTACTTGCACTCTATCAAGTTGAGTGAAATACAGTAAACTGGCTGCTGGGAGTCAAAATGGATCCACAGGGAGAAAGTGTCCATAAGACATTAGATATTCTGTACAAATACACAGCCCAGGTTTATTGATGGGAGAGGAATAGTTTTTTCCCTGTAAGGCCAAAGACTGAAAACCAGTTGTGTTAGTAGTAGGAAAGAACAATGAGCGAATTTGGAGTAGGACTTGTTTATATAATTCTGTCCTACTTATTGACCTTAAAAAATGAATATGAAAAACTGCCTGGTGTGCAGCGTTAGATGGGCAATAAAGTCTAACATACTAGAGAGAGGAAAGCATGCCCTTATTTTTAAAGAGCCAGGATCAAGGCGGAGCGTTTTTACTTAAACTGATATTTTACAGGCACGTTACAGACTTTCCCCATTGCCTTTCTTGTTGGTGGTGGGCGTCAACAAAGCTGTTTAAATTGAGGATGCACATTCTGTCAAGCTAGAGCGCTGCATGTAGGTTACCTGGAAAAAGGATGGCCATCGGTCTACAAATGCTCTTGCAAAAATGCATTCACTCATTCAACCAAGAGTTAGTTATTAAGCACCTATTGTGTGTCATGTACTGTGCTAGGTGGTCGGGGTATGGATGAGAGCAAGAAACAAGTCTCTGCCCTCATGGAGCTTATATTTTACTTTGGGAGGAAGACAGAAAAAGTAAATATAAAATAAAATAAGCCAATATAAATATAATAAAGTTTTAAGAAGTAACATGTCAGAGACAAAGGTAGTTCGAAATGGATTCTGCCACATGCAGCAAGAAAGTCCCGACTAGTAACAGTGAGCTGGTTGGGCATATCTGGATGTTCCCCAAGTCCTCCATGGGCCTGCAGAGCGAAGGTAATATAAGGTTAGAGAAGAGGGATTGTATTTATTTGGTAACTGCTTTGAGCAAGCTCTGTACCTAGACACTCTTACGTACCTTAAGGATTGTGAGTAGAAGCTTGGGGGAAAGAATTTGGGGTTTGAAGTCAGATTACCTACAATACCCTACTACTGTGACCCTAGGAAAATCACTTAACATCTCTGACCCTCAGTTTCCTTGTTCATAAAGTAGAGATAATATTATACCTTGCAGGATCACAGTAAGGATTAAATTAGATAATACATTTAAAATATGTGACATATAATAGGCAATTAATAGGTTAATTAAGGGAATTCCCTGGCGGTTCAGTGGTTAGGTCTCGGTGCTTTCACTGCTGGGGCCCAGGTTCAATCCCTGGTCAGGGAATTAAGATCCCACAAGCCACGTGGCATGGCCAAAAAAAATAAGTTAATTGAGCCTTCATAATCTTCTAAGAGGAGTACTAAGGACCACTATGCTAAGTCTGAGGCTATCGAAGGCTTAGAATGCTTAGTGGGGTTTTTTGTTGCTGTTTTTGTTTTGTTTTGTTGTGGTTTTTTTTTTTTTTTTGCCATATCACAGCATGTGGGATCTTAGTTCCCTGACCAGGGATCGAACCCATGTCCCCTGCAGTGGAAGCACAGAGTCTTAACCACCGGACCACCAGGGAAGTCCCAATGCTTAGTGTTTTTAAAAGGTTGAATGAATGGGGCTTTGGATCCTCATCTAACTGACTAGATCACCACTCTTTTCATTGTAGTTAATGCTACATCACAGCACTTCAATAATGTATTCCTACCAACTATTCCTACCATCATCACCATTACTGCTGTCATGACCTCCACCATGACCACCACTTCCACCACCATCACCATCACCATCACCACCAACCACTACGACTACTTCTATAAGCGTCTTAACCTTGTTGAGCCCTTACAGTGTACCAGGCACTAAGCCACAGAAAATATCATCTCATCTAATTCTCACGACCCATGTGATAGCGTTATAACCTCTCATTTTATAGATGAGAAAATGGAGGCATGCTCTAGGTTACAAAATTAATTCAACTTCCAGCAGCTAATAAGAAGTAGAATTGGGATCCAAACCCAGGCAGCCTAACTCTAGAAATTCCTCATGTGAGCTGTGTCCACCGTGCATTACCCATCGGAGCTTTACTAAGGCATTCCGTAGTTCTGACTGAGTTGTTAAGGCAGCCACAGGAATCCCAGGCAGTCTGGTTACTGCGATCATCATCATCGATAGCCTGGAATCAGCTGGACCACCTGTCTGCCTGCTTGGCAACATCCCAGGCTGCCCTTTTCTCTCCGGGGAGTAGCTTAGGTCCAAGGGGAATCTGGCTCAACAAGGGCTAACTGACAGTGTATGATAAGGAAAAGACAGAAGGAAGCTCTGTCAGTAAGACAAAGACTTGGAAGTGATATGTTCTGTTAAAGAGCTTTCCTGTGAGTGACTAATGAAAGTCGAGAAACTGGTATTTCCTTATTTGATCAGGTCCCCTGTTAAGGATTGATTGAACTCACACATTTGCCGATTTACTGAAAATAACTCGAAGCGTCATTACATGAATTTCTCCGGAGTCCAATTTCAATCTGCCCTATTTCTTTGTTTATAGCCACTGTTTTCTGGGATACTGCAGGGAACACTCTTTCTCTCCAGTAGATCTAATAGAGGCGGGAAGATGTGTTGCTAAATGTATAGGAATCCTTTTCCCTAGCTTGTCTAAATCTCCTTAGCTCAGTTGCCTATTGTTTTCGATGATTATTTTGTATATGATGTTAGTGGTGTGGCTGTATGCCTTGGGAATCAATTCTGTTTTCAGTAATAAGCCTATAATATCTCTGGGAGCTGTCTCTGCTGTGGGACTGTTTTCTAGGTGAAAAAAAAATTACTTTATAAGTTCCTTCTGGAATTTTAACAATAAAATTACATTGGATAAGGTCTAAGACCCAGGTCATGCCAGACTTCAGGTTGGAATGGGATCTGCTTTAATGAGACATTGTTGTATTGGGGATGGTTGTGATGAAAAATAAACTGAAATGACCTATAAACTACTACTCAGTGCAACTAGAAAAAGTGGCTTTTTTATCACTTGTGTCATTTATACTTTCAAAGCCAAGTGGCTTCTGCTTGGTTATTGGTATGACAGCCACAAAGTGATATAATATGCTTTGCCTACTTTTAATCAAACTTAGTTTCCAGGAATAATGAAGTAGTCCTGTGTAATTGCTTCTCCAAAAAATTAAGCCCATGGGTTTCCTAGGGCAGGAAACACAATTCTTAGATATGGAGGATGCCAGTGCTGGGTGGTCATATTTTCTCATTTTACACATGATGAAGTAAAGACATAGTAACTTGTTTAAAATCTTACATATAGTAAGTGGTGGTGCTAGGATTCGAATCCAGGTCTTTAAGTCTCCAAAGTTTAAATCTCTTTTTTACCTAACATGGTATCCTGCCTTCTGATGACCCAAATAAGGAACTGAGATATTTCTAATGCTCTACTTAATTTATATGGTGAAATGTAGTTTCTGAACCTTAAATGTCTCCCCATCTCCCAGATGTCACAACTTCTTTATCTTTATAAATCCCATTTATTTTATTTTTCAAATATTTATAAAATATTAACCATATGTCTGGGGATACAAAGGTAAGACATAATGGTTGCAGTCAAAAATCTCATAGTTCACTGATCTGTTACAAATTCTCTATTTCAAAGCTCTTCATCATTATATTTTTTTACAGAATGCTGCAATGTTTATTCTGTGCTTTTTATTTTATTGTTGATATACGACTAAGAACTTCTTCTATGTTATACCTTTACAAGTCCCTGATCAGATATTTAAATGATAGAAAATATTGCTTCACCACATTGAAGTTAAATGATCTTCATTTTCTCCATATTTTGTTTTATAAAATTTCTATCTTATATCTCCATGAGAATTTTATTTTTTGTCTGAGGAAATATTTACATAGTTATTAACATATAAGCTAGTGCAGTGGTTTTCATGATTTTCACTGGAGCAGCTAATCTAAATGGGATGGTTAACCGTAGTGGACCATACCAGGCAATTAAGGAAGGGACTTTTGAAAAGCAAAGAAAACATGATATTGTTTGCATAGATAATTCCTTAATATGTTTATTATTGTTGTAGAGTTTATGTGTTTAAACTTGTGTCTAACTATTTTCTTTTAGGGATTTCTGAAGCTAAAGAGCTATCCTTTTCTCTTGGCTTTGAATGTTAGAATCATCAACAGGACATAAGATATTAATTGAAGCTGACAACAATTTGCAAATTTTAGTTTTCAAATAATGTGTCTTATCTGATGCCTAAGTATTTGAGAACCCAAATTAATGAGAGCATTTCTGAATACACAGGAGAGAAGTATGGAAAGAGTGCAGAATATGTAGTCAGAGAAGCAGGCCCTTAGACAAATCTCTGTTCCTGAGCTTTGGTGCCCTGAGAGATAGCCAGGTAAATGTCTCTGAGCGTCAGTATCAGTTTTCTCATCTGTAAAGTGGAGAAAATAACCATGGCAATGTCTATCTTCTGGGATGGTCACATCCTTGTTGGAAGGAGGTGATGGGAAAATATTCTTACGGCTATTTTGTTAAGCTGAGCACATATCCATTTTTCAAGTTTTTCAATACTCAAGCTGTATACAATTCTAATTTCCAGCACCCAGCTTAGTGTCGAGCAAATGACTGGAAACTCCATAAGTGATAGTTGTTGTTATGATTAAAAACATGAAGTTTCCAGTGATGGACCTTAAATGTCTCTCTTAACGCCTAGAACAGCAAGCTTTACACTAATTTCTCTTGTCCAGGTCCCCCAGATTGGCTTTATGTTATGGATACAAAAATTCTATCTCAATCAGTTGTTCATTTGGTTGATTCTGACTATATATAGCTGGCCAGACATCCTCAACAAAAGAAGTCAGACCCTAGGAAGATGAGTGAGGGTCCAAAAACTTCTCAAATCAAAATATTTCCAGATTTAAACAAGTGTTTGACTGAATGCTATCTTGCATCATATCCCCAGTGCTTTTTCTTGTTTTTTATTATATATTTCCTCTAATAACACCTATGCTTGAGTGAAGAAGTAGTATAGTTTGCTATTTCTGTCTTTTTCAAAAAAATAATGTTTATGGCTTTGATATTTTTAGGGATGAAGAAAATTACCAAAAATGTGTGCTTAAGAACACAATTGCCAGGCAGGGTATATTCCTAGAACAGAGGAGGACTTGACTTAAGGATAGCTCTTTATGATCCAGACACAGGAAAGAGGGCAATGGATATAAGAAGTGCAGTGTCTTCAGAAAAATTGGCTTCGACCGTCATAGAAATGGTTGTGAATGGGAGAGAATGTAGGCCTTCTGCAAATGATGAGCATACCTTGCATCACTTCTGCCTACCAGTACCTACCAGGCTCCAGTACTCTTGGGAGTTCAAAATGCACAGTAGAATTCTCTGTGCATAAGAGCACTAGACATTGTAAATAGAGGCATGAGACCTTCATGAATCCTTTGGGGTAAATGAAACTTGATTTATATGAGTAGAATCATATATTCTAGCTCTTCTCTGGGCACAGCATTTCCGTTCAGGAAGTTTTAATTGTAAGATGCAGTTCACCAATGGATATACATTTTATATCTTTACTTACCAACATATTGTTCTTACCCTTTGGTTTATAGGAAACATCAGGAAGCTTTGTGTATAACTAGATATCCCTGGGAGAAAATTGCTACAAATACTATTTTTTTTCCTTCTCAGTAAAGAAGAATTCTAACAAATAAGTTCTAATATTGCCTTAGATAGCTTCAGGGTACCTAACAGTGGGTGATTCTGAAGCCCAACCATATAACTCCATATTAGAATCCTGGCTCCACCATTTGCTAACTTTGTGTAATTACTGCTTAATTACCACTGTATTAGGGAATAGGAAGTATACTTTACCAAGTGGTGCATGGATCTGGGGAACAAAAGGTCCAAAAAGGATCAGAGAAAAGTAACTGGTACAGGTGAACCAGTGTGGGTCAGGTGGGTAAATTGGGGCCCACAGGAAGCTAGGCATGTCCAGATGCTGGAGAGGACTGTAAGGGGCTGGTATAGAGGACTGTGAAAGATCATTGGCTTTTGGTGGGTATTGCTTCTGTGAGATTTCAGTGAAGCATCTGATGATAGGCCTGGAGCTGCTGTTGGGCACCCATTAGGAGGAAGACCTGAACTCAGAGTGGACAAACAGGAACCCTCTGCATCTCTCTCTAACCAAAGTAAAATGGCTGCTGAGTCACTCGATTGCCAAAATTACAGCTACTGTTTCTTGAGGACAACCCTAAGCTGAAGTCATATATGGAAAGGAATTCTGGGAAATGTAGGTCCAGGGTAACTAATTCGACAGAGTACAAAACCAATATTCTGTGTGACTTTAGTTAAATTACTTAAACTCTCTGAGCATGCTTTTCTTCCTCTGTACAAGGAACATAATATCACTTGCTCTGCACAATTATTTTAGAATTAAATGATGTGCTTTATGTAAAGCATTTTGCACAGTGCCTAGCATATGTGCCTAGCTCAAAAAATTAGTTATTTTATTTTCACATCTGTATTTTTTTGTCAGGTGTTGCATTTGCCCTTCCATGACTGCTCTATCAATCTATGTTTACCTTTGCCCTTGAGTATCTTGGTTTTACTTGAGCTTGTGTTAACGTTTATTAAACAAACATTCAGGGGGATAGGATGTTCTGTTCTCTAGGGCTGTTCTAGAGAGGGGTGCCCTTGGGTTCAAAAGGGGATTATTCACATCAAAAGATAATTGTCTATTCTCCACTCTAGTGGTTCTTAGAAGATGAGACCTGTTTGCCAACTGGCATCTGGGAAGAACCATATTCTGATCTTTGAACTATAGCTGTGCCTTGTACAAAAGTGTGATTGTTTGAATGGTTTGATCTGCTCAAGGCATCACAAAGTCATGGTCACACCACACAAGATGACTGCTTTCTTGCTTTTCTGGAGTATATGTTCATGCTGCTAATAATCTGTCTTTCCTAATGTGCTCAGTCTGGTGTGGGGGAGGGATGTTAGCTCACTACTCTTCACAGCTGCTCTTCGTTTTGCTGGTTTGGCTAGAACAGGAGGCCCAGCTCACCAGGGATGGACTAACCTAAGTTTATTTCAGATGCTCCTGCTTCTATAGGTGGACTTTACTGTCACTGCAGGTAGTACCCTAACAGGGATAAATCTAATGCTAGCACCAACCTTCCCACAAGTCAGAACACTGGGGCAGGTGGTAACCTCAATTACTTGCACCTCCCAATGCAATGGTTCTTGCAATTTTCCTATCCAGGCTAGACTGTCTCAGGCAGTTACAGCAGTAGACTCTGAAAAGGCAGCAGAATTTTATTGGTCAAAATTAGCTTCAAACTATAGAAACCAAGAAACTGGAATCTAGGGACCAAGGAGCAGCAGTGGAATAAAAGTATGAAGGGGTCAAGGGTTACTGCTCAGGCCCAATGTTGTTTAATTTGCCAGGAAAGATGCAGGGAACCATGAGCCAGGGCAGCCTAGATTTGACCCTTCTTACATTAATTCCATTCTTAGTTTTCATTTACACACCACAGCCAGAAGAGACAGATGAAGACCTCTCTTAAGATTTAAGTAGTAATTCACCTTCTCTTAGAAATCTTCTTGACCATCACACCTTGCCATATTTCCAATCTCCATTTCTTCCCCCACATCCCCAGTCTGAGTTGATAGAATTCTAATTTATTTTGTGTAATAGTTAATATTATGTGTCAACTTGACCGGGCTGGGTGCATCTGTGAGGGTGTTTCTGGAAGAGTTTAGCATTTGAATCTGTGAACTGAGTAAATCAGATGACACTCTCCAAAGTGAGTGGGCTTCATCCGATCCAATGAGGGTTCCAAGAGAACAAAAAGGTGGAGAAAGGGTTAATTACCTCTCTCGGCTTGAGCTGAGACATGCATCTTCTGCCCTCGGACATGGGTGCTCCTGGTTCACGGGATTCTGGACTGAGATCCGGGACTTAACCATTATTCCCCTGATTCTCAGGCCATTGGACTCAGACTGAATTACACCTCTGGCTTTTCTGGTTCTCCAGCTGGAAGATAGCAGATCATGGGACTTCTCGGCCTCTGTAATTGCATGAGCCAATCCCCATAATAAATCTTCTCATATATATCCTATTGGTTCTGTTTCTCCAGAGAACCCTGAGTAATACACTTTTAATTTTTTCAGTTCTTGTGTATGGATCCTACTATCTTTACAGGGCCTGCTTATATTTTTTCACATAATGTCTAACTCTTTCATATTTGTTGTAATGTCCAGTGCAAAGATTATAACTCTATAGATTGACTATTTTGTAGACTACTCTAGTATAAGGATTACTGCTCTATATATCAACTGTATTCTAATCTGTCACATTGTAAGGTCTATAGCTTCATAGGTCAGCTGTATCGTAATCTACTGCAGTAGGAGAATTAGATCCTCATTTTGTATCTGTATTATTGTTTATTCCAGTGTAACAACTACACGTCTATTATATGGACAGCTTTAGGCTCTAAGAACCTGGAGCCTAAAATTGTTAATGAAATTGTTACTATCACTTTGCATGCCATGAGACACTTCATAAATAAAAGGTTCAAAATCTGAATGCAGACTTGCAGAAGGTAACCCTATAATGACAGCAATATAAAAAAAAACAAACAAACGGGGCTTCCCTGGTGGCGCAGTGGTTGAGAGTCTGCCTGCCAATGCAGGGGACATGGGTTCGAGCCCTGGTCTGGGAAGATCCCACATGCCGCGGAGCAACTAGGCCCGTGAGCCACAATTGCTGAGCCTGCGCATCTGGAGCCTGTGCTCCGCAACAAGAGAGGCCGCGATAGTGAGAGGCCCGCGCACCGCGATGAAGAGTGGCCCCCGCTCACCGCAACTAGAGAAAGCCCTCGCACAGAAACGAAGACCCAACACAGCCAAAAATAAATAAAGAAAGAAAGAAAACAAAGAAACAAAAAAACAATGCAATTGATAATTAGATTTCTTGTTTGCCTTTCTCTAGAAAAATCTGTTCTTTCACTAGATCTTTTAGTTAATGGGCTTAAAGTAGCATCTCTGATTACTTACAATTAACCCTGCATTGTTTAATCTGAACTTTTAGTCCTCATTTGTTTGATTATATGCATAGAAGGAGCAAAGATGTTAAAGTGAAGGTGGATGTGTATACTGATATCCAACATGTAGATAAAAAGTAAAAAGGGTCTATCAATCAATTAGATGTTTCTGGAACCAGCTGTACACACAATGCCAAGTAGCTGAACATTTGGAAACACCTGGCTAACTGACAGAATGTTCTTTTAAACATCTAGATGTTTGAAATCACACTGACTTGATGAACACAGAAGTCACTCTCAAGATGCGGGGCTTGGAAAATCATCCTCATTTAATAGGACCAATGCTGTGAATCAGTATGATCTATATGAAAACTTGAAAGTTTGGAATTAAAAAAGAATTTGTCCTTTAGTCAAAATCAGATTCTAGGTTCTTTAAAATATTTCCAGGAACATAGAGGATTTCTCTTATGAAAACCTGACCTAAGGTTTCAGTAACATAGGAGATAACCTAGATGGCCTTTGGTATGGCAATGACTTTATAAATTTATTTATTTATTTATTTATTTATTTATTTATTTATTTATTTATTTATGGCTGTGTTGGGTCTTCGTTTCTGTGCGAGGGCTTTCTCTAGTTGTGGCGAGCGGGGGCCACTCTTCATTGCGGTGCGCGGGCCTTTCACTGTCGTGGCCTCTCTTGTTGCGGAGCACAGGGTCCAGACGCGCAGGCTCAGTAGCTGTGGCTCACGGGCCCCGTTGCTCCACGGCATGTGGGATCTTCCCAGACCAGGGCTCGAACCCGTGTCCCCTGCATTGGCAGGCAGATTCTCAACCACTGCGCCACCAGGGAAGCCCCGGCAATGACTTTAGATACAACACCGAAGGCTGGATCCATGAAAGAAATAATTGATAAGCTGGACCTCTTTAAAATTAAAACTTCTACTCTGCAAAAGACAATCTCAAGAGAATGAGAAGACAAGCCATAGACTGGGAGACAATATTTGCAATGTTTGCAAAAGACATCTTATAAAGGACTATCATCCAAAATATATGATGAACTCTTAAAATTCCACAGTAAGAAAATAAACAACCTGCTTAAACAAGAGCAAAAGACCTGAATAATCACCTCACCGAAGACGATATATACATGGCAAATAAACATATGAAATGTTCTTCAACATCGTATGTCATTACAGAATTACAAATCAAAACAATGAGTTACGACTACACACCTATTCCAATGGCCAAAATCTGGAATGCTGACAACACTGAAAGCTGCTGAAGATTAAAAAAGAAAAGGGAAACTAACCTCAGAAACTTTTCCCCCCTCTAATCCAGGTTCATCATCGGCAGGAGTGAAAATCCTGCTGGGAGAAGTTTTCACAAAGAGAATGGATGGTTTTGTAATCGTTACATAATTATCAGTTAATAGAGTACAAATCGGATGTGCCTTTGCTTCCCAACTCTTCCTCCTCCCTGCTTTTAGGAAGCAGTGCTGATCTTTCAGGCATCAAGCTTCCAAGCATCCGTGTCATCTTTAATTTCTTCCTCTTCTTTGCCTTTAGTTTCCATTCAGTGGGTAAGTGCTTTCTCTTGAGTCAATTTAGAGATATTTTTATGTATCCTTTTGTCTTCCACTGAAGTTCAAGTTCAGATCATATCTTTTTTTCTTCAAAGTAAGTGTTCAACTTCTTTTTAATTATAAGAATAGTGCATGCTTTTTAGGTAACAAATCAAATAAAACAAAAGTGAATAAAGTAAAAATCGTAAGTTTCTTTTTCTCTAACCTTACTGCCCAACTGTTAACAATGGTTATTTCCTGATTTTATTATGCCCATAAAATATATTTATATATACCTTTATCTATCAATATAATACATCCATATCAACATATGCATCACAAACACAAATTAGCTAATATTTATTGAGGAATTATTATGAGCCAGTGATGTGTTATGCGCTTTACATACGTTTTCTCATGCAGCCCCTGTTGTACTATCTGATAACCGATTAAACCACAATTCTAACCTTGCCTGGCTAACTCCAGAACCTCACACTCTACTGTATTCTTTGTTGCTTTTTAAAAATAAGATTATGATGACTTTATACATGTTGTTTTGCAACTTCCTTCTTTTTACTTAACATATTAAAGACACCTGTACTTATATCAAAATAACTCATTCTTTTCTCTCTGTTATAGAAATACAATAAATATTTTGTACACTTGCATTTGTTTCTGTTGGCTAAGTTCCTTGGAAGTAAATCTGCAGTAAGTTCTTAACTTGTTGGCCCACCTCCACTTCCTGCCCTCTCAAATCTGTCTTTCTCATTCCTTCTAGATTAATCACCGTGCAGCCGATCCCATCACTTCCAGGTTCTGGCCTCCCCTGGACTTTTGGATAAGGTATAAAACCTTGCCTCTTCTGCCTTTCAAAATTTCAAATACTTTCCACCCAAACTCATTTTACCAGTTCTCTTTTACTCACTCAGTGCCCCACTATTAACTGTTCTATTACTGCCTTAGCCTGGAATCTCTTCCTCCTCCTTCTCATTTTCTAGTATGGTTCTCCCCAGCTGGAAATCATAGCTCCCTAGTCCCAATGTCCCAAAGCAACTGATCCATATGTCTCTCTGTTTTCACAGCTATCAGGTCCTATTTTGTTTTAGCGTTGATCTCTAGTACACACTTTATCATTCTCTGAAAATTCTGAAAATGAGAAGGAAAGAAGATAAAAGAAAAGAAGATCCTCGTGGGCATGTGCCATGTCTAATATATCCTACATCCCCTGTGGCATCTAGTGTTGGCTTGCTAATTAAGTAGTTATTTCATAAATTACTTTGTTTATAAGTGTGAAGACCATTTTACTATCTCCCTGAGCTTCTTTCTCTTTGTAGATGCTAATGCCATGGAACCACTGAACATGATGATTTGAGCTGCTTGTCTTTCTATGAAATAAACATTCACTTACCTTTAAAGGTAATCTTATTGCTACTTTATTGGGGAGGATTATTAAAAACTTCTAAAAACTAAAATATTTTGGTTGGTGATATCATATGTGCCTTTTCATACAGGCTTTTATAGAGAATTGTCCTGTCTACAATTCCTGATATTAGGCAGCCATATCCATGAGGCTCTTTCTGTGCTCCAGGAAAATGGACTGGAGATAAACATGTGATCTATGGACAAGCAATCTTGATGCTGGTCAGTAAAATTTGAATGATTTTCTGAAATAAAAAGTGAGGTAAGACAATCAGATTCTCCTTCAGAATCTGGAAATGAGAACTGTGAGGCTGAGATGTTATTTGGAAGGCAAAAATGTGTGGGAGTGCATTAGGGCCCAGCGTTACAAGAATGCCTAAAAGATGTACAGTGCAGTCATGGATTGGAGCCTGGTACCTAAAAGCAGTTGGTGTTACAGGCAGTCAAATTTACCCTTGCAATCCCTTACAGAGGTGCCACTTTGGGACCAGTATACTGTTTCTTGGTAAGTTCAATATAATATGATTTTTCTCTCATTTTGGAATAGACTATTGCTTCTTCAGTAGAGTACCAGATGAAGCAGTTGGCTTGCATTTAGAGGCCATGTTTTACTGAAAAGATGTATCTCTAAATACTAGAATTACACGTGGTGCCATGAGATGATCATGGTATAGGAGGCACCTGGAAACTGAAAGTGATGGAGAGGACAGCAGTTTTAGGACACCCACCTTATGCTCACTTCTGTGTGTATGTGGGAAGAACTGAAAGATGAATATGCATAAGGTAAATCTACTTATAATTTGGCTCCAGGGTAGAGAACAGAGGAGGGATCCAGTAGAGGGAAAAGATGGAGGCATCATACAGGGAAAAGGTGGGTTATCATGAGGTAGAGGCTATGGAGCCATAGAGGAGGAGACAGGACAGGAGGCAGCCCTTCAAGCTGGCTTGGATTTGGACCAGTCCACTCTTCTGCTCCAGTCTGTGTCTATCCTTACAGTAACCCCCCTTCTTCAACATAACCTATAAAAACCTTTGTTCATTACAACTGAAATTGTCCAGGCTAGTCAGTGAAATGGTAAAGATACTGCTTCTTGAATTCTTCTGAAGTTTGCCTTGCATCCATGAAAATGCTTTGGGTGGGAAGTGAGAGAACATCTCTGGAAAATATTCTCCACTGTATGCTTTCCAGAGAAATTATATATTGGCATTTCTAGAGCTAGTATATCAGCAAAAAGATCAGAAGGCAACACAGAAAAAGAACATTCAACTAGTATTTGGATAAAATAGTGACATTTACCATTTTTTTTGTTTTGTACATAGCATAGCTAGTGTGTTTTACAGGCACTCGAAGTCACCTTTAAATGTAGTTCAGACCAACTTCAGTATTTTCAGCCATAGATAAATCATATTTTGCACCCCTTCTTGTATATCATAGTTGAACAGCTTTCAGTGTGAAATAAAATGCTTTTATTATTTCTTTCCAGGGAAGGCAAATGCATAATTTCAAATTGTCAGATGATAGGCAGCTTTGAATAAGTTCTGTTCCCTCCTCTTGGTGAGAAGCCTATACAGAGAACGTTCTGGGATTTAATCGGCAAACAGTAGAGGAGAGTTAGCTTAGAAAAATAGCCCTCTCTAACACATCCACTCTGCAGATACTGTGTACTGCAAGGAAGCATCAGACCTCAGAAGACCAAACAGGAAAGCTGCCAGGGAAAGGATGGCAAATCTGGACTGCCTTTTGCAACATCTGTTGGGAGTCAACAAACTGCCTGGTGATATGCAACCTGGATTACACCGATCAACTTCAGTGCCAGCTCCTGGCCCCAGGGAAATTGGTTTCCAGGTCTACTGTGCTGGTGCTGAGGAGAACACAGAAAATTCTTGGAGCAGGAGAAGGCAAATAGTTTTGGATGTACTTGGCAATACAAAAGAGCTTTGTGGAAACTTGAGCTTTCTTTTCCCTCCTTGGAGAACATTGGTCTTGTGATCTGTGCCGAAACTTTTTCTTCGTTTGCCAAAAGCTTGGACTGGAACGTACACACACACTCAGACGTCTACAGAGAATTCCAACTAGCACATGGCGCTTCGTTTTTGAGGAATAAAAGAAAGAGCCTACTCTCTGCCGTACTTTACAGTAGAAGCATGTCAACCATAATGATCACTTTTGTTGTAATATCTCTTTCCTCCAAACTAATAACTTCTGTTTCTCATGAATGCCCTTGTCCCTACTTGCCTAAAATGAAAGCTGTCCTATCTTTGCTCTCCACTGATCAGTCATCACTCTGGCTTATCATCTGCATTCAGGCAGATTCTACTGATGATTCTGGCGAGGCTACTTTTGTTTATGAAACTAGAATCCAAATGTATTTGCTGAATATTCACAGAAGGGGTTTGACCAATGAATGATGGAGCCAGATTTATTGAGGGGCTAATTTGAATTCCTTTACATGATTTCTAATAAGAAAACTGGTCAGAAGACAAAAACAGGCAATGAAATGAAACTTCTGTTGACAGGTGGCAATAGTGAAGTCTCATAATGTGCCAACTCTGGGGTTTTGTGTAGGTTTTCTCATTAGTCCTTAAGAGGAAGAATTGCTATGTTTGTTTTCTTAGGTCAGAGACATCTTGTAATCTGCCTAAAATTAACTTACTTGGTAAGTATAAAGTTTGTGTGACTCCAAGTTTCAAGATTTTCCAATATATTTTACCCCTTCCACAGAGTGTTATTAATTGTTCACTCAATAAAAAGTTATTGAGTGCCCATTCTGTGCCAGGCATTTGTCCAGCTCTGGGGACACAGCAGTGAAAATGAAAAGAAAAAAAGAAGACAAAATCTGCCCTTGTGGAGTTTACATTCTGATGTCAAAGTTAGAAAGACCCTGAGAGGGAATCTAATCTAACCTAACCTAATGTAGATGAGGAACAGAACATACAAGTTTTCTCCTAAACTCTGAAGGCACATTAACCAAATGGTTAGAGCAAAGCCTCTGAAGCTGGGTTTGAATCAGGGTCCTGTTATTTCCTGCTGGTATCCTTGTTTTCTCCCTCTGCAAAAAATGGGGTTAATAATAGGAGTCCTTGCCCCATAGGAACATTTTTTTTAAGACTGAAGGTGATAATGCACATAGACTGACTAGTATAACATCTCACACAGAGCAAAAGCTTGGTAAAATATTGGTGTGGTTGATTGTGGTGGTGGTGGTGGTGATGAAGATGATGATGATGATGAGATTCTAGACCGAAATTACAACAAAAAAGAGGGCAACATTTTAACCCATAGAGGAGAAGACCCAAGCCAGAACAGACAATGTTTAATTTTAGAACTCAGGGCTCTTTCATTTGGGAAGTGTACCTGGTCTCAAAGATTAAAAATAGATTAAACTGGAGTGCCAGCTAACCTGAAGAGTTTTCAAAGCTGGTGACCACAATTGCATGAGCCCTTTTGCTTGACATCATCTCTGCAAGTCCTTGCCAAGGAGGTGCCTTCTGGAGAGGTATAGGGACAATGTGGAGATCCGGCACTGGTTTGTGGAGAAGCAGAATTGATACTCACCACGTCAGAGGGAGCTTTCCTGCCACCTGTGCACTGCCCTTCTCCCTCCTCCCAAAGAGGTGTATCACACTTGTGAGAGATCCCAACAGCCTACTAGTGGGATGCTCAGTACGAAAGAAGACAGTAAAATTAACGCTTGAGTTTGAGTTGTGATCTACAGAAGGTTTAGGAAGTTTGGCTCAGCGGATGGTTGTTAAGTCTGGGCATTCAGATTGTTTTGTTAGGTAATCCTATTCACATTTATTCAATTTGTTAAAGAATTTCCAAACTTCAAAAGCCGGATTGGTTTAACACTCTGCTAACGTTAACTCATAGATCCTGCCCATTGTCATTTAGAGCAACACAGTCTGGCAGCTTCTACACTTGCTAATTAATAAATCCTTAGGCGTTAGAGATGGGAGATGGTATGTCATTTACGTTTCATCAGTAAGCTGTGGGCCTAGAACAAATTTACCTTCATTGCCGTCTGCTAACATCTTTCTTCAAGGACACAAGAAGACATCCAGTAAAGCATTTAACCTTCCTGTGTCTGAGTCTCCTCAACTATGAAATAGAAATACTCACATCTGTCCAGATACTCTTGTGAGACTGTATTAAGATAATGGATCTGAACCCTCCAGATAGAATAAATGTCTCTCAATTTTCACAGAGAACTGATGGCACAATTCACTTTCTCTCTGTGGTATATAGTTTTTTATCCTTCCATCTTATCTTCTCAGTGACATCAGTTTAAGACTGTCTATTCCAACTCTACACCTTCTTTCCACAACTCTTTGCACGATCGTTAATTCTATTTTTTTTTCTTTAATAAAAATTTGAGTAACTTTTTTTTTTTTTTTTTTTTGAGTAACTTTTTATGTGCCAGGCTCTGTGTAACTGTAAAACTTGTTCTCCTTTGGGGTCCATCTTCTTCCATATTCATTAGCTGCTTCAGGTTCAGAGTCCAGGTGGGGAGGAGGCTAATTAAGGTGAAGAATGTTGTCTCTGACATGGCTGGTATTTTCTTAAAGAAGTAAACTTTCGATTTTAAAATAGTTTTAGATTTAAAGAAAAGTTGCAAAGATGGTACAGATAGTTCCCATATACCCCTCAGCCAGTTTTCCCTAATGTTAACACCTTACATTATCATACAGGACATTTGTCACAGCTAAGACAGCAACATGGTTACATTGCTATTGACCAAACTCACACTTTAGTCAGATTTCACATGTTTTCCCACTAATGTCCATTTTCTGTTTTCGGTTCCCATCCAAGACACCACTTGCGTAGAGCCTTAATCTCCTCTGGTCTGTGACGGTTTCTCAGTCTTTGCTTGTTATTAATGACCTTCACAGTTTTAAGGACTACTGGTCAGGTTTTTTGTACAGTGTCCCTCAGTTTGGGTTTGTCAGATATTTTTCTCCTGGTTAGACTGAAGTTGTGAGTTTTTGAGAAGACCACAGAGACGAAGTGCCTTTCTCATTACATCATCTCAGGGTAAGTGCTGTGAACATGACTTATTTTTACTGAACCAAAATTGGGTCTCCTCACCTGCATGTAGTAAAGCCAATCTACTGACACCAGGTGTGGTGAAGGAAAGTGCAGCCTTTATTGCAGGCCATGAAGCAAGGAGTCCAGGCAGCTAGTGCTTAAAAGATCCAAACTCCCCGAAGGCTTTCAGGGAAAGGTTTTTAAAGACAGTTTGAGGGAGGGGGGTTGTGGGGTGCGTGATCAGCTCATGGACATTTTTCTGATTGGGTGGTGGTGAGGTAATTGGGAGTCAACATCATCAACTTTCTAGTTCCAACCCAGCTGAGGTCTACATGCTTGTGGGCAGCATACAGTTAACTTCTTCCACCTGGTGGGGGTTTCAGTATCTGCAAAACAGCTCAAAGGACATGGCTCAGAATATTCTCTATAGCCCTTGAGGAGGAACTAAAGGTTCTTGGATTTGTTTAATGGCTAAACTATTATTATTTTGTTTTGCTTGACTGTTTTCCTTTCTTTCTGCATTTTCTCACTTCTCTGATTAAATTTATTCTTTGACTAAATTTCTTCTAAAGACAAAAGGCAGGCGGAGGACATGGGGAGGCAGGGGTATGTTCTGGGAAGGCCTCATAGGGTCCTGCTTGGTTACATTATTACTGGTGGTGTTAATCTTGATTCTCTGGCCAAGGTAATGTTCTCCAGGTTCTGCATTGTAAAGTTGCTTTTTCCCGTCTTATAGTCTATTCTTCAGAAGCAAGTCACTAAGGCCAGCCACACTCAAAGAGGTGGGAAAGAGGTGATAAGCTTCACTTCCTGGTATTTATATATAAATTATTTGGAACTCTTCTGTAAGGAAGATTTGCTTCTTCTCCAATTGTATCTTCCTATCTATCTATCCATCCATTCATTCATTTATATCAGCATGAATTCATGTATATTTATTTTATACTTTGTGTTGTAATATGATACTGTGTTCATGATTTATTTTGTTGCTCAATTGTTCCACCTCTGGCCATTGGCAGCTTTTAGATTGGCTCTTGTGGTCCTTTGACAAGCTCCCATCCTTTGATTTTTGAGTACTTCTTTACTTTTACACACTAAGAGATGCTAAGAGATGCTCTAGGCTTATCTTGCATTTTCCCTGCCCTGGCCTGAGAATTAGCCATTTCTTAGGAGACCTAATTTATTTCACTGGAGAACAGTATTAGAAACCAGGATCTGGGCGCTCATTGTGCTTGTTCCTACTGGGGTTTCACAGATTCTAGGCCTCTCAGTAGCCAGTATAGTTTTAATCCAACATTGAGTCCTCTGTGCATTGGAAGCTTAGTAGCTGGTTACGCTCTTAGAACATGCTTCTGGGTTTCTCAGAGGTTCATCCACTGGAGTCATCCAACAATGATTACTTTACTTGCAGTGGGGACCATTAATGATTTCTAAATATGGCATGATAATGAAAGCTGTCTTCTAGTAACATTACTTGCATAGAAATTTGGGGTATGAAATGGAGTAGAGAAGAGAATGGAATAGGGAGGCCAATTAGGAAATTGATAGAGTAGTCTTAGGATTTAAAACAAAAAGAAGTCTGGACAAGGATGATTACTGTGAAAATCAAAAGAGGGAGATAATTACGAGAAATATCTACTAAGAGTATTGAAGATCTGGCTGTTCTCAGCTACTTCCCACCATGGTTGTATACTTTAAGGATTTTCTGACACCAAATTCTGCTGTTACTACAATATATGAGTTGGGACAGCTTCTAAGCTCAGTCAGACTCTCAGGCCATTTACAAGGGGAGACTCACAGCGTGGTTCCTATAGTCTGCAGCTCTTGGGGCTCAAGTCTCTAGACTGGATTGCTCATAGTGTCCACATTTTAGTGACATAGAACATTTTGCTATTTCCCTCCAGGGAAATGGTGGATGGATCCAGGCAAGAGGTATGACTGGACACCAAATGATGGTTTCAAATTGCTCTTGTAATAGTCATCTTTCATTTTCCCATTCTCTGTATCTTCTAAGAGGAAGGATGTAGAAAAGTACATGGGAATGTGCTAAGTAAGAGCTTATAGGTCTTAGATAGCTCTTCATGAGATACAAATCTGTAGCTCTCTAGGCCAAGCATGCAATTTTTTTTTTCTGATGAATACAGGGGGCTTTAAATGGATACATAAGTAGTTTGCATTTGTTCCTCTAGGATCTCTCTTGCTACCCAAAATGCAGTCCGCAGAGGAGCAACAGAAGCATCACTGGGGAGTTTGCTGAAAGTGCAGCTTCCATGTACTGTATAAGAATCTATATAAAAATAATATCCCTGAATCATCCATATGCACAATAAAGGTTGAGATGCAGTGGTCTCAACCACTGGTTCACTAATTTGGCTGTACATGAGAATCGTTTGGGGAGCTTTACAAAACACTATGCTTGGGTTTATCCCCACAGATTGTGATGTAAATGGTATTGAATGTGACCTGAGGATTTGGATTTTTAAAACTTCCCAGTACTTCAGGATTGCCATGGTGAATATCACCATTCCAGGCAGAAGATTAGAAGGCCATAAAACAATACACTAAAGAAGAAGAACTTAAGACTAGTACTCTTAATTCATCTGATATTACCAACATTGATCCAAAAACCTGGCCTGTGGCACACAATATCAATAACACTGGGCATGGGTATTCTTTTTCTGTCAGTGAAACTACATGGGCAGCCCATCAAACTGCTGACTGGAAGGGTCCTAAAAATATCACCTTCAGAGCCACAGGTAGTTACACTCAGATTTGAGATGGGTTCATGTGGCTCACTCCATGTTATGGACATTTTAGCATCTGGCACCCCTAAGTTGGGAAGAAAAAAAATCACTCTAAACATAACAAACCCAATTGCACTAGGGATATGGAATGATGGATATCACTGGAACTGTGTAGTCATTCTGTCACACTAAAGGCTAGTGACTGGTTTGGCGCTGGCTGCTTGTGTCACCCAGGTATTTACTGGGTAATCCTACATGGGACCCAATGGTTGTGTGGCACAGATCTTTGGTCCTGGCTTCTACCTGAGTGGTTGAACAGCTTGCACTCTGGGTTTCCCTGGGCACAGGGGAGAATCCACCCCACCATAGCTAAAATTACCAGCCTTCCCCTCCTCCAGGCTAGGTGGGCACCTTCTCTTTTCCACTGGTATGATCATTTGGCTGCTTTGTCCTCTACATTGGCCTGCAGGACATTACAACACACATAGAAGCCCTTACTAAATTCACCCAACAAGCCTTAAATGATAGCTGGCAAACCTGTCTTTACTGAGCACCGAAATGTGTCTAATAAGAAAAGCTGTCTTCCAAAATAGGATGATCCAACAAGAGTAAGGGATATCCAACACTAATAAACAGTTCTCAGACACCAGCTGGGTCTCCTCCAATTCAACTCAATTCTGTTACTATCTACCCAGAGACAGCATCAGATTCCACAGGTTGAGGGTTCAGTTTTACAACACTGCCACCCCCAATCCCCCCAACCTCAGACTTCAGATGCCAGTCACAAGCCCACGTTGTTACCTGTGCTTGTGCTTCTGACAGACCAGCTATAGATGGGAGGTTCCCAGCCTCCTCCTTGGACTTCAGATGCCAGTTGCAAGTGCAGGTTGTTACCTGTACTTCTGACCACTGGCTATAGATGAGAGATTCCCAAGACCCCCTCCTTAAGTTCAATTAATTTGCTAGAGCAGCTCACAGGACTCAGGAAAACACTTTACTTACGAGATTTACCAGTTTATTATAAAAGGTTACAACTCAAAAACAGCCAGACAGAAGGTGTGTGGGAAGAATACAGGGCTTCCATGCTCTCTCCAGGTCTGTCACTCTCCCCAAATCTCCATGTGTTCACTAACCACTCCAAACCCCATTCTTTTTGGCTGTTATAAAAGCTTCATTACATAGGCACGATTGATGAAATCCTTGCCCATTAGTGATTAAATCAACCTCAAGCCCCTCTTTCCCTCCCTGGAGGTCAAGAGGGTGGAGCTGAAACTTCCAGACCTCTCAACCAGTGGTTGGTTTCCCTGGCAACCAGCACCTCACCCTTAGGTAGGATCCAATAGTCATCTCATTAACGTAATGAAAGACACCTTCCTTCCCCCATCCCCCATCAATTAGGAAATTCCAAGAATTTTAGGAGCTCTGTGCCAGAAACTGGGATGAAGACAAATTTGTATTTCTTACTATAAATTACAATATCATAGATGGTCTTAGACATTATTACTTCCTTGCAGGGATTCACCCGTGCCATTATCCAGAGTGTTGTGTGTTTATACTTGATAAGGCTGCTAATGTATCATCTTTATTAAATTACATGAGGACGCAAGTGAATACCCTAAGTGATCAGACTTCCAGCTTAGGGGACTTAGTAAGTCAATGGTTGGGATCGCGGGGCTCTTGGTGGAAAAAAAAATGTTACTTATTTTGGGAATTATTATTATAATCCGTATTTTCTCTTACATGTGCCTATACTCTTGCTGTGGCATCTGCCTCCGACGCAGCCAAACAGCCACCACTGTGCTAATGAAACCCCTTGCTGACCGTTCAGGGGGGCGTGTACAATTGTAAGAGCTGGTCCCAAGGGGTAAAATGTTGGGGGAGGCCCTAGAGAGGTTGGGACTGCTGGTTGCCCCTTGAGGCTGCCGCCAGCAATCAGAGGCCCCTCACCCCACCGTCCTTGGAATGTAAGCCCCGCCACCGTTCCCACAGCTGAAGCCTTTTTCAAGGAGGCAGCCTAGAGAGAACGCTGAGGTACTGAAACCACCTGGAGGGTATCCAGGCCTGAAACCACTTAAGCAATCTTTATAAGCTTTGAAGACTCTGGCGGGTAGGTGTGCAGATCGACTCGTCTCGCGGCGTCCGCAGCAAGCTTCGTATGTAAGTTCCTTTGCTTCTTAAAACTGCCACCTACCAGAGTCTGGAGTGGTCTGCCTCTTTCTTAGGTCTCTCCTTGTCCTTGGTGTGTTGGGGGCCGGTCTGGGAACCAACACCACGAGAAGGTATTTAGCTAGCTTTGGGGTGCGTTTTAGTGCTTCCTCTTTAAAGCTTCCCAAGTAATTTTAATATGCTGCCAGCACTGAGAAACTTTGTTTTTACGCTCCTGGAGGCCACGCCGGAAAACGGTTTTTCCAAGAGTGGAGTAAAGGCCTTGGTGGCATTAAAGGACTTGCCAAGTAGAAACTGAGCTGTAGGACTTGCAGATTGCTGCTCTCACTGTGAAATGCGCTTCCCGCCCCGTTTTCAAGATGAATAGCACAATATTGCGTAAGCACTAAATATTATCATTCCTCATACGAGGCTTTTGTTACTTGTTTGACTCCTGGGTAACCTGAATTCTGGGACATTTGAAAGTTTGAAAAGCCCCGAATTATCGATGCCTTTCCCTTGTCTTGTTGGAAGCCAGGTGTTAATCACTGTATTGTGTAACTCCTTCAACTCTGCACTTTACAAGTTTTAACAAGCTTCCAGAAGGGTCCTTCCCTCTACTCGAGAGCACTCCCAGTGCATCTCTGTAAGCTCACCTTCTCCTGTTGCCTGCAGTGACATGGCCCCTAAACAGGTTTTCTCAAGTTTTTACAATCAGCCGGTATTCTTCTTATAAAACACGAGTTTCAGCTTTTATTTTTAGAGTCTTCTAATACACCCTGATAAATGTTCTCCTCCTAAGGGTTTGTCAGGAGCAAGGGTGATTGATCAACTGTTGCAAAGGAAAGAGAAAAATGTTCTCGCTAATATCTGCCACTGTGACAGATTACATAATGTTCTAAGGCTAATCGGTACTAAATGGATTTTGTATTTTAAATGTTCTCTGCAGCCATTCAGGTATGAATCACATTGTTTTATCAAAATCGTTATGAGGGCCGCCTTGACTTGTAAAATCTGACAAATAGATGTGGGAAAGCAAATGGTGCTAGGCATGTGCGTCTGCATTATTAGGGCGTTGTTTATTCTGCAAGCTCATAAATCATCACTCCATGTGTAAAGACTTGGCAGGGAAAAATAAAAGCTTTGTCCTTGTTTATCAGTGTTGGCTCCTGGGACAGGTGTTGCTTTCTCAGTGTCAGATGACTGGGGCTTCAGCTGTTTGCTCCTTGTTTGTGTTTGATTCTTTTTTTCCCTGTATTTCAGGACAGAATTCTTTATGGCAGAGGTTTTTGAAATGTGTCAGGCAGGATAATTTTAGGTGGCACATGAGCAAATATTTTGATTTTTAGCAACTGAAATATTTGTCTGTTTTTGCATTAAGCCTGCTGATGGAGTCTCCTTCCTACTTTCCTTGCCTCCAGAGGTTCAGAAATAGAAACAACTAAAGAGGAACAAAAGAGGGAGTAAAGAAGAGAGGAGCTAAAGGAAGTGAAAAGAGAAGGGACCCAATGCTAAGAGAGGTATTGGACCCTGGGGTCCTGCCAGAGATATAAGGATTTATAGATGTAGTAGTGTGTGTGCATATGTGTGTGTGTGTGTGTGTGTGGTAGAAGCTTCTTCCAAAACTTCTCCATTGGGGGTCTATCTCCCATGACAGTAGAAACTCCAGTTAGAGAACTCTGCTTCTCATCCAGTTCACCCACCCTTAAGAGCAGAGGGAAAAAGGACTTTGGAAAGGTGAGAGGAAAGAGAGATGGGCAACAATATAGAAAGGTTCAGAGATGGGAAACCAAGTGGTGAGACTGGAGCTACAAGATTTTTAGAATCATTGGAGGTTCAAGGCTACACAACTCGGTGAGGGTGTATGCTAGAGGCATATGATAGGGCAACCATAAGTATATTAGAGAAATCTCTGTATTTGTTAATAAGCATAAATTCCCAGCTGTGTGTTTAAGCCACCCCGACACCTTGGGGCAAATCTCTTTCTCTTCTGTAAAATGCAAGAGTTAGATTTTTAAAATGTTTCACTGCTATTTTATAAAAGAATAAGTCCAGTGTGATTGGTGGTTGTTGTTGCTGCTGTATTTAGTTTTTAAATTACCTTATATTCATGGTAAGCCAAATCGGTTTTCCGTTTATTTTAGGTTAAGTTTATCTAAGTTAAAATGATTCTACTTGTAGAAAAAAATGTCAGTTAATACAGCAAGAGTTGTTGCTTTCATGGCATTTCTTCCTGTGTCAGGCTTTACTTGTATTTGATTGTCATTTGGTCATAATTTGCATAAAGTGCTATTGTATTCCCACTTCACACACCCTGGGACATAGAGGTTGAATATCATGGTCAGTGTCGCACAGTTCATGCCTGGAGAAAGCCAAAGGCTGAACGCAGGTGCTCTGGCTCCGCAGTCAGTGTTACTCTCCTCCGAAGTCACTCGGTTAACTCTTCAGCATCAGTATAGGTGTAATTACTTGGCCAAAACAGGGAGCTTGCTGCTCAAGAGACATTGCTCTAAGTTTCACCTGGTATCACGAAACTGTTTTTTTATCTAAAGCTTTGTTTAGTATATAAGGTAGCTGCTCAAAAATACTGTCATAGATAAAAAAATGAAATTTGTTTTCTGTATCACACTCAGTGGTATCTTCCTAAGGCTCAGATTATATCATGTCACTCCCCTGGTTAAACTTTTTTAGTGGCTTCCTATTAAGTTTGCCGGAGTAAGCAAATAAAAATACAGGACACCCAGTTAAATTTGGATTTCAGATAAACAATGATTTTTTTTTTTTTTTTTTTTAGCGTGACATATTCTAGGCAATATTTGAGACATGCTATAATTATTCATTGTTTATTTTAAATTCAAATTTAGCTGGGCCTCATTTTTTATCTGGCTGCCGTGGTGCTCCAAGGACAAGGGTGCTTCAAGGACAAAGGGCGACCCCCCCTGAAAAAGTGTCAGCGTTACACCCCCTACTGGACTCTTAATTGCCCTCCCCACCCTGTTGCGATGGTTACGGAATTTCTGAGCCCACCTGGGCGATGCCCACCTGAACAAGGGGATCTGTCCCAAATAAGGAAAGGCATCTGGCCTGTCCCACTCCCGCCCTATAGAAGGAAGGTATATGTGCCTCGACCAATCAGTAAATGAAATTTTCACCTTGGACCATTCCTTTTGTTTTCTGGCTATAAAAAACTGATCAGTAGCCCATGTTTGGGCTCAACTCTCCCAGACTACTAGGAAGTCGGCCCGCTGTTCTGGCAGCAACCCTTCCCTCTAATAAATTCTGTCTTCTTTCCATTTTGCCTTGTGTCTGGAAATTCTTTTCCAACCCGCGTTCTGACCATGACAGCTACCCCACCCTCCATTGCACTCAGAATAAAGTTCAAATTCTTTAATTTGTTTAGGGTTTGCAATCTGTTTACAGCTTAATTCTCCAACCTCTTATTACACCATTTCCCATGTAGACTGTGTTTTGGCTACATCTGGATATTTGCAGTTCCCTGAACAGATACGTTCTCTAACCACCTGACCATTTCACATACTGTTCTCCCTACAGATCATCCGTCACTGAAGTCTTTTGTCAGATCAGATTAGATGTTACTCCTCCTAAGTCTAGGTTAGGGGCCACCATGCTTGCTGTTCTCCAACCAGCCTTCCTATTACAATGTGTAGTAATTGCCTTTTTACCTGTTTATCTCTCTCTAGACTTCATGCTCTTTGAAGGCAGAGGCCATATACATCTTGCTCCCTGTTGCATCCTTGTTGTATGCCCAGGGTATGACCTAAAGCAATATCTGTGGAAGAAAATGACCTTAAGAGTTTAATAATGGAACAAGTTCAGATCTGGACTATTTTATTGATTCAGAAAACAAGTGGCTAACCATATACAGGATAAAATGAGTACTGATGCATGTCTACTCTGCATGTTTTGCTCATCTAAGATCTATTTTTCAAATGAATGTATTTAACTTTGGAGGCAAAGCTCTGATTTTTTTCAGGTGGAATGCATATGAGGGGCTCCTTTCAGAAGCAGCATCTATTTTGTTCAAACCAATGATGCATAAAATTATATTTTAATCATCCCAATAACTTACTACAACTTCATAGTTTATTAATCAGGTTCCACAGAATTTAACATCAAGATGTCATTGACCTAGTTGATTCTATGTCTGTGTATTGGCAACCTTTCTGTAGTCTGATTGTGTAAGAATGATGAGCCCTACAAAAGAACCAGGCTCTATAGTACATGGTGCTGAGCTATATATGCATCTTGGGGACATTCTTGGCAAATATCTTCCCAGAACTTAGACTGGTCAGTGGGTAATCATTAAGGTAACCACTTTTCATAGAGGTCTGTCTTGGCAATCAGTTGTGATTGTCCCCTACTAATGTGGATATGTCACCTTCATCACACTGAATATGGAGAACTTACCAAATCGTTCTGCTTTATAAAGATCAAGTTTCATCTACATCAAAATGCATTTTTTTTTTTTTTACCATACATTCCTAAATTGGCATGTAAGCAGACTATGCTAATAGTTTATTTCTGGAGGGTAGTGCTGGCTTAAAAAAAGGAACATGAGATTTTGAGACAGTGATTGCTTTGAAAACTTTCTGGTTTTGTTATTCTCTGAGCCTCATTTATCTTTTGTGGTAAAATGGGGCTAGTAATACCTACTTTTGGAAGAATGTTTCTTTCGGTTTCTAACAATCTTTTTAAGCTTCAGCCAAATTCATTAGAAAATGTTGCTTATCTGTCTTCTTTTTTTTTTTTAATTAATTAATTAATTTATTTTTGGCTGTGTTGGGTCTTTGTTTCTACGCGAGGGCTTTTCTCTAGTTGCGGCAAGCGGGGGCCACTCTTCATCGCGGTGCGCGGGCCTCTCACTATCACGGCCTCTCGTTGCAGAGCACAGGCACCAGACGCGCAGGCTCAGTAGTTGTGGCTCACGGGCCCAGTTGCTCCGTGGCATGTGGGATCTTCCCAGACCAGGGCTCGAACCCGTGTCCCGTGCATTAGCAGGCAGATTCTCCACTGCTGCGCCACCAGGGAAGCCCACTTATCTGTCTTTTTTGTCTGCTTACCTGTCTGTTTTTCTCTTCCTCTCGCACATCTACATGCAAAACACACACAGAGCAATGGGAAATTTAAATGAAACCCCCTCTAGTACCTTGGATCAGATATTGGCTCAAAGCAACCATATTCGAGCTGAACATTAGGGAAGCCAGCTTCCTTTGTCTTAGTTTGACAGTAGCTCTATTTTACTATTTTAGGGTGTATAAATACCAGTAAGCCCAGTGAAACAGGTCACTTCCGTTCTAATTGTTATCCCAAGTGGTGTCAGATGAACTTGACTGTTGTTTGTGATGCTTGCCGCACTGAGAATTTCATAGACCTAGGAAGGGAGACAATGCAGCTGATGGAGATACAACCACTATTTCTCTACATTTCCACATATCTCTGCAATAAAACTCTATGCATGTCTTTTTCTTGCAGCCTTTAAAAACCTGCTGAAAATACAAGGGTCTAAATTTCTATTATCAGATCCCTCAGCTGAGAAGATATATGTGCCTAACAATGTTTACAATGAGTTGCTTCTAATAATGTTTGGAAAGACCGTAACTATCTAAAAATAGTGGAAGTTAATGGGTGTCTTCACAAAACTTAAGCCTGAGGAGTGCCATCAGAAAATTACTCTAATACAGCTGTATTTTGAGCAGCCCCTGGTTCTACCTGGCTGCCCTGAGGACCAAGTAGATCAATATCTGGAGGCATATCTGAAGCCCATTCGTGGCATACGGATTGGAAGGTTCTGAATTATGATATATACATACAATCGAATATTTGCAGCTGGCAAAAATGATTATATCGATTTAAATGTGTTAGCATTAAAAAATGTCTACAGCAGATTGTATAGGAGGAAAAACGTTCATACCTATGCCCTCAGCTTCACTAAGCTATGCAGCTGGGCTATGGCAAATGGGAGGTACAGTCAGTTGTCATTCATGCCAACAACTGCATGAACATAGGCCTGGGCGGAGCTCATTCAGAAGTGGCAGAGACTCTTCACACTGTGTAGGCCTGGTGCTAGTCCTGAGATAGATACCATGGGTCTTATAGTAATAGAAAAGGTTGATTGTAAACCCCATGTGAATGGCACAGCAGTAACGTGTTGATGTCTTCATCATCATCAACAGATTTACTTATATAGGCTTGTTTTGCATCAGAAATATCTGATATGGGATTGTTGGGAAAACATTTACAGATCTTCAAATTATCTTTTGGAAGGATGGGCTGGAAATTGAATTGAACAATATAAGGTCTTCATTAGGCTCTTGTCACATGCCAAGTTTCTGTGCATTTGCTTTGGTTTGATTCCTGTCTGTTTTGCATTTTTCTGCCATGATAAACTGTATCAGGTCATTAGGTAATAATTCCCCATTCAGTGGAGTGAGGAGACCCATGGATTTTCAGAGAAAGCATAGCTAGTCTTGTCTTGCATTTCACAATGGGCATAAACCTGGATGCATTTGTCTACTCCATAGTTATTTTTCTATTCATCCCAAACCTTATCAGAACCGATAATAAACCACTTTATGAGCAGATGTGCCACTTATTCATCTAGTTCTATAATGATACTGAAGAAAGTTTAATCTGGAGTGTCTATGGAAGATGAACTAAAGCCAGATTGGTATGAATAATAAAGGCTCTGTTGCAACGTTGGGCCCCACATGCAAAGCCAGTCATTACCTATGTGACAATGCTGTCTTTGATATAGTCCAGTAGTGCATAGAAACAACCACCTCTTGGGTGCTGGACTCCACCTGGAGCTACTGTTGCTACAGATGTAAACGTTCTAAATTGCTTAGAGCATAAAGGAGCATAAAGGATACATTTTCTTGCAGCTGGAAGCAACATCTGACGTTGCAAAATGCTGGAAATACGTTGGAGGGATTGCTTTATTCAGACAAATTTAAGATAAACTCAAAAACATGTGCAGCTTGACATTTTTGTTAAAAAAAAAAAACAAAACAAATTGAGACCAATTTCCCTCTAAATACTGTACAAAATGATCTCTTGGGAGATAATGATTAGCATGAAATCTGCACATTTGACCTTGGTTTTATACATGATGCATAGCTGCTCTTGACACAGGAACATGTGGTCTCTGTAGCTAGGAGGCAGTTGTGTCTTCAGTGAACTCCAAACACAGCTTTATCATATGGGCTGTGTAACTTTTTCATTTCTTATTGAATTCAATGCACCAAAACTACAATAATAACAACACCTTCTAAACTCTGAGAATGTGGGTTTTGTCCCACATTCTCAACATGTCGCATGGTTTCAAAACAATTACCTTTCCTCTCTGTGCTTTTGTGTCTTTGGGAAATGTAAGGAAGAATATCAATTTCCCTTGTGGATCTATTGTCCTGAATGACTATTTTTCATTTAAAAGTTGTAGTTCCTTGGTAGATCCCCGTTGCAGTAATAGACACCTAAATAATTCTGTCCTGTCCAAGCAATGGAAATTAGTGTGTATTGTGCATAGAAAATCCTGCTTTTGACCTTTGTGTGCAGAACCACTCAATAATTCAATTAACAAACCCCATGAGGAACAGTTCATAATTATTTCTTAAAAGTCAACATGGTTGTAAAACAGCTTGTCAATATAAGCAGAACAGGAGATTTACAATAACAAGTCCATGCTGTACTTACACTTTTCAGTGAAGTTAATACTTTAATGAAGTCGAAACCAATAGCCCCAAGGAAATTAAAAAGTTGTTTCTCTATAGAACAAATTGAATATTAAGTTTGGCCTCAGGAAAGATGTTTTATATTCAAATCGTTTTGTTAAATGATGTCTCTCGATACTGAACTCTTCATAATCACTACAACACCGATCTTCCTCCCAACTTGCTCCTTCTCTCTTATTCCCTCCCTCCATAAATGGCTCCATTACCCCCCAGGCTTTTTGTCTCCCACCCCTCTCTCTGCAGTTACAATGTAGTCTTTCAGAACTCCCACATCTTCCAAAATGCAGGAGGTTCCCCATCGCCACCTGCACTTTCACATGCTATCTCTTCTGCCTGATTTAGTTCTTCCTCCCTTTTCTCTCCATCTTTCTTTGGCTACCTTACCTGCAATCTGTAAGACTCAGCTCGGATATCCCTTCCTTCTCCACGTCTTCATTGTTTCACCCTTTCCTCCTGGTCCGGCTTGTCTGTGCTCTCAAGTCACCCACTGAAACGGAGGCCCTTACCACTCTGCTTCCCAGCCCAGCACCCACTTATTTGTCTTCCATGATACATGGTAAGCTGTTTGAAGATAGACGCTGAGCCCTATCAGCCTTCGTATCTGAAATCCCCAGCAGGGTTCTTACTGTTTAGGAAGGGCTTAGGAGGTGCTCCTTCAGGATACATGAGTTAACCTGTGTTGAGGTGGTAGAGGCTTTGATGATAACACAGAATGAAGTAAACCACATAGGTAAGGTAACGCCTTGGAGGATTCTCTCGCAACTTACCTGTCATCTTGAGGGGTTTGAAAATTACTTTAAGGGCTAATAATGTGAATGCCCAGACATATGCTTATAAACCTTACTTTTGTTCATTTCATTACTGCTGCTAATTGTTTTAAGACGCTCTGGCTAATCCTCCTTATCTTTGCTGCCTAAAGCTTTTCATGGTCCTGAAGGGAACCTGGACTCTGTAATGTTCTGTGGAAATTAGACAGTTCGGAGTCTTCAAAGGCAGGAATTTCACTATTCTGTCACCAAAAATCTGAGTGTCAGGAAATGATTAGAGATGTTTTCCATGAATATCATACAGAATATAGAACTCTGGAAAAGATTGCCACCAAAAGCCATCCTTCTTGATGTGCATGGGAGGATGAGGTAGTTGGTGATTTGCTGTTAATATACAACCCTTTGTAAGGAGCTTGAGATGACACATAGCATTTCCCCCTGCAGTTTTGGACTTTATTAGGAGAGTGACATTTCCCAAGTTATTGTAGATCAGCTTTATCTGTTTATTCTAGGTAATCCCCAGGACTTGTAAGATGCTAAGACTGCAGTGGATAAGGTTCTAGGGTTCTTGGACTTTTTTTCTTATAAGGCTCACTTTTATGGGTGCCTCCTCCTCTCTGAGTGAGAATTCTGAGGATGACTCTAATACCCAGGGTTCCAGAATAGAGGGGATGGCTAAGGGGAAAGGACTAGGAGTGGCTTCCTAGCCTGCCTCTAGGTGCATCTTAAGAAGGATTGAGTCCTGAAGGCTCATATGTTCTTCTACTCAAGGCCAACTTGAGGCATCTCTTGTTGTATAAGTGAAAAGAGTTTAAGTCGCTGTTGCACCCTGACCATGCAATGCCAATTCCCCAGTGGGTATCGGTTCACATTATTCCTCTGTCTTCTTTATTTCTATTTACCCGTTTAAAGAGCCTGAGTTCTTCAAGACCAGAGTGAATCCCACTTGTACTGGATAAGCTTTTCTGGTCTAACTCAAATTCCTGCATTAAAATATATATATATATTTATATTTATATCTATCTTATATCATTGACTTATATATACATTTATAATATATGTCTTTATATATATATATATATATATATATATATACATACACACATTTATATATATGTCTTATCTCATTGACTGGATTTAATTCCATTCATTAGACATTTGGTGACTGCCAACTGTGTACTGGATATTTTTGTATGTGTTTGCTGTCTATTTCTAACTCTACTTCCAATTACCACACCTTTTACAGTTATTGTGGCGTAAATATTGATTAATTAGCGCCTGGTTTTACTAATGATGATAGCATAAGCACCCAGGCATAGTTCTGTACTCTGCAATTTTATTAAAATATTGTACAATCAACATTGCTTTGGTGCTAGAATGTGGTTCAGCGTTGCCCTTGCTCACCTGGCCATTTTCTATGAATAGTATCCAACAACCTCACTGACAAAATAGTTCAATGAATTGGCTAAATATTTTGACGTTGCAAAAACATGTTTTCCTTTGTAAATTTGCAATAAATCCTTTATAATCCATAAAGTCAGTATTTTTCAAAAGATTAATATGTTTCTCTTAAGAGCACGTGATTTTGACCAACTCCAGTTTAGCTGAAAACAGGTTTTTCTTAGGACAATATTCTTAGTCTTCCTTTATTAAATCTTTGGTATACTAAGAGAGCATTTTTTCACTATTTATGCATCTTTAACAATTTCCCCTCCCTTTTTTCAGAATATTTTTTCTTTCTTACTTTTAAATATAGAATCCATTTGATTCTGCATTAAAATAAGCTTTATCCATCCATCAGTCAATGTAGCAAACATTTAGTTGGCTTCCACCTCTTGGCTATCTTGAAGAGATATACGCATGCGCTACCATGTTCATTGTAACATTATTCACAGCAGCCAAGATGTCTCTTCCTTCCTTCCTTTCTTTCCCTCCCTCCCTTCCTTCCTCCCTCCCTCCCTCCCAGCCTCCCTGCCTTCCTATTTTTTTTCTTTTATTGAAGTATAGTTGATTTACAATATTATATTAATTTCAGATGTAAAACATAGTAATTCAATATTGTCATAGATTGTACTCCATTTATAGTTATTACAAAATATTGGCTATATTTCCCTGTGCTGTACAATATATCCCTGTTGCTTATCTTTTTATACATAGTAATTTGTATCTCTTAATCTCCTACCCCATCTTACCCCTTCCCTCTCCCCACTGATAACCACTAGTTTGTTCTCTATATCTGTGAGTCTGTTTCTGTTGTGTTAAATACATTCATTTGTTTTATTTTTTAGATTCCACATGTAAGTGATAATGTAGAGTATTTATATTTCTCTGACTTACTTCACTAAGCCTAATACTCTCTAGGTCCATCCACATTGTAGCAAATGGCAAAATTTCATTATTTTTTTATGGCTGAGTAACATTCCATTTTGTGTATATATATATATATATATATATATATATATACCATATCATCTTCGATTTCCTTCATTAATGTTTTATAGTTTTCAGAGCATAGGTCTTTTACCTCCTTGGTTAACTTTATTCCTAGGTATTTTATTCTTTTTAATGTGATTTTAAACAGGATTGTTTTCTTGCTTTCTCTTCCTGATAGTTCATTATTAGTGTATAGAAAAGCAACAGATTTCTGTATATTAATCTTGTATCCTTCAATTTTACTGAATTCATTTATTCTAATTTTTTTTTGGAGACTAGGGTTTTCTATATAGTGTCACGTGGAGAGGTCACATTGTTTAATGTGTTTTTTTACAGCTATAAATTTCTCTGAGCATTGCTTCATTAGAATCACTTAAGTTTTGATTGGCATTCATATAAAAGTACTTTCTAATTTCCCTTGTAATTTTTTTTGGTACACTGGTTATTTAGGAATATATTATTTACGTATCATTTGGTTGTGAATTTTCCAAATATTCTTCTGTTATTGATGGCCAATTTTGTTCCAGTGTGGTTGGAGACCATACTTTCTATGATTTCAAACTTATTGAGACGTTTTAACTTAGTTTATGGCCTAACATGTGGTCTATATTGTAGACTGTTCCATGTGCACTTAAGAATGTGTATTTCGTTTTTGTTGGGTGGTGTGCTCTATAGATGTCTAGTTAGTAGTGTTATTCAAGTCTTCTGTTTCCTTGCTGATCTTCTGTCTAGTACTTCTATCTATTACTGAAAATGGGATATTGAAATCTCTAGCAGTCATTGTTAAATTGTCTATTTCTTCTAGAACCTCTATTTGAAAAGGCAATTATTTATGCCCGTGCCAAATAACAACACCTAACATTTGTTTGCAAACATCATATCATTCACAAAACATTTGCATACAGTTTAGCAGTGAATTTTTTCCGCAACCTTAAGAACTAGTGTTCTTGACCCTGTCATTCAGTAGTTGAAGAAAATGCTATTAAAAGAAATAAAATACCCTGACCAAGCTGAAGCTGGTCAAGGTGATGCTTGAACTCAGGTTTGTATAAGTCCTGTATGCTTTCCAGTGTGCCATGATGTAATCTCCCCGCTTCCCCACTCATCAAGATAATACCCCCATAAATGCTCTTCATGGGTAGAGTTCTGCCTACGTTTCTTTCCCTTCAGACCACCTGGACCTGCTCCTCAGCCTACGGACTTTGGTGGAGTCCATGTCTGGCTCCCACACAAATATCTATGTCTTTATTTCACATCTTGGATTGGCATTTTCTGGTATTAAAAATTCCACCCATTCTTTTGGCCAAGAGCCAACAAGCCCTGGCGATGACAGCTGGACCTACCCACCTTTCCATTCAAACACAGCCCAGCCGGGTAGCATCACTCTCTGCCAACCACCTGCCTACATTTATCTTCTTCTGCCAAAGCAGCTCTTTCCAAACCCCAGCCCCAGCTCCAGTTCAACCCTTCTCTTGGCACACCTGAGAGGAACATGCAGGTCAGAATTAAATAGCAAGGCATTTTCCAAAATCATTGCATAGCAAATAAATGATCAAAGGCTGGGTCTACTTACTCAGGGAGAAACCAGCTGAATAGAAAGTGAAGAGTCAGTCAGCTGTTTGTTGATAACCTACATTAAGCCAACAAAAGAAAAAGATTTTGGCTGATTTTCTCAATGAATTATCCAGATGTGTCTATGTCACGTAAATACGTGGTGGTTCAGTGAGGTAGGAGGGGGTGGAAAGGGGATATTTGATCTGCAGTAGAATCCACAATAAGTTGTCTCTGAAGTCTGAGGTTTGCGTTTGGTGATTTGGAAATCTCCAGGATTTGGGTCTATGGATGTAGCAAGAGGAAGACAAGGAGTTAAGCTAGGCAGTACAGTGAAAGTTTGGGGTGCCAGAGGTGAGTCAAAGGAGAATATATTGAAAAGACGTGTAAACATTTTGCCGGGACATAGTCCTCATTTTTGTATAGATCTCTTTAGTAAGCAACCTCTTTGACCGGTAACTAAATCTTAGGGTTATATAAACCAGTATATGTGACAGAATATACAACCCAAACCCAAAGTATCAATTAGGGAGCAAGAAATCCAAGGTCCTAAAATCAGGCCCAAGGACATGACAGCTGGAAAGGCAGGGTAGATTATTGAAGTCAGGTGGGATATGTTTGGGGAGTATTTTTTTTATGTCTGGGTATCTTTTTCTGGTGGGGAGATAGTTTTGAAGAGCTTTTGGAATATACACAAAAAACTATTTCAGGAGTCAGTAATTTAGTGCCTTTGTTTTATCACAAGATGTTGAATATAGCTCCCTGTGCTATACATTAGGGCCTAGTTGTTTATCCATTCTAAATGTAATAGTTTGCATCTACCATCGTCAAACTCCCAGTCCATCCCTCTCCCTCCGCCCCTTCCCCTTGGCAACCACAAGTCTGTTCTCTATGTCTATGAGTCTGTTTCTGTTTCTAACCTGCCCTTTGGACCGGTGTGAGAGACTGGGTGAATTTGTACTCTGGGAATTTACACGTTTTGCTTAGTAGAGGTTGCCCCTTCTTTAATGGACTGTTGATAAATTATTTGATTTCAATGAGAAATGATGAGAATATTAATCAAATCTAGCCATGGACAACTGAGGACAGTTTTGGAAGAGTAGATCTATTCATCTTTTATGTAATCGTAGACATTTAGACACTTATTCAGCACCAATAATGCATCAAAAATTATATTAGGGGTTCTAGTGTACTGTTCATCCCCTCAGGAGGTCCATTGATAATGAAATAGGCAGAAAGTAAAACAATAATTGTTAAATAGTGTGATAAATACTGTAATAAAGATAGGAATATAATATTTTAGGAGTGTCCTGCTTCTGGCAATGATTCAATAAGTGGTATATTTCCACTTTCACTATGAATAGCTGGAACACGGGATCAAATATATTAAGTAGCTGATGGGAAGGATTGCCTGTAAAGGAAACTTTTGGGATAATGGAAATGTTCTTTATCTTGATTATAATGCTGTTTACATCAGCACAAGAGAATCAGAACTCATCAGTCTGTATCCTTAAAATGGGTATCTTTTTGGTTATAAGTTTTACCTCGTATACTGATCAAAATAAGTGAAACCAAACTTTTACTCCATAATTGAAAAATATACAATTAAAAAATAAAACTGAGGTGGATCAGAGACTTAAATGTCAAAGCTAAAACTTTAAAATTTCTAGGAGAAAACAGAATATTTTTGTAAACTTGAGTGGGCAAAGCATTTTTCACAAGGAAACAAAAAGCATTTTTTTCCTTTTTTTTAAATTGAAGTATAGTTGATTTATAATGTTGTGCCAGTCTCTGCTGTACAGCAAAGTGACTCAGTTATACACATACTGACATTCTTTTTTTATATTATTTTCCATTATGGTTTATCACAGGATATTGAATATAGTTCCCTGTGCTTGTTGTTTATCCATCCTATATATAATAGTGTGCATCTGCTAATCTCAAACTCCCGATCCATCCCTCCCTCACACCCCTCCCCCTTGGCAGCCACAAGTCTGTTCTTTATGTCTGTGTGTCTGTTTCTCTTTTGTAGATAGGTTCAGTTGTGCCATATTTTAGATTCCACATATAAGTGATATCATATGTTATTTGTCTTTCTCTTTCTCACTTATTTCACTTAGTATGATAATCTCTAGTTGTATCCATGTTGCTGCAAATGGCATTATTTTGTTCTTTTGTTCTTCTTTTATGGCTGAGTAGTATTGTTGTATATATGTAGCACATCTTCTTTATCCATTCATCTGTCGATGGACATTTAGGTTGTTTCCATGTGTGGGCTATTGTGAATAGTGCCGCTATGAACATAAGGGTGCATGTATTTCTTTTTTCTTTTTGGCTGCACCTCATGGCAGGCAGAACTTCCCTGACCAGGGATCGAACCCCTGCCCCCTGAAGTGGAAGCATGGAGTCTTAACCATTGGACCACCAGGGAAGTCCCCATGTATCTTTTTGAATTACAGTTTTGTCCTGGTATATGCCCAGGAGTGTGATTGCTAGATCATAGGGTAATTCTACTTTTAGTTTTCTGAGGAACCTTCACACTGTTTTTTCATAGTGGCTGCACCAACTTACATTCCCACCAACAGTGTAGGTGGCTTCCCTTTTTTCCACACCCTCTCCAGTATTTATTTGTAGACTTTTTAATGTTGGCCATTCTGACCGGTGTGAGGTGGTACTTCATTGCAGTTTTGATTTGCATTTCTCTAATAATTAGTGATGTTGAGCATCTTTTCATGTGCCTAATGGCCATCTGTATGTCTTCTTTGGAGAAATGTATATTAACGTCTTCTGCCCGTTTTTCAATTGGTTTTTTTTGTTGTTGAGTTGTATGAGCTGTTCGTATATTTTGGAGATTAAGCCCTTGTCTATTGCATCATTTGCAAATATTTTTTCCCATTCCGTAGGTTGTCTTTTTTTTTTTTTATGGTTTACTTTGTTTTGCAAAAACTTGTAAGTTTAAGTCCCATTTGTTTATTTTTGTTTTTATTTCTATTGCCCTGGGAGACTGACCTAAGAAAACATTGGTACGATTTATGTCAGAGAATGTTTTGCCTTTGCTCTCTTCTAGGAGTTTCATGGTGTCTTGTCTTACGTTTAAGTCTTTAAGCCATTTTGAGTTTATTTTTGTGCATGGTGTGAGGGTGTGTTCTAACTTCATTTATTTTACATGCAGCTATCCAGCTTTCCTAGCACCACTTGCTGAAGAGACTGTCTTTTTCCCATTTTATATTCTTGCCTCCTTTGTTGAAGATTAATTGACCGTAGGTGTGTGGGTTTATTTCTGGGCTCTCTATTCTGTGCCATTGATCTGTATGTCTGTTTTTGTACCCATACCACACTGTTTGGATTACTGTAGCTTTGTAGTATTTTCTGAAGTCTGGGAGAGTTATGCCTCCTGCTTCTTTTCCCCCCTGCTCAGGATTGCTTTGGCAATTCTCATTCTTTTATAGTTCCATATAAATTTTTGGATTATTTGTTCTAGTTCTGTGAAAAATGTCATGGGTATTTTGATAGGGATCACATTAAATCTGTAGATTGATTTGGGTAGTATTGCCATTTTAACAATATTAATTCTACCAACACAAGAGCATGGGATAGCTTTCCATTCCTTTGAATTCTCTTTAATTTCCTTTATTAATGTTTTATAGTTCTCAGCATATGTCTTTCACCTCCTTAGTCAGGTTTATTCCTAGGTATTTTATTTTATTTTATTTTTTTGGTGCTATTTTAAAAGGTCAAACAGCATTTTAAAAGTGTTTCAGGAACACAAAGAAACAATCACATTTGCCTGGGAAAGACTTTAGAGAAGAGGTGGGTCTTGATGGAAGTATATAGTAACAGAATTCTGGTGGTGTGTGAAGGATGTGCAGAATGGGGGAACTACCGCAGATGGGAGATTATTTAGAGATTGTGGCAATGAGGAAGAAACAGAAGAAAATCAGTACATTTTAACAGGGGCCTCAAGCTCAAATGCCTACACTGTCCAGGTAGACAATATAAATGTATGAAGCAGTTTAGGTATGAGATCATAGGGAGAAGAGGGAGCTGTGAAAAATGGCATATTCTTGTCTTATCTAAAGAGGGCCGCCATGCTCACCTGCAGCTAAATATTCTCCCATGGAAGTGCAGACTCAGTGCTGTCAAATCTGATTTTTCTTCAAGAGAATTCGGACACCCAGATCTCTATGCAAAATCTCTTGGATTTTAAACTGCGGAAGACTGTGTGGGCTAACACCCTGTGGGTCAAAAAAACCCCCCAAAAACAAAAACACATTTCCAGGAAAATGTGGATCATGAGTTAACAGTTCATGACCCTGAATTTGGATCTGTGTGGCTTAATCAATCTTTGAATGAGGGTGGTGAAAGATGATGCAAAGTTTTCTGGCTGGGGCAAGCATTTGGATAGTGATTTCAATAACTGAAATGGGAAATTAGGAGTCAGAAGTATATGCATGTGCATATAGTAATACTCTGTTTGGGGTGTTGAGTCTGAGGATTTAAAGTGCTTGTATGAGTAAACAAACCTTTCTATTCCAGAAGGTATTGAAATATGGGTCCCTGAACTCTTGTCAAAGGACAAGATCTGGGAAAATTGTATGTGGTAACTGTGATTGTGGTCCTTCAATATTTTGCTTGTAGCATCTATCCAAACCATATCAAACCTAATTTCCTTATGCCACCACTTACATTGATTGTTTCAACAACTATTTAATAATACTTTCAGTGGTTTACTTAACAGTATAATATTTCATTTATATTAATATACTCGTATTATTTTATCCCCTAGTTATCTGACTCAATTTCAGTTTTTTCCTTGATTCCAAAATGAGAGAGAACAATTGAATGCATCATGTGGTATTTCGTTGACAAATGTGTGAAAAATATCAGTGTGTATACATGCTAATAGAGATATTTTAAGGCATTTTCTCCCTAGGTTATTGAAAAAAAGTTACTTAAAAATCTTTTGCCTTTTATTGGGGAAAAAAAAAGAGGCAGGAAAAATTAATATTTTTCCTGCTAAAAGATAAATGTTTCCATATTAGTAGCTTTCTCTTTCTTTTAACCACCTTAAGATACAGGGTTTTAGAAATATAAATGATATGTTGACCCTTAGCTCTTTCTGCCTTCAAGAGAAACCTCTTATGCTGTTTTTTAAAAGGTGAAGTATTTAATTAGTGTGCTTTTTCATAATAGAAATGGTTTGGCCAAACATTCCCATGACCTGAGTTAAGCAAGTCTTTTGATTGGCTGGCTGTAACAAAGTTGATTTTCTTCATATTGCTCTGTTTTGGTGATATTCATCTTGTTGTAGTAATGACAGTTTCATTCTTCTAGAGTTTGGGGAAATCAAAAAGCCTCTTATTATAGATAATGGATACACAATACATTATTTAAAAGTAATTAAAGCCTCAAGATAGTGAAGTTGTCAGTTCTCACCAAATTTATCTATTGGTTTGATCCAATTCCTATCAAAATCTCAGCGAAGTTTTCTGTAGAAATAGACCATCTTATTCAAAAATGTATATGGAAAGAAATAGGACCTAGAATAGCTAAAGTAATTATGATAAAGAATAAAGTGGGAGAACCACTCTACCCAATGGTAGGTCTTGCTACACAGCTAGAGTAATCAAGACAGTGTGGCACTGGCAGAGGGAAAGACACATAGGTCAATGGAGTGACCTGGAAATAGCCCTGCACAAATATGCCAAACTGAGTTTTGACAAAGGTGCAAAACCAGTTCAATGGAGAAAAGATAGTCTTTTCAACAAATGGTATTGGAGCAATTGGATACCCAGAGAAAGGGGAGGAAAAAAAAAAAAGAAGAAAAAAAGAACCTCTGACTAAACCTCAAAACTCATACAAAGACTGAAAATGGACCATGGACATAAATGTGAAACTAAAACTCTTAGAAGAAGCATAGAGAAAATGTTCAGGATTTAGGGCTAGTTCTTAGACATACAAAAATTCATTAAAAAAGAAACATTGATAAATTGGTCAACATCAAAATTAAAAACTTTTGCTCCACAAAAAGCCCTGTTAAGAGACTGAAAAGATCATTTATAGACTGGGAGAAAATACTTATGAATCACCTATTTAACATAGGACTTATATCTAGATTATGTAAAGAACTCTCAAACTCAACAATTAAAAAAATCCAATTAGAAAACACGCAAAGGACACTAATGGACATTTCACTGAAGAAATGCAGCTGGCAAATAAGCAATTAAAAGACATTTAACATCATTAGTCATTAGGGACATACAAGTAAAAACCACAATGAGATGATACTACATATCAGAATGGATAAAATTTAAAAATATATATTAACACCAAATGCTGGTGAAGGTATGGATAAATTTTAACACATGTACACTGCTACTGGAAATGTACAGTGGTATAGCCACTCTGAAAGAATATGGTAGTTTCTTACAAAACTAAACATTTGCTCATCATATGGCCCAGCAAGTACATTCTTAGGCATTTATTTCAGAGAAATGAAAACTTAATTCCTGCAGAAACCTGTACATGAATCTTCATAGCAGCTTTATTTGTAATAGCCAAAAACTGAAAACAACTCAAATGTTTTTCAGTGGATGAATAGTTAAACAGTGGTATATCTACATCATGGAACACAGCAAAAAAACAAAAAACAAAAAACTACTATATAACAACTTGGATTAATCTCAAGGGAATTATGCTGAGAGAAAAGTCAGTCTCAAAAAATTATCTACTGCATGATCCACCATTTGTATAGCATACTTTAAATAATAAAATTATAGAAGTAAAGAACATAGTAGTGGCAGCCAGGAATTGGGCACAGTGATAGAAGGGGGGAGGAGAATGGGGGAGGAGAAAGTATCTATAAAAATGTAGGACCAAGGATCCTTTTGATAGGACGGTCTGTCTCTTGAGTGAAGTAATGGCCACATGAATCTATATGTAAGATAAAGTTACATTGAACTAAATACACACACATACACACAATGAGACGTGAAGCTGGAAAAATCTGAATAAACTTGATGGATTTTGTAAACATCAATTTCCTGGTTGCAGTATTGTACAATAGTTATGTAAGATGTTACCATTGGGAGGGAAACTGAGTGAAAGTTATACGAGATCTTTTCGTATTCTTTCTTCCAACTGTATATGAATCTAAAAGGAATTCAAATTGGGAAGGAAGAAGTAAAACTGTCACTGTTGCAGGTGACATGATACTATACATAGAAAATTCTAAAGATACCACCAGAAAACTAGAGCTCACCAGTAGATTCAGTAAAGTTGCAGGATACAAAATTAATATTCTGAAATCTGTTGCATTTCTATACACTAACAGTGAACCATTAGAAGAGAAATTATTTACCGCCCCATCAAAAAGAATAAAAATACCTAGAAATAAACCTACCTAAGAAGGTAAAAGACCTGTACTCGGAAAACTAAGACTGATAAAAGAAATTGAAGATGACACAAACAGATGGAAAGATACACTTTGTTCTTGGATTGAAAGAATGTTGTTAAAATGACCATACTACCCAAAATGACCATAGTATATACAGATTCAATGCAATCCCTATCAAAATACCATGGGCATTTTTCACAGAACTAGAACAAATAATTTTAAAATTTGTATGGAAACACAAAAGACCCCAAATAGCCAAAACAATCTTAAGAAAGAAGAACAGAGCTGGAGGAATCACACTCCCTGACTTCAGACTGTACTATAAAGCTACAGTAATCAAAACAGTATGGTACTGGCACAAAAAACAGACACACGGATTAATGGAACAGAATAGGGAGCCCATAAATAAACCCACACACTTATGGTCAATTAATCTATGACAAAGGAGGCAAGAATATAGAGTGGGGAAAAGACAATCTCTTCAATAAGTGGTGCTGAGGAAACTGGACAGCTGGGAAAACTGAAAGAATGAGATTAGACCATTTGAATTAAAGACCTAAATGTAAGACCAGAAACCAAAAACTCCGAGAGGAAAGCATAGGCAGAACACTCTTTGACATAAATCATAACAATAGTTTTTTAGGTCTGTCCCATAAAGCAAAGGAAACAAAAGCAAAAACAAACAAATGGGATCTAATTAAAAGCTTTTGCACAGCAAAAATGATATGACCAATAAGGGGTTAATATCCAAACTATATAAACAGCTCATACAACTCAATATCAAAAAACCCAACAACCCAATTTAAAAATGGTCAGAAGACCTGAATAAACATTTTTCCAAAGAAGAAATGCAGATGGCCAACAGTCACATAAAAAGATGCTCAACATTGCTAATCACCAGAGAAATGCAAATCAAAACCACAATGAGGTACCATCTCACACCTATCAGAATGACTATCATCAAAAAGAACACAAATAATGAATGTGGTGAGGATGTGGAGAAAAGGGAATCCTCCTACACTGTTGATGGGAATGCAGATTGGTGCAGCCACTAGGGAAAACAGTATGGAATTTCCTCAAAAAACTAAAAATAGAACTACTGTATGACCTATCAATTTCACTCCTGGGTATATATCTGAAAAAAAACCCATAATGCTAATTTGAAAAGATACATGCACCCCAATATTTATAGCAGCATTATTTATAATAGCCAAGATATAGAAGTAACCTGTCCATTAATAGATGAATGGATAAAGAAGATGTGGTATGTGTGTGTATGTGTATACACACACAATGGAATACTACTCAGCCACAAAAAATAAGTAAATTTTGTCATTTGCAATAACATGGATGGACTTGGAGTGTATTATGCTAAGTGAAATAAGTCAGACAGAGGAAGACAAATACTGTATGATATCACTTATATGTGAAATCTAAAAAATACAACAAAGTAGTGAATATAATAAAGAAGCAGACTCACAGATACAGAGAACAAACTAGTGGTTACCAGTGGGGAGAGGAAAGGGAGGAGGGGCAATATAAAGATAGGGGATTAAGAGGTGCAAACTATTATGTATAAAATAAGCTCCAAGGATATATTGTACAACACAGGGAACATAGCCAATATTTTATAATAACTATAAATGGAATATAATCTTTAAAAATTGTGAATCACTATATTGTACACTTGTAACTCATAATATTGTACATCAACTGTACTTCAGTAAAAAATGATCTTTAAATAAAAAGCTAAAAATAGCAGTTAATGGATGTTTCAGTGTGTTTTTAAATCTCTGAAATTGACAAAGAAAGCAAATGGCACAAACTGTCTCTTAATGGCCATATCAGAGAAAGGATGATTTGGCTGGACAGCTCATGGCTATCATTAGTGTGATATTACTTAGTCTTTTTTTTCTTCATATATATAGTGAGTGACTCCTCTGTGCCAGCTACTGTCATAGCCACTGTTACAGTGGTGAATATGATCCATGCTGTCAGGGATAACAGTATCTAGCAATATACTGCCTATATTGACAATTAATAGTGGAAAAAATGATATCATTGTCATATACTATTTGGGATATTTTCTTGCCAGATTTACATAGCACATTTATTTTATCTCCTAACCTATTGTAACTGAAGTAGGGAATAAAAAACAGAGTAAACAAATTATAGGAGTTGCTGAACTAGGCAAATAGTTTTAGGTGGTTCTTTTAGATTCATGATATAGGATGACTCAGCAATTGTGAGAATTCTGATCTTAGATTTGTGTGTTTAATGGTCTAATTTTTCCAGCACCACCAACAAAACACAGTTCATTAAGCTGTTAGTGGTCAGGCTAAACTGGACGATTGGACTCAAAGATACCCACGTTGCCTTTTCTCTTTTTCCTTTTCATATTCCCTTATTTCTTCAAATGAAGTTTTTTTTAAGCAGTCATAATCACTCATAATGGATTGATTAAAATATTTAAAATTAAAGGCAAGAGGGAACGGAGGGAATGCTGTAGTTATTATTATTATTTTTTAATAAAGGGGCTCTCAGTGTCATCTAATTGCTCAGAAAGAGAAAGATTAAGAGGCAGTGGATATTTCTCTTCTGCAATGGCCACAAAAAATTACAGAGGAACTTGAATTGTATTGCCTGAGTTCATAGTCAGGCTCCAGCACTTCCTTTCTCTGTAAGTTTTGGCAAGTTATTCAACTTCTGAGCCTCAGATTCCCCACTTTCCAAGTGGGGATATCCTTAATACTGTATAGGGTTACATGACAATGATGTAAGGGGGCTAGCTTGATGCCTGGCATATAATATGAGATCAAGAAGTATTAGTTATTTTTAAAAAAATATTTATTTATTTGGCTGCCCCAGGTCTTCATTGCGGCATGCAGCATCTAGTTCCCTGACCAGGGATAGAGCCCGGGCCCCCTGCATTGGGAGCATGGAGTCTTAACCACTGGACCACCAGGGAAGTCTAAGAAGTATTAGTTATTTTTATTACTGTTATTTTTATTGCAAATAGGCTAGGGTTTGGGTTTTCATGCTTCGGAAATCCTGTGCTTTCCAAATTGTTTTCATCTCAAGGTTCAAATTCAAGTCAAAGATCACTGTATTAGTTAGGAGTCTTTTGGTACTCATGAAATAAATCCAATTAGAATTAATTAATAAACAAATCATGAAAAAAGTTGTTTGGCTCACTTAACTGGGTAGATCAAGGATCCCGCATCAGACAATCTAGGATTTAGGTAGTATGGTCATGACACTGCTTCATCTCTTTACTTTCACATAAAAACTTCCTTCTCAAGCAGGTAAGGAATATTTAAGAAAAAAATCCTTAATTTCAGGGTGCCTTTGTAAAAAAAAAAAAAAAAAAAAAAAAAAAAAAAAAAAAGCCAATGAGAGCTCCAGGCTTACATGGGCCTTACAGATAGTACTTCTGTGAGAAGTGTGTGTCTTTTTTTCCCAAAGGTTCCAACAGAAGACTCAGGAAGAAAAGGCATCCAAATTGGAAGAGAAGAGGTAGAACTGTCACTATTTGCAGATGGTATGATACTATATATAGAAAACCCTGAAGTCTCCACCCAAAAAATATTAGAACTAATAAATGAATTCAGTAAATTTGCAGGATATAACATTAATGCACAGAAATCTGTTGCTTTTCTACACACTAATAACAAACTATCAGAAAAAGCAAGAAAAAAAATTTAAAAATTACATCAGGAACTTCCCTGGAGGTCCACGGGTTAAGACTCTGTGCTCCCAATGCAAGGGGCACGGGTTTGATCCCTGGCCAGGGAACTTAAATCCCACATGCCACATGGCATGGCCAAAAAATTTTTTTACATTAAAAAAAATTACATCAAAAAGAGTAAAATACCTAGGAATAAAGTTGACCAAGGAGGTAAAAGACCTATACTCTGAAAACTATAAAATGTTGTTGAAGGAAATTGAAGATGATACAAAGAAATGGAAAGATAACCCATGCTTATGGATTGGAAGAATTAATAGTGTTAAAATGTCCATACTACTCAGAGCAATGTGTAGATCTAATGCAATCCTTATCAGAATACCCATGACATTTTTAACAGAATTAGAACAAATAATCTTAAAATTTGTATGGAACCACAAAAGACCCCAATTGTCAAAGCAATGTTGAGAAAAAAGAACAAAGCTGGAAGTATCACATCCCCTGACTTCAGACTGTACTACCAAGCTATAGTAATCAAAACAACATGATACTGGCACAAAAACAGACTCATGGATCAATGGAACAGAAATAAACCCGGACACCTATGGTCAACTTGCCTGTGACAAAGGAGCAAAAACATACAATGGAGAAAAGACAGTCTCTTCAATAAGCAGTGCTGGGAAAACTGGACAGCTACATATAAAAGGATGAGATTAAAACATTTTTTCTCACACCTAGCATAAAAATAAACTCAAAATGGACAAAAGACCTAAATATAAGACCTGAAACCAGAAGAGAACATAGGCAGAATACTCTTCGACATAAATTGTAGCATTATTTTTTAGGATCTGTCTCCTAAGACAAAAGAAACAAAAGCAAAAATAAACAAATGTGACCTAATTAAACTTAAAAGCCTTTGCACAACAAAGGAAACCATCAACAAAACAATAAGACAACCTGCTGAATGGGAGAAACTATTTGCAAATGACATGACCAGTAAGGCGTTAGTATCCAAAAATATATAAACAGCTCATACAACCCAATATCAAAAAAAAAGAAACCTAAATAAAAATGGGCAGAAGACCTAAATAGACATTTCTCCAAAAAAAGATATACAGTTGGCCAACAGGCACATGAAAAGATGTTCAACATCACTAATCATCAGCGAAAGCCAAATCAAAACCATTATGAGTTATCACCTCACACCTGTCAGAATGGCCATCATCACAAAGGACACAAATAACAAATGTTGATGAGAATATGGAGAAAAGGGAACCTTAGTACACTGTTGGTGGGAATGTAAATTGGTGCAGCCACAATGGAAAACAATATGAGGGTTCCTCAGAAAACTAAAAATAGAACTGCTAAATGATCCAGCAGTTTCCTTCCTGGGTATATATTAAAAAAAAACCCAGAACACTAATTTGAAAAGATATATGCACCCCAATGTTCATAGCAGCACTATTTAAAAGAGCCAAGATATGGAAGCAAACTGTGTTCATCAACAGATGAATGGATAAAGAAGATGTGATGTATATATATATATATGTATACATATGTATGTATATAATGAAATATTACTCAGACATAAAAAAGAATGAAATTCTACCATTTGCAACAACATGAATGGGCCTAGAGAGTATTATGCTCAATGCAATAAGTCAGACAAAGGACAAATACTCTGTCGTATCACTTATGTGGAATCTAAAAAATGAAACAAATGAATATATTTAACAAAACAGAAACGGACTCACAGATATAAAGAACAAACTAGTGATTACCAGTGGGGAGAGGAAAGGAGGGAGGGGCAAGAGAGAGGTAGGGGATTAAGAGATACTATGTATCTCTTAAGGATACAATAAGGATATATTGTACAGCACAGGGAAATATAGTCATTATTTTATAATAAGTATAAATGGAGTATAATGTATAAAAATATTGAATCACTATGCTGTACACCTGTAACTAATATAATATTGTAAATCAACTGTACTTCAAAAAAAAAAAAAATTCCCTGGGAAAGTCCTTCATGGGTCACTGAACCAATGCTAATTGCTAGGCAGAAGGTATTCTATGATTGGCCAGGCCTGGGTCACTTGCTTACTCACGGCGCTGGTGGAGTAGAGACCTCCAAGATGTCAGGAACTGGCATAGACAGAAGTAATAGCGTGTTCCAAGACTATGGGCACAGAAAGGAATGGCAGCTGTCAGTAGAGGAGTGAACAACTACCTGGTAAATGGTGCCTAGGGATCAACCAGACGAGTAATGAGAGATGGCTCTCTCTCCTGTATTGGGAGGGCAGTATGGCTCGAGATAATGAAAAATTGCTAGGACAGTGATTTAAAAAATATTTTTATATAGGTAGTAGAAACTCTTTATTGTTTTAAGCTGGAGAAATTGTGTATGTACTTGAGGGAGATTAATTTGGTCAGAACTTCTCAGATAAATTGGAGAAGGGAGGCATTTGTGGCATAGATTCTAATTTGAGACTCTTGCTAGCCTCAAGGTAAGAAATAATGAATAGATTTACAGCTTTCACTTGTTCTTCTTAATAGTGATTACAAAACAAAAGTAGTAAACAATTCAGTGACCATTTATATTTGGCTTTACAGTTTGTAGAGTTATTCTTTCAGCTTTTGTTTCTGTCTTGTTTGTGTGTGTGCCTATTTCTTTTTTTTGGAGGGAATGTAGGCATTTCTTACAAATTAGTTTTGACTTTAAATCAACTTAAGAATTACTTTTTTCAGCTTTATGGAGGTATAATTGACAAATAAAATTGTAAGATTTAAAATATACATTGTGATGATTTGATATATGTCTACATTGTGAAAGGATTCCTCTCCTATCTAGTTAATTAACACATCCATCACTATATATGTATATAATGTGAGAACATTTAAGCTTTCTTAGCAGTTTTCAGTTACACAATACGGTGTTATCAACTATAGTCACCATATTATACATTAGATTCTTGTACTTTATTCAACTTGGAGCTGAAAGTTTGTACCCTTTTACCAACATTTTCCTTTTTCCACCATCCCCCTAGAAACATTCCTTAACTCTTTTGTGATAAGTGATGCCCTGTGTTCTCTGGGATAAAAAAAAATAAGCATAGCGCCCTTTCTTAAAAAGCTTTAAGTATAGTTGGTGAGATAAAACACAGAATCACTAAATAATGAGAGAAAAATATGAGAGGGACTTTGTCCTGTGTTGTTCGCTCACCTCCTGTTATAGCATAATACTGGGGACATGGCAGGTGGTCCAAAAGTATGTGAATGAAGGTGGCCAGAGTGCCACTATGTTTCACATGGAAATTATCCATTTGCAGCTGCACTTAGAAGATTAATGAGGAAATGGGTGTACACAGAAAACATCTAAATGACTATATTTTTACACTTGGAAACTGCTGGTGACACACACTCACACCATCTGTTGGCTTGGCAGCTGCAACAGTTGACAACATTGTTCAACGGAGAAGTCAGGATTCACTTCTGGGAGGATAAATGCACAATTAAGCATGGCTGGGAGAGCTGGGGAACAGTGGTTAGAGTGGCAAGCCTAGAATCAACTTCCTTGATTTTTACACCCATCCAAGGCTTGGAACTCTGAAAATCCCCCCTCAGCACAGTCTTATTTCTCTTCACCCCCAATTAACTTGGTCTCAACCTTAAGGCTATCAAGTCTTTCTTATCAAGGGTCTAATTCCTCCCTACTCAGCTGTGTTCCCTTTATCACCTGCTATATTTTTCACCTCCAAGTTTTGCCCAATCTACTTGCCAACTTCCAATTCTGAAATAAACTCTCTTTCCAATTTTATTGAAACATCTAGGTCTCTAGCTAGATAAATTTATGTAAAAATACTGAGTTCTGTTCTAATTTCACATAGACAAGACAATAAATTATGTCTCATTTGCTTATCTAATACCAAAAAATGTTGTGAAAATCAAATGGTTTTGTAATTTACTTGGTGGCAAAACCTGATGTAGCTTGAACTAATTTGTCAACAACACCTTAACCTGAATTGAGCTGGGACTATTTACATACTTTGTCTCTTAGTGAGAAGATTAATATTTTACTGAAGAAAAATATAACTACAAGATGGTTCCCTCGACCCTACTTGGGATGGCATGTAACATATATTTCTATGCTATTATGTCTTTAAAACAGAAAAATTCTGAATTCTGAAGCATGTCCACCCCAGGTGTTTCAGATAAAGAATTGTGGACCTCTACACCCTTAGATTTATGGATTATAAGTAGTTGCACTTGTGCTACCTTGTATAATCCTTAAAACAATCCTGAGGTGTAATGAGTACATTGCTGCACCCATTTTTCAGACACAAAGGCTGAGGTTTAAAAATGTAGGTCCCTGATCACAGAGCTAATAGACTAGAGAGCTAGGATTTGAAATGAGGCATTCTTTTCTGTTTGCTTTTTGCTCATTCATGTTTTGTTTTGTTTTGTTTTTCTTTTCCTTAACAGTTACTGTTTATTTTCATTATAAAAGTAATCAAGGGTATTAAGTAGACAGTGAAAAATCTGAAAAGTAGAAAGAAAAAAAGGAATGAAAAGTACTCACAACTCAGTTATCATTGTTGTAAACATCCTGTTACTCTTTCGTTCTGTTCATTCTTAATATATTTTAAACAAAATTGAGATACTCCATATATAGTGTTTTGTATTTTGATTTTTAAAATTATTTAAATTATATATGTTCTAATGGCATTAAATCATCTTCTGCATCATGACTTCTCCAATTTTGTTTAAGCCTCTGGTGCAGAGAATTCAGGGCACATCATCATTTTCAGAATTTGCAGGGCCTGTCATTACTGATCTGCATTCACATTCTATCCCACTCCTCCCTCAATTCATATAGACACTCTCTCTTTATATGTCTGATATATGGCCCTAGACATGTGAATAGTCTTATAAAACAAACATAAAATAAAATAAAAATTTTGTATGTTTTCCAAATTATTGAAATTATAATTTACTTAAGACCAGGCTCCTTTCTAGTTTTTTTTCATTCACTACACTTTAAGATTTATCTCACTCTCTATGTTTATTTCTAACTGCCTTTAACTGCTTTGTATTATCCATAATGATCATCCATCACACTTTATTTTTCCATTCCTCAGTTGGTAGACCTTTTATAGTTATAAACAGTGCTGTGAGGAATATCCTTGAACATGTTCCCTTATGGAATTGAGCAAAAATATCTCTGGGCTCTGTTCCTGGAGTGCTATTTCTCAGTCAAAAGGCATATGCAGATTGAATTTCTACAAGTGATAATCAGATCATTTTTTTGAACACCTGTATCAGTTAAGCCTCCCATAAGTAGTGCTTGAGGATATCATTTCCCCATGTTAAATCTAGATGTAATCCAAATTTTGAAACTTTTTGAAATCTGATGGATGTAATCTGACATATCATTCTAAAGCCAGTAAATCTGAGAAAGTCTTTATGTTTTGGTTATCCATATGCGGTTTCCTACCTACAGATTGCTTGTTCATTTCTTTGCACATTTTCAACTGAATTTCTATCTTTTTATTTTTCATATTCAGTAGCTTACACAAATATGACTACAAAATAATCTATTTTATGTAAGTATTAGAATTTATTTTACCTATTTCCTATTGTTGATTATTTTGATTGGATCAGCCTGTCACCATTTTAAATAATGGTGTGATGAGTATTCTAGTATGTTTGAGTACATCTCTATTTAGTTCTTAAACACTGTGTTTTTTTTTGTTTTGTTTTGTTTTTACAAACAGAAGTACAAGAGATTCAACTGTATAAATTTAAAGTGTTAGGTAATAAGAAATTAGTTTGTATCAATTTTACACAGCATATGAGATTTCCTGTTTCTGTAAACCCTTGCCAACCTTGCGCATTAACTTTATCTGAATAATTACTGATTGTTCAAATAGTATCTGGGAATTTCAGCGAACATTTCTTCAGTAACTAATACCTTGAACATAGAGTGCTATAAAACTTTCTCTCTCTAGTCATTTACCTGTACTGCAGTGCTTTGATTATTTTACTTTTAAGATTTGATTTTACATACTGTAGAGCTGGTCTCCCTTATTACTTTTCTTTTTCAAAATTTTCCTGTGTATTCTTGCCTCCTTATTTTTCCATTTGAATTTTAGAATTATTTTTTTCTAGTTTCCCCTCACCAAATTCAGTGAATTTTGCTCTGTTTTAGGGTTTGGTTAAATTTATAGTTTACTTTAGAAAGGATTGAATCTTTATGGGTTGAAACTTCATATCCAAGAACATGACATCCCTTTAAACTAGTTTATGTCCTCTTTTATATCTTTTAAGACTCTTTAAATTTGCTTCATATAGATCCTGCACACTTCTTATGTAGTTCATTCCTAGGTATTATGTTGTTGTTGTTTTTAAAGGGAGGGAAGAGTTGCAATCTCAAATCGGATTTATTTCTCCATTATAACTTCTAACTTGTTGTTTGTATAGTATATGAAGACTATCGATTCCTTGTATTACTTGTATATACTGTCTCTTTATTCAATTCTCTTACTGTTTGTAATTGTTTTCCAGTTAATTTGCTTATAGTCTCATTGTTTGCAATAGTATCCTCTACAAATAATGGTAATTTTAACTCCTTTCTGTTTTTGTTTTTGTTTTTTTTTGTATCTCTAGTTTTTGTGCTTCCTAATTGCAGTTTTAATCCTCCAGAACAATGTTAAATAATAATGGTGGCTACAGACACCTTTGTCTTATTCCTGATTTTCATTGAGAATGCCTCAAGTAATTTCTCATCATGTGAGATGCTGACTTTGGGGTTGAGAGGCACATATTTTATGATGTTAGGAAGTAGCAATTTGTTCCTATCTTAAAAAAAAAAATCTTTCTATTAAGAAATAATTTTGAATTTTATGACTATTTCAGCCTCTATGAAGATAAACATAAATTTTCTTTTTAGATATGTTGTATATTTTAATAAATGCCTTGAGGTTTAACTACACCTGCATTCCTGGAGTAAAGTCCACTTACTGATGGTGCATAATTATTTTAATATATTGCAGAATTCTGTCAGCTAATATATAAAGGTTTTAAGATGACATTTATAAATAGATTGGTTTATAGACTGACCCTGCCTATTTTTTTTTTTTTTTTTCTGGAGGAATTCTTTTTTTTTTTTTTAACATCTTTATTGGAGTATAATTGCTTTACAATGTTCTGTTAGTTTCTGCTGTATAACAAAGTGAATCAGCTATATGCATACATATATCTCCATATCCCCTCCCTCTTACATCTCCCTTCCACCCTCTAGGTGGACACAAAGCACCGAGCTGATCTCCCTGTGCTATGCAGCTGCTTCCCACTAGCTATCTATTTTACATTCGGTAGTGTATCACTGCTACTCTCTCACTTCGTCCCAGCTTACCCTTCCCCTTCCTTGTGTCCTCAAGTCCATTCCCTATGTCTGCATCTTTATTCCTGTCCTGCCCCTAGGTTCTTCAGAACCGTTTTTTTTTTTTTTTAGATTCCACATATATAAGTGTTAGCATACGGTATTTGTTTTTCTCTTTCTGACTTACTTCACTCTGTATGACAGTCTCTAGGTCCATCCACCTCACGACAAATAACTCAATTTCGTTTCCTTTTATGGCTGAGTAATAGTCCATTGTATATATGTGCCACATATTCTTTATCCATTTATCTGTCGATGGACACTTAGGTTGCTTCCATGTCCTGGCTATTGTAAATAGAGCTGCAATGAACATTGTGGTACATGACTCTTTTTGAATGATGGTTTTCTCAGGGTATATGCCTAGTAGTGGGATTGCTGGGTCATATGGTAGTTCTAGTTTTAGTTTTGTAAGGAACCTCCATACTGTTCTCCATAGTGGCTGTATCAATTTACATTCCCACCAACAGGGCAAGAGGGTTCCCTTTTCTCTGTACGCTCTCCAGCATTTACTGTTTGTAGATTTTTTGGTGATGGCCATTCTGACTGATGTGAGGTGATACCTCATTGTAGTTTTGATTTGCATTTCTCTAATGATTGTCTATTTTTGAGCTTTTGGTATCAAGGTTATGTTCATTTAATTAAAATTATTTAGAGACTTGTCTTATTTTTCTATGTTCTGGAAAACTTTAAATACCATTGTAATTATTTTTTTCCAAATATTTGGTAGAACTTCCCTCTAAAATTTGGGTCTGGTGCTTTGGGGGCCAATAGTGTTTGGTCATTTTGCTCTCTGTCTCTCTCTAGCAATGATTCACAATTGAGAGAAGTTTAATTTGGACCAAGGAGAGGAGAGGTGGCTCAGAAGGAAACATCTACCTTCTCTGCTTCCAAAGATATAGACAAGTTTCTGAACATGTGGTTTGTTCATGTGATGAGTTTCTATGTATGTGCTGCTTCCTCTGGCTAGTTGATTGGAGCCTCAATTGGGGAAACCTCTGATACCAGACCATGTGCCCCTTTGGATAGGTGTAGACCAAGGATTCAGGCACTGCACAATGTGTGTCTCCTCTTACCTTCAGGAGTGTTCTTCAAAACATTGGCTATTGGAGGCCAGGAAACTTGTTCTACATACTCCCTGCATGATTTTCTGCTTTCTCTCCATGGCTTTAGCTGTCCTTTGACACATCTTGAGATTTGAGGCTTAGCTGTCACTTTATTTAGCTGAGAATTGAATGTACACATTCTCTTTGTTGCTTTTAGATGACTTCTTAGAAGTATTGGAATGCTCACTGAATGACTTTATTTTCAAGCAAAAGGTAGTTAAGAAGCATTTTTCCTTTTTCTATTTCATGAATAAATTTTCAATTTATAACATGCCTCTTGTACATCTCTCATTTTGGGGACCCAGTGTTTTGTGAAGGACACTTTAAATTTTATCAGTGCTGTTTTAGAATATATCAAGATGGTCACATAATTTTTATTCTTTGACTTATTAATGTGATGAAATGTATTAGTACACATTTAGTACTAAGTCTTTTTTGCATTCTTCAGGTAAATATGTTTGAAAAGCTAACAATAAGAAAAGATTATATTTATTGAGTGTTTACCCACATACACTCAATAAATATTACTAAATTCTTTGCACATATGTATTACCTTTTTAAATCCTCACCACAATTCTATTAAGTCAGTACTGTTAATATTTTACATTTGAGGAAATTGGGACTCCTTAAGGTTAAGTCGTAAGTTCACAAAGCTGGTATTAATGGTGAACTCAAGTTTTAACCAGGCTGACTGACCTTGTATCTTATTGTTTTATTATTTTAATGTAGTAGTAGTTTTAATTTACTAACATTTTATTAAATATTTTAAATCTAGTTTAGTATATCAGTAAGATTTTGTTGTAATGTCTTTTATGAATGAAATAAAAAAGTGAAATGAAAAGTTTTATATTTGCCCCTATGGTGTATTGGAGAGGTGATGGAAGTGGGAGTTATCCCTGTCTTAAATATTCAATTGTTGTCACTTATAAAGCCATTTAAGCAAGTTACTAATTTTACAAGCAATTATTCAACATCTTTTTCTGTTATTCCCAATGTTTTCATTCTTTTCAGTTCATCTATTTTTTTTCTTTTTAGGCAGGTTTTGGTACTTCTGTTTTAGGACTTGTCCTATTTTCTTTAAATTTTTCATTTTTTTTTTTTTAGTCCTATATACTTTATATGTATATGCCTCTGTACAGAATAAGTACCTATGTAATAGATATCTAGATGAATAGAAAAAGATCCAAATCCTCAGTATGTGTTGCCACATTTTCCTCTGTTTGCTTCATGCTCTTTTATTGATTTCACCAAACCTGAGATCCTGCACCCACCCAAAAACCACATCTTAGACTCATGTATCAATTCTATGCTTTTGTTTGTTTGAATATATTTTTCTGATTAGTTAATTTTTAATTAACAATTTTCTTATAGTTTGCCTCAAATGAGTTTTAGTGTTCCTTTTCTAAATCTTGAGGTTAAAAGTTTAGTTTATTTCCTTTCATTTCTTTTAAAATATTGATCTAATTCAAAGGTATGAATTTTTCTTTTAGCCATTTCCTATATTATAGTAATCTTATTGTCATTATTTTATAAATAGCTCATAATTATAGTTTTGATTTTTCTTTTTAAAAAAGTTTTGTTTGATACATTTCAAAACTATATTAATGCTACTTTTTTTGGGTTGTTATTAGAGAAAGTGGTATACAATTTCTACCTTTGAGAATTTATGCAGTTCTTATTATGCCACAGAATGTAACCAATTTTGGTAAATGTTCCATAATCTTTGGAAGATAAGGTGGATTCTTGGTCTGTAAAAAGCTGTTCTATACATAATCATGTATTATGTTTAAAACTTCTGTATATTGTTTACACATATTATTTTTTCTTCTTGTTCTGTCAAAAGCTGATGATGGTATATTAAAATTTCCCACTTTATTTGTGTTTCTGACAATTTTTTCTATAATTCTGACAGTTTTGATTACTGTATTTCAATTCTATATTCCCTACTCGAAGGTTCATGACTCACATCTTTAATTTCTTTACCCTATATTTAACTTTTGTCAATAGAAATGACTTCTTTTTAAAATTTTACCTTGATTTAAATCATACTTTGATTATTTTGCCAGCCCACCTTTTTCCCCTTGATATGTCTTTGTAAGTTCTTTTATTTGGATCCTAGTCCCCCTACCTGTAAGCCCTTTACTTTTAGTAGGGGATTTAATTCATTTACATTCATTCAGATAGCAGATAAGTATAGCCTTATTACAATCATCTTACTTTAACATTTTTCTTTTTTGATGATGCCTTTTCTCCTTCCATATCTTTTGTTATGTGACACTCAAATGCACACATGCACACTTTTTTCTTTTATTAATTTGAGAGGCATATACATCTAAACTAGGACTATATCAAATGTACATATATGTGTTTCTTTCTCTTAAGGGTGGAACAAAGCATCATCTCAGGTCACCTGGGGAGTTACCCTTAGAAGTACACCAACATTGAGTCTTTCAAGGGGGGCTCCCTCAGATTTTTAAGGCTCCCTGGAGTTGCTGAGGGGATCTTCCATCGGAGGTTACATGAGAAGCTCATTTGTCCAAGGAAACTAGATGTTAAAAGAACCTTTAAAGCTGTTAAAATAATTTTCTCCAGGAAGAGGGATGTGTTTTTGAGTCCAGGAGGAGGTTGCCTGGAAACTTCTGTATCATCACTCCCAAGGAGGGTAGGGATGGTTTCCTGGGAGGTGGTTATAAAAACCCAGAGAGCTGAGTGCTAAGAGCTATAACCCTAGGAGCCCAAGCCAGGAGCACTCCTGCCTTGATCATACTCATTAAAGAATCCGGACAGCTGGTGCAGTGATCAGAATCCATGAATAATTCTCCCAGTGCTGGGCCAGAGTACTTTTCAGATTGTGAACAACCACTCCTCAATAGCAACGCCTTGTGGAAGTGAGGAGGAATAGCTGTGGCCAACACATTTCACCCCAGGGCATTCTCTATTAGGTTTGTCCTTCAGACTAGTCCTCTTGGGTGTGAGTAAGTCCCTAGGGTCTGTAGATTACTGGAGAGAGAAGAAAGTCTCAAAAGGGAGCTACCAAACCTCCTGACAGTGGGGCATTTGTGGGCTAGAGTAATTAACTGGAAAAACAAGGCATGTTACTATATTTTAAACCTCAAGTTTGTGGAATAGGTTATATCATGTTTTATTTGAATTGTGGTTACTTCTAAATTAAAAAATACATTTGAATTTTTTAGTTTACCAAAATCTATACTGAAATAAAAAATTGTTGACTGTGTAAGATAGGAACTTTAGTCCAGTTTTTACTTCTCCCTTCCACCTGCTGTCTTCTCAATGTTTGTTCATATAACCCCAATGTTTGTTTGGATTTTAACCCCAAATTATTATTGGTTAGTTATAAGCTGTTAAATGATGTGCCAAGGCCTAAAATTATTTTAGATTGACAAAAATTATTTCAATGTTATCTTGTTTAATTTAGTTTTATTACACACAGTTCAGTCTCATATAATAACCATTCCTTTTGGAGATATTCATTTTGATTTATCTCTGGAAGGCTGCTATACATCTTTAAGTAATTTATTTTTCAAGAAGAGTGTTTTGGGGCTGTATGAGTAGCTGCCTTTTCTTCTTGGCTACTTATATGTGAGTGTTTTTTTTTTTTTTGTCCTTGAAATTAAGTGATCACAAAAGATTTTTTGATCTGTATGCATTTTATATAATACTCATGATACTTTATACTTATAGTACTTTATGGTACATAAAGAGCCTGTTCATTTTGCAAATTTGTGTCCTTCCTCAACTCAGCAAAGTTTTCTTTTATTATTTTTTATTATTATCTTTATCTTATCCTTCTATTCTCCATCTCCTTTTTGGGATTCTTGTTTTACGTTTACCTTTTCTCTCATCTCTCCCATCATATTAATATTTTGTGGCATCATCTATCATCAGCTCAAATTTATCATGTAAATCGTTAATTTATGGGAAATCTAACCTCTGTTTTTTATCTTGATATTTAGAAAAACTTTATATAATCTTTACTGATTTTAGAAGATTTAAAAAAAAATAAATGCTTAGCTCTACTTTCACAGATAAAGTGTCCTCTTGAATCTTTTTGGGAACACACATCAGAATTCTTTAAAATGCTCTTCTGTTTGTTTGCTATGTCAGAGAGGAATCCCTGTGATTTCTGTTTTCAAGGTGATTCTCTCTTTCTAACCTGCAATTTATATTTAGGAGTATTTCCTTTATTTGCTTCACTGGGAGAAACTCAGCTGATTTTTTTTTTTTTTTTTTTTTTTGGTCCTGTTGAAGTCCTGTTCTCTAGGAGGAAATCCTGCATCTTAACCGTCCCATCATTGTTGTGCAATCCTACCTTTCCTCATCTCTCATTTAGAAAGTGGAAGTGGAATTTAGTGTAGAAGTCCTTCAGTTCTTCTCCAGAAAGCCTTCTCTATCATGAGAGAAGTCATCAATAGTTTTTCTTTCTGCCTTCATTCCATTCCTTCCTGAAGATTTCTTAGCAAACATTCCTTGATTCCTTCTATTTTTCATATTTCAATTCCTAATGGGAAATTTTCCCTATTAAAAATTTCATATGAAATATTCATAGACGTGGGGAAGAAGGTAAGGTACTAGTGCTTGTCTGTGATGTGTTTTAAGATATTTTATAATATGTTGTAATATACATACACATTTGTTATATTACATTATATTTTATATACTATACACACCACATATGCTACATACACAACATGTTTTACAAAAATCTGTAACCCTTTGTTAATCTGTAGCTGTGATAGTATACATAGCGTGTGTTCCAGACCATTCCTAATCACTTTAGGACCTCAGAACACATTACTGAGAAGACCAAGATAATTCAGTATGAACTTCCCCAACATCTCTTTCTCTATATCCCAGATTATACTATCTTTCCTTTTTTCTTTCTTTTTTGTTTCTAATTAAGGGATCACCATCAATTACCATTTCTGGTTCTCTCAGTGTTTGATTCATCAGTTATGCTTTCCTTCCCTTGAAACTTCAGTTATCTCTACTCACTCCTTTTCCTCAGATGGAAAATTTATCTAAACCCCTCATTTGAGAATGTAGTCTACACATGATGCATCCTCTTTATTTCCACACACACATGCCTCAACTTCCAAGCTTTTTCTACTAAAATAATTCTTTTGAAAGTAATACATCTAGGGGTCTTTAACTATTTCCTTACTCTCTTTCTTCTCTTTGTCACCTAGGATCAATATCTTAGAAATCTTTTCCACCCTTGGTACCCTAGGTTTACCCTGCTTCTATTCCATGCTCTGTGATTAATTCTTCTGCAGCTTTAGTAGCTCTTTTGATTTTTCCTTCTCCCTAAGATCTCTGGTACTTCCATGACCTCTCTCCTCCCAAAGTGTCCTCCTTGGTGAATTCATCCAGTCTTGACACTTCAGTCCTCATCACTAGGCTGATGACAATTTTAATCTATAACTTTTTCTAGCACTTCTTCCTGAGATCCCAATGTTTTCCTCAACCACCTGATAGACACTATCTCCAAGACTCTTAGTTTGGATCCTCAGAATCCGGGACTCTCCTCCCTCTTTCTTCCTATATCCATCAGCAAACAAATACTGTCATCATTTTTTTTTTTTGAAATTGGTTTTGTTTTTTTTTTTTTTTTATCCTTTTACTCATCTTGTCATCTCCACCTTGAGTCTCTTCTCTCCCTGCTAAAAGCCATCCCATATAGTACTCTTGTATCATATACAGTAAGGACTTGAACTTGCTGCCATTGCCTTCTCATAAGTAGAAATATGCACAAGCCCATCCAAGACCAATTCCTACTTTGAGCAAACATTCTGAAAGCTCTATTCATAGTCACATGTCATGTAAAAGTTTCATGATGCAAAAATACCTGCTTGCAAAATAGCAGTATATTCCTTTCAAGTCCCATTCCTTTCCATTCCAGGACAGCAATGTTGTGAGTTTACATCTTTACAGTACAAAGACGTAAACTTAAAATATTTTTATTTTTCATCACTCTCAGCGAACCACATTCTGGGATTTACTTATCTCTTATGACTGATCACAAATAAAAAACTAGACTTGCCGTCTCTCAAGTGGCTTGCATAGTTTCTTGTAACATCCCCTTCTACATAGCAAATTATCCAACTTGGAACTTAGATTAAATCTCTGGTCTGTGACCAGAGAGACATAGTTTGTAAATATTTAGCTAAAAAATATTTTTAACTAATAGACATACTGAACTATGGGATTTTAAATGTTGCCATGCTATAGATCCTCTTATGTGAAACTAGTTTGGGGACAGGATCTGGGAGCCCCTATGCAGAACTGTTCCCTTGGTGATTAAATCCCAGCATGTAGGGTTCAGCATTCATTGCCTGGTCAATGGTGGTGACTTATATTAGAGTCTGTGAAGCACTTTTATAATTCTATTTCACTAATCTGTATGATACCCTACAAGATGGGTTGAAAATGCTGTACTAATCTCACTTGATAGATAAGAAAAGATAAGGGTTGGAAGAGTTGAGTGGATTAAGAAGGTGACACAGCTAGAAAGTGTCAGATTCTGGTCAAGAATTCTAGTCTCTGACTCCAAAAGCAATGTTTCCCCCTTACACAATATTATTTTGGATGTATGCATATCAGATGTTCCTGTATTTTTTTTAATGAGTCCCCTCTCTAATTTGAGTATGAACTCATGAGTATCAGGGATCTGTTATTCATCTTTGTATCCCTAGATACTGTCACAGCCACAGTGGGAAGAGTTGTCCACTATGCTGATATTTGATAAATGAATCCATGCATAATAATGACTAACATTTACTGAGAGTTTCTTTGTTTCAGATGCTAATACTGATACTGCTTTCAGATGCTAATAACTTTATTGACTCATTTGATCCGTGCAACCACCTCATGAATTAGGTATAGTAATTATTACCTGTACTCTATAGAGGAAAAAAACTGAGGCAGAGAAAGGTGAAATAATGCACCCACAACCAAGAAGTGAGAGAGTCGGTATTTGAACCCAGCACTCATTTAGCCACTATGTTCTGCTGTCTTTTAGTATTTGAGTCCATTTTATAAAAATCAGATAATAATAATGGATGTAGTTGTTTTAAAACATGGCTACAAGTTCTTTGACGGTCCTCCCATGGAAAGGTGTGGGTTTATATCTTCTCCCATTGAATCTGGGGAGTTTGGTGAAAGTGATATTATGTGGCTTCCAAGACTGAGCCATAAATGGCCATGCGGCTTCTACCCTGTTACCTGGAACGTCTGTTAACAGACCACTGAACTGAGAGGAAAGTTATCTAACTAACTTGACGATGTCAAACTGTGAGGAAACCCAAGCCATCTAGAGAAGCCATGTGGAGGTGCCTCTGGTTAATTGTCCCAGCTGATGCTAGTTTTTTTTTGTTTTTTTTTGAAATTGAACACTTTTCTCTTTATTACCATTGTTCACTTCTTTAAGTGTCTAGATTTTCGGCTACCATTTACTGGGCATCCACTTATGCCATACATTATATATTTTTTAACACACACATACAAACACAACTTTCATTTTTTTTCATTTTTTAAACTGAAGTATAGTTGTTGTATAATTTTAAAATTTTTTATTGGAGTATAGTTGCTTTACAATCTTGTGTTAGTTTCAGGTGTACAGCAAAGTGAATCAGTTATACGTATACATATATCCACTCTTTTTTAGGTTCTTTTCCCATATAGGTCATTACAGAGTATTGAGTAGAGTTCCCTGTGCTATACAGTAGGTCCTTATTAGTTATCTATCTATCTATCTATTAGTTTTATATATGATAGTGTGTATATGTCAATCCCAATCCCCCAATTTATCCCTCCCCCCCTTATCATCTGGTAACCAGGATGTCCCAACTCTGCTGTCAGACATGTAAATGACGAATCCTTCAGAAGATTCCTGTCCTGAGTGTTTGTGTCACTCCTAGCCATTCTAGTGTCCCCAACTAAGGGCCTGGACACTGTGGAGCAGAGATCAGGCAACCCCATTGTGCCTTGCCTGTATCCTTGATTCACAGAGCCTGTGAGCATAACAAATGCTTGTTGTTGTACGTATGCCACTAAAATAACCATAATAATGAGATTTAATCATTATTAAACACTCCCATATCCCGAGGCCACTTGCTTTCTGATAATAATACTCCAGAACTATTTAGTTGAAGCAATTAAATGCGTCATGTGTTACGTACCCCACACCAGAGGGTGCTGCGTGTTAAGCTGATGGAAGTATTTAAAGAGATTGGCCTGTTGGACAGCTCCTTGTTTCCAGGAAAGCCACAGGAATATGGAATCTCTTGTTTATATTCTGCTGAGCTCAGTGGGTTGCATGTTTGTTCTTGGCTTCTTGCCCAACAAATCTTGGCAATCTTGCCACTCCTTCCCTGATTATTTTGCAACTGGTTATGAATTGCTGCTGCTGATGTACTGAGGTTTTGTTCTCTGCATAACTGGGTGCATTGGCTAGCTTTCTCAACTATGTAAGTTTACTCTACCCTTAGATTTGCTGAGGAGTGACCAGACCTTCAGAAAGTGAAGAATGATTAATGATAGCTCAGACTTTCCTCCTGAGTCAGGATAGATTTACTTGGTTGTGTTCTTTGTGTATCATATTACGGACTAAGAATACGAGTTTGCTCCTCCAGGTCCTAGGCATCACTAAAAACTTAACAGATTTACAAAGCTTGGACACATAAAAGACACAAACGACCCTATTCCTCATGCATATGAGTTACTGCAGTTGTGATACATTCTCTGAGCCAAAACTGCTATTTGAACCATTCATTCATGGAAAAATTAATTGAGGACTATGTGCAAAGCATTTTGCTGGATGTTAATGAATCTGCACCTCAAGCAGAAACACACTGCATTCATTTCCATTTCTTTTATGGTACCTGTACCCTGGAATGCTATGTCCTCCATCCACATGGTACCTGACACAATTTAGGGGCTCAATTCGTATTTGTTGAATTAATATAAAACAAAAGTGATTTTTCCTTTCCTGGGAGAGTCTTTATTCATGAAGACTTTCCTTATTCTTTTTTTTTTTTTTTTAAACATCTTTATTGAAGTATAATTGCCTTACAATGGTGTGTTAGCTTCTGCTTTATAACAAAGTGAATCAGTTATACATATACAATATGTTCCCATATCTCTTCCCTCTTGCATCTCCCTCCCTCCTTATTCTTTCATCCTACATTTAATCCCTCTTTCCTCTAGGCTCCTAGAAGGACCCAATTTGTACTTTATGTATAATGGAGTTTGGATTTTCTGTTATAGTCTTATGTGTTCTGAGTTAATAAGGACCTTAGCACCCATTAAACAATATTTGGTTGATGAACCACTAAGCATTTGATATTGGACAAGTCTTTTTTTCTCTCTAGGCCTCAGTTTCCTCTTTTGTAAACTTAGGCATTTGAACTAGGTAAGTGGATTTCAGTCTGTGTGCCAAGAACCTCCTAGGCAGGATGGGAGAGCAGCTAAAGTTTCTAAGACCTTCACAATCATATTTAAAATATAAATTTCAAGAAACGTAATGTAAAATACACATTATTTTGTAGTAGCCTGGCTTTTAAAAGTATTTTTTTAAAAATAAAAAACTGTCCTCATACAGGAGAAGTTTAGAAATTATTAATCTGTAGGTAGAAGGTTGGCACACTATGACCTCCGGAACAAATCCAGCCAGCAGCCTGTGTTTGTATAGTGCACAAGCCAAGAAAGGCTTTTACATTTTAAAAGAATTGTTAAACACACACACACAACTAACAAAGACAGTGTGTGACAGAGACTGTATGTGTGACCTGCAATGCCTAAAATATTTACCAAAGTATTACTTTGGTCCCTTACAGAAAAAGTTCACTGACTCCTAATGTAGATCAAGGATGGAACATGCATGGCTTATGTGCTGGTTCTCTCTTCTACCTTGCCTGTGGCAGGCATCTTTAGTGGGTTATAGTATCCTTATCCATCTGCCTTAGGATCCCCCTCCACATAGTACTTCTGGAAGTTATTACCAATTTAGTGCAGTTGGCATTTTAGCCTCCAAGTTTTCATTGTATGGAATAGCCATACTTAAAAGAATGTTGAGGTGGTCTCTGTTAGTGCCCCCAATCCTCTCTTTCTGAGCTTCTAGCACATTTTAGCTGACTTCCTTTGCCAATATCTGTGTGTCTTTTGCCCATGGGCTTTCTCCAAAGTCACTGAAGCTGGCACCACTTCTACACATGGCAGGATAGGAATGCCAATGAATTAATACCCCTGGGAGCAACCTCAGGAGTCGTTGTATAAATACCCCAGCTCCCTTGCCTTTTGGGCAGGATAGTTATGAAGCATCTTTAACGAAATCTCCCGGAGTTTTCCCATGAGGTTAAGCTCCATTTGCTCATCGTGGTAACTGGCAAAATGACGCACCTTTATTCTCTGTCTTGTCTTCCCTTTGACACCATTGTCTTTGCTGCTGGCGTTCTCTGTCTTCCAAATAAACTACTTATACTCAAATTCTTATCTCAGCGTGTGCTTCTGGGGAAACTCAAACCAAGACTGATTTCATACCCACTCCTTTATAGAAGTCATGCTTTTACAAAGACCTCTGACTTAAAGCATCATGACCTTCAATTGCACATTCTGGAATTTGCTGCCTGCAGTTATTCATTCAGAGGACCACCCAATTTTGTGTGGTCTGATGTCTCTATTGTTGGTTCTGACATTATGGATGGGTCAAACGATTAATTTTCTTCTTGGATACTGGGAGCTTTCCAGCCCATTTTTCCAGACCCTTATTAGAGAAAACACTTCCTAGGTGCCCTTACAATGGAAAATTCACAACCAATAAACAATTGAATCTTAAGATTTACATTGGGCAGGCAGGTTGCTATAACAAGCTCTAATAATAACTCCATTTTTTCTCAAACCCTGGCAGAAAATGCAGGCAGCTGTGTCCAATTATGCTGAGCACAGCAAACTCAAACTTATTAAAGGTAGGAAACAGGCTGTTTCAGGATGTGAAAATCTCCACATAATGTGAAGATAATTTCTCAAGTGTATGGTTTAGTTGCTGTTTTAGCTTTATTTTATTTCTCACTCCAGCACTAAGTTTTTAGTTCCCAGTATAGGGCATGGAATACAATGTTTGCTAATACCTACAAATCAGAGTTCAAATATATAAGCTCAGTTTCTGGAGCAGCCAACAACTATATTGAATGACCCACACAAATCATTTGTTTCATTTATTGTTCAAAAAATGCAATTAATAATACCTCCTCGTAAGAGAGGAATTTTGGTTAAAGTTTATTTGGGGCTTTGAGATCTAAAACCAAGATATGGAAAAAAGCAAGGTGGCAGAGCAATTTAATTAATTGGCTCATGGGTCTGCCTGGCATTTTGGGGCAGTATTTCAGGACAGGAGTTTCATGGTCCTGAGAAAAAAAAATAGATTTTTTATGATGTGAGAAAAAAGTATTTCTTCAAGTAACTTTTCCTCCTTTCACCACCTCTGGCTTCCCCAGAGAAGTTGCTTCCATCAACAACTTGTTCCATTGCCAAATGATTCTGATGATGTTTTTCCAAGTATTTAAGTAGAGTTTTCCATGCTGCAACAGAGACCTGGTATAACTTTTCTCCTTCCTCTAATAGAAATAATTGATCCTTCAGCTTGCTTTCTCTAATGAGGGCCAGTCAGGGAGCAGCCTCTCTTCTCACTCTTCTACTAATGAATATCTTTTTCTGCACCTTGAGATATTTTACAGCTGTTTTCAAAATAATGCACACAATTGTTTTTCATGCTGTCAAAGCTAGTTCCTTATTTTTCTAGACAACTTTCCTATCCCCCCCACCTAAATTAGATCCCTTGTCATACTTATTCATGTTACTGTGTGTTTTCACTTCATTGAACTTAGAGCTGTTTGTAGTTATGTATTCATTTCTTTGGTTATGTGACTAATATCTTTGTTTCCCCACCAGACCATATGCCCCAAGAGGACAAGGATTATATTTGTCCATTAATTACCATATTCTCAGTGCCAAGTTTCTTCCAGAAACATGGTATTATTGAATGATATGGATTGTACATTAAATATACTTATTAACCCATTCATATTTATTAATATATAATTATGTGATTATTATTTAATAATACTTTGTTTCATGAACACAGTCCTGGCGATGTACATATATACTATGCATATATATGCACATATACTATGTAATGTGTAATAGAATACTATTTTATATTATATAATAATAATGTATAATATAATATATAGCATAATAATTATATGCATTACTATATACTATATAATATACGTGTGTTATATATACACGTATGTATACATCTATATGTATATATGTATGTATATATTTAGACAAACTAAATCTATATAGCTCTTTCTCTTTCAAAATGTCCGTTTTGCAAACATTTTCATCAGAGGGAATAAGAAGCTTGTTGAAGTCTGTTGTCAAAGTTACATTTATTTTTAACTTTTTAAAAAAAAACAGATTTTGTTTTTTATTGTTTCAGACTGAGAATGCACAATGCACTGGCTACATTTATATTAGTTACCATGGTTTCCAGTACTTCCCAAGAAAGGAGTGGAATTTTTCTCACCATGCAAAGATGTTTTTCCCTAACTTGTTTGTGCCCACATAATGTACCAGTTCGAATCATCTGCTTCTCTCCTCCCCATCTGTGCTGTTTGCAAGGGGCGGGGAGAAAAGGGAAAAAAAAAGCAGGTGAAAGAGTTAGACACAGCCTTCATTACATCAGTGATTAGCTCAAATGTAGACTCTCTTTCCTGTATCCTAAAGGCCTCTTACTTGCACAGTATAGATGTAGCATCAAGAGTACGTTTCCTTTCATCCAGTCACTCCGCCATGAACATGTAACAGTTTTTGTGGAGAAGGTAAGGCAGAGACCACTGGTTCTCTAGAGGTGGCACTGTCAGAAGAGATTTTTTTTTTAAAGCATTATTCATTTTAATTAATTAATTAATTAATTAATTTTTGGCTGAGTTGGGTCTTCGTTTCTGTGCGAGGGCTTTCTCTAGTTGCGGCAAGCGGGGGCCACTCTTCATCGCGGTGCGCGGGCCTCTCACTATTGCGGCCTCTCTTGTTGCGGAGCACAGGCTCCAGACGCGCAGGCTCAGTAGTTGTGGCGCATGGGCTTAGTTGCTCTGCGGCATGTGGGATCTTCCCAGACCAGGGCTCGAACCCGTGTCCCGTGCATTAGCAGGCAGATTCTCAACCACTGCGCCACCAGGGAAGCCCAGAAGAGATTTTTATGCTAATGGTTTTATTGATATTGCTGCTCTTGCTTTTAGTTAATTTTTTTTTTTTTGTGACCAATTGGAAGGATCTGCTTTTGCAGGGATGACTACCTTTGGTTCTGCTCTAATTACTTATCTGTATTATTGTCTCAATTCACCAAAAAAGAAAATGTGTTTTTCCCTCGGAATGTATTATTACTCTGCATTCTGTGGTTCATTTTCATTGCAGAAGCCATTGCCAAGTAAGCTTTCTTTTTTTTCAGTAGCCATTATTGTGTCCTAGCGTGACTTTCTGTTAATAATAGCTCTCATTTACTGAACAGTTGCTATGTGCTTAGAGCTGTGGTCAATGCAATAAGGTCAATATTTGCTTCACCCTCAAAATAACCCTGTAAGATAGGTGGTACTATTATCCCCATTTCATAGATGAGAAAACTGAGCCAGAATTCAATGCACAGACCTAGGACAGTAAAACAGATCTTTCTAACATCAGGCTTTTCTTAACTTGTTCACTTAAGAAATTTACTGACAACTTACTATGACCTAGGTAATTTTATATGTGCTGGGAAAATAAAAAATTCTTTCTCTCAGGAAGCTTCCATTCTACTGGTCTTTACAGTGCTGTGCTATCTCTCACATGTCTTGTTGAAACCAGAGGAACATTTTGCCAGAAAATATTGGGATATTTCATCCTAAATTATGCTAACCCATATGTCAATTAACTGGCTTGTTTATTTCTAGAGAAAGAGGCTCTAATAGAAAAGTTTGGAGTGCCTGCTTAACCTATCATTCTCTTCTCTTGGTAAGTTCCTGCCACTTGCAAGAATAGTTTGAGGTGTCACATTACCCTCTCAATCTCCCATGGCCATAGCTGATTGGGTCTTAACCATGGCTAGGTAAATCAGATTTTTTCTCAATCTAGAATTTCAAATTAGAAATTAGAGATACTTAAAAGACCACTTGTTATTTGAAGACAAGAGGTTTAAACTTTTTTTTTTTTTTTTGTCATTCTTGGCTACGTGCACACAGGAATAGAGAAAGTTTGCCTTGAGATTGAGAGAGAGAATAAGAAGAGAATGGTAGAGAAGGGGGCAATTAAGTAGATAAATACAGAGAAGCAACAACACAAATTTGTGTGATCTCAAAAAGAAGGAAACCCAGTGGGTACTCTCTTAATATGGCCCCTGAATTCCTATTTCAGTTTCTGCTTCTGGGGAACCTGCCTATGAGAGTTGATAGCAGGAGTGGTCCTAGGAAGCAGCTTGCTGGGAGTGAGTCTGGAGTTGAATCCCTCACCACCAGTTAGAGATGAGGACACTGGCACTGATGGCAGGTGGCGTAGCAGCAACCCCTACATGAAGCTACAGCGCACTTGTTAAGCTAAGACTTTGACCCTCTGTGGACTAGTACAATATAAGAGGAAGGAACACGCCATCTCATGCGGTATCTCAAGCATTTGAAAGATGCAGGAAGATACTAATTATAATGATCATATTGTGCTGACCACCACTGATACCTCAAGAGGGCAAAAGGTAAGCCCAGGAGAATCAATACCCCTTTTCAAGTGAAGCATGAGGGTCGGAAGTCCTCCTTGGCAGCATGTGAAGAGACCTTTATCACCTGCAGCTGGAGGGCAGCAGAGCTGAAGACTATGCAGATATCGTGACCGGGAGATCAACAGAACTTTGTAGAAAGATGAAGTTCTCAGCTTGGGCAGGTCTCCTATGACAAGTCAGGGCCCATAGAGGAGTGTGGTCCTGAGATTGGAATCAAGGTACCTCGGTAGACGTTCTTGAGCAACTTGCACTTCCAGGTGCCCTTGATCCCTCTGTGCCTGCAGAAGTGTCTGACTTCCCCTTGTTGGAAGATAGAACTCACCCTGCCTGCCAACCCCTGCCTTTAGCTTGAGGCTATAGAGAAATCTCAAATGAGACAAGTGCCTTAGGAGATAATGCTGGTCTTTAGGATCTGCCTTGTCTTCCTCCTCTCCTGGTCACCAGGCCAATTACCAGAGGCAGATGGTAACAAAGGCTGAATCTGCTAAGGTGTGGAAGGAATTATATGCCAAAGGGACCACATGATTTGGCTGTCGTATATTAACTGAAAGTACAGAGGAGGCCTAGTTGGATTCTGAGGGTGCAGAATTAAGGCGGGGAGAATATTGAACTGGATTATGGAGAGCTTGTTGATGCAGGAGCACTCTCCCATGTCACAGGACTTTACACACTCTTAGGACTCTCAGAGCTGGTCCTAATACATTTCCAGGATAAGCCTTGGAAGCTTGGATAAAGTGGCATCCCACAGTAAATGGCATAGAGATGCAGAACTGCCATGGCAGACAGTGGAGAAACGTGTCAGAAGAGATGAGAGAATGGCATGCTAGAATGAGTCTTCTGTATGAGAACAGAAAACCCACCAGACAGTGATATCCTGGGGAGGACCTTGAGAACACTCCATTTACCAGAGTGTTGCAGAGCACACTGGGGAGGACAGTGCCTTCAGCATGTGGTCCTTGAGAAGCTCAGTGAGGGCTATCTGTATAGGCGGGGACTGACAGTACAAGATTCTGGTACAGAACCGAGATTCCTGGTAGCAGTGGGGATAATAGGATTCCAGAGTATCAGAGACTAACACTTAGTCATCAGTAACAAGGTGGGCTTAATTATTCTAAAGGGCGGCAAGGTTGGAATGGCATCTAAGGGTCCTGAACTGTGGGAGTCAATGAGATCTCTAATAAAGCCCTCTCTCCATAAATCATGACCTTCCAAATCCTTATTTCAAGCTTGCATCTAAGGGATCTAACATAAGATAACCCCTTTCCCAGCCCCCCATCCACAGAGCTGTCCTTTCTAGGCTTTAGCAGTTTTGAAAGGATAGGAGAGAAACCTTCTTGTTCCAAAGTTTCTATCTGGACCTCCTAGGAAGTTGCCAGGCAGGAATAGCGGCAGTTGGTATGTATCCTGTCATCAGAGCCAAAACAGACATCTTTCCTCAACCCAACATGATGGCCCTGAAAATGCAGCTTGAGTAGGTTGTTGAGGGAGCAGGAAAAGCGGTCCTGTGGCTGTCAGATGGTGTGAACAGACACAGGCAAGGCGTGTGGCCTCCACTGGATAGACGAGGCTGAGCCCGGGTGAGTCAGATAGCAAGTGAGGGTCCAATGTGGTCACAAGAACGAGTCCCAATAAAATAAGTATGTACATTCATAAATGACTTGGTGCTTTTTGGTCTGTTTCCTCATCGGATATTGTATTAGGTTAAGTTATTTTTGGTTACGTGCGAGAGGAATGAAACTTGAATTAAATTCAGTCCAAGAAGGAAATTTATTGATTCACAGAATTTGAGAAAGGGTTGAATAAAAATACACGAGAAAAAGGCAGATAGACAACTGAACTACCAGAACGAATGGATCCCGGAACTCAAATGCTGCCAAGTCTTTCCCCCTGACGCCCAGCACTGCTTCTTTCCAAAGTCAGTTTCATTCTCTCTTACTACAGCCTGGCTGGCTCCTGAAGGAGCAAAGAATAGTGTCTGTAGCTTTTGAGTTTTCTATCTGTATGTCTTCAGTCTCCAGAAAGAAAAGAGTCTGACTCTGTCTGGTTCAAAGTACAGACATTGTAGGAAATGGAACTGGTTAGTTTGACTTGAGTTAGTTGCTTACCTACAGACGAATCAACTATAACCAGAAGGGCATGGACGGTCAGGCTCAAATATGACACTTCCTAAGGAGAAGGATGGATACTTGGTCATCACCTCTGTGGGTTTCCATTATAAAGCCTCAGGGCAATCCTGAGTGGAAGGCAGAGCAGGGTTGCAGGGTTACTCACTTTGGGAGGCACTGAACATAGAATCCAGAGTCTGGGATTCAGTGGGAGCATGTTGGTGGAAGAAAGAGCTGTAAACTTAGAATCAGAAGGAACGAAAGTCCAAGTAGTAGCTACCCCATTAACCTTGTGAACAAGACTGTATCACTTACCCTCTCAGAGCCTTTGTTTCTTCACTGTAAAATGGGAGGGATTATGTTTTATGTATGTTTTATGTATTATGCTGGGATTATGTTTTATGTATATTTTTTATTACTGTAAAGTAATCCCAACATAGTACTTGCCATGTTATCCAAACTGAATATGTGTTTTCTGAATTGTAATATCGTAATAGCCCACCATCCATTTTTAAACCCAGTAAACGTTCATTCAGAAAAATAAGTATGGACTTTGGATACACACACACCCAGACACACAAAGGGTCTGCATTATTATTCTACCCCTGGCGTGGCCATATTAGAATTTCTCCATTTATCTGATCTATAGCTCACATAAGGTCATTATGACTATGGAGAACTCTGGTGAATTTACACATGCTATCAAATGCGGTAAGTGTAGGAACATGCAATAGAAACTGCACTTATCTAGTGCTTTCATATCTAAATACTTATTCCAGGTCAATATTTTTGGAGCTTGTATTATTTAGACATGTTTCGGCTCTACATTTCACTCAGCATATATAGATACAAGCTTTCTAAGGATTTCTGAAATAGCTATTCTCCTTTCCTTTATCTGTTCTGTTTTTCTGGGTCTGTTGGACAGATCTTCCTAGAGAAGAAAGGAAACACATGTTAATTTTGTTTGCCTGGAGAAGGAACCTGTCTCTTGCAGCACACCTGCTCATTTCTAGCCCTGGACCTGAGCCACACCTTCCCTAGACTGCTTCATTTCTGGGGAAATAGCCATGGTTTTTAAATTCTACCTGGAGTGAGGCCTGAAAGGGTCATTTTAGTTCTGAGCTTGGTTTCAAGAGGCTCATGTCCCTCTTTTCATTGGCAGGGCGTTTACAAGGGATGGCCTCAATAGACTGAATTCTCAGGACAGTGAGTTCTATTCAGGCCTGGAGGCAGACCAAGAGGGACAACTTCCCTATAAGAAAAAACAGGCCATTCAGGATTTGCCTGTTTCCACCTGTGCCCCTCCTTGTTTACAAAGCGGTGGCAATGTTTGTGTTGAATGGCTTAGAGCACAGGAGTGCTTTTTCTGGAAATAGTTGTAAAGAAGTCAAAACAAAATCCTCTAGTTATTCCATTTCTTAACTTTCTTCTTCCCCTTTTGCTGCACCCCCTACAGGAGCTAAAAGCAGCACTGCCCTTTGTATGCACCTTGGAGCTAGGAAGTTCCATACTGTCTTAGCCTGAGTTTTCAGAAAGCAGAGCCTGAGAAAAGGCTTTTGTGGTACTATTTTATGAAGGGGATGCAACTCCAGGGAGCCTGACTGAAGGAGAAGGGGTGTGAGGCAGGGAAGGTGTGGGAACCAATGAGCCAAGGTAAGCCATGTGACCAAGTTAGCAATCACTTGGTTTGAAGTGGGACTGAGCTCCATCTTGGAGGGCTGTCTTCAGAGAAGTTCACAGATCGCTTCTCAGGACAGTTCATGCAAGGCAAGAAGGAAGACATTGATCTGCTCCCCCCAGGCTCCCATTGGTCCATGGTTCTCCCCATGGGGCATTAAATCCCTCATGATTCCCAGCAGCATCCACCACTCCAGCATCCGAGGGACACACCTGAGGAAAGAGGTGAGCAGTGCACAGAGCACACCTGAGGTGTGACGTGGTGGGCTGTGTGTGCAGGGAGTTAGGTCTATATAAAGACACCTAGGAACACAGAGTTTCAGCTGTGGGGTGGAGGGGAAGGAATCTGTATTTTGTTTAGGTTCTCAGGTTATTCTGATTCAACCTATCCACAAGCTAAAGTTCAGAAATCACTTTTATAGATTATGACTACCTCTAACCATAAACGTTGACATGCCTATCAGTTGTAACAATGGGATATGTGAGATTTTTTTTTTTTTATAAATTTATTTATTTTATTTTTGGCTGTGTTGGGTCTTCGTTTCTGCGCGAGGGCTTTCTCTAGTTGTGGCGAGCGGGGGCCACTCTTCATCGCCGGGCATGTGGGATCTTCCCAGACCAGGGCTCGAACCCGTGTCCCCTGCACTGGCAGGCAGATTCTCAACCACTGCGCCACCAGGGAAGCCCGATTTGTGAGCTTTTGAGAAGTATTTTTCTTTTATGACCTCCTAAAGGCAAAATCATAAACATATACACTCACACAGGTGTGTGTGTGCGTGTGTGTACGGGTTGAACACAGGGTACAAGGGAAATAGTTTGAATTCCATAAGCTACATGAGTTTAATCTGTATGGAAAGAAGAACTGATGAGTTTTCCCCAAATCTTCCCAAACTTCATGCATATTTGTAGGAACTGTGATTTTTAAAATGTCTTATATGGACTCAGCTCTTAGTTATCCTTTGTCTGCTTTGTGAATTATGAGCATCAGGTTTGTCTCCGTGGCCAGCATGCCAGGATGACTGGCTTGCCTTCCCCACTGCGGAAAGCATGTGTTTACCGAGGAAACAGCCACTCAGTTCTAGCATTGGCCTCAGCAAAAAACCTATTTATGAGGGCAGATCCAGTGCTCTTGCAAAATTAAAATCTGACTTGAACACCTTCCAAAAACCAAGCTGAAATGGCTTTTGGATTATCCATGGTAGTGGATTATTCACACTACTGCTCTCCTATTAACAAACAGTTATTCAGAGTTCACCATCCAGACAGTCTCAAAACTATGAACGGGCTATGTTGCAATTCAGCTGCATGTAACTCACAACATGTTATCATGTAAGCTGAGTGAGGAATTGTGGTGAGACCCCTACCTAGGTCAGTTGTTCTCAAAGTGTGGTCCCTGAGCAGCAACACCAGTATCACTTGGGAACTTGCTAGAAATTCAGAAAGATCATTAGCTTTTTGTTTAATTACATATGCACATTGAAAAAATTGTAATGCATAAAATGAACTGCCTTATCAGGTGTTGTATCTCCAACTGCTAGAAGTATTTAAGTAGAGACTGGATAGATTGTCAGAGGTTTTTGGAAGAGATTCTTGCTTTAGATGAGATGTTGGATAAAAGCGCTGCTAAAGTTTCTTCAGACACTAATGTTTTTTTTTTACCATATCAGCAGGAAGTAAGTGATCAGAGTATCTTATCTTTGTGTTTTAGTTTGGATCTCATAGATGGTTCATGCAGCCACACTAGTACATGACTTTCAGATCATTGTGAGTCTTTTCCTGAGTTTTGCTGCCATATCCACATGCACTCCAAAATAATTATTTACGAACTGTTTTCCAGATTGGTCTTATCTGTAATCAAAATTTCTGAGGTTTCTAAAGACTTTAAAAAATAATGAAAACCAATCAAATAGACCTGTGCTAGGGAGGCGATAAAAATGTTTTGCATTATGATTTAGCTGATCCATGTTTTCATTTTTTATCACAGAAAGGTAATTGTTATTAACATGATTTGTCACATTTTAGTACAAAGTGTTGTCATGAGTAACGGTAAGGAAATAACATTTGTATAGCTCTTTGGAGGGTACGAAGTGCCTCCTCATATACGAGTACACTTTATCCTTATAGTGACCCTATCAGCATTTATGATTATTATCACTCTTATTTTATGCAAGAAGCACCTGGCACTGGAGAGCTCAGTTACTTATCTAGGAGCACAGTTAGTTACTGATGTAGAGAAGAGGAGTCCAGGCCATTGACTTTATCAAGTCCATTTTCTTTCCCTTATATCAGTGGTTCTAAAATGTTTTGCCTTAGGATCCCAATTATGGAGGACCCCAAAGGTCTTTTGTTCATGGGGTCTATATCTGTGGTTTACCATATTAGAATTTAAAACTGAGGAAATTTTTTAAACATCTTTATTAAAACTGAGGAAATTTTAAAATACTATTTACTACTTCATTTAAAATAACATTAATAAACCAATTACATCATAATACCAATATATATTTTAATTGAAAAAGTCATTTTTCAAAACAAAAAAATTAGAAGAGTTGTATTCTTAAATACTTTAAAATATCTCTTTAATGTTTGGATCAATAGAAGGCAACTGGATTCTCTTATTTTCTTTTGCATTTAATTTTTTGCAAGATGACGTTTTGGTTGAAGAGTTTGAAAAAAATGTGACCACCCAGAGATACATGGTTGGAAAAGAAGGCATATTTTAATCACCTTTGTAGATAATTGTGGATATTTTTCTGTGATACTATACCAACACTCAACAAGTGATAGTTTCTCAGAGATCTGTTGTGATACGCAACCTGAACGCTTTTCAATGAAATTTTGTACTCTGTTACGTTGTGATGCAATGGCCTTCCTGCATTCTGAATGAATATTTTACAAATGTAAGATTTGATGACTTCATGCCATGGTTACTTGAAAAATATTTATTCACTGAGTTATGAGGATTTTTCAAATATTGTCACATTTTATTATATAGTACCAAAAAAATCACATCTGTTAATGGCACCATAATGCTATAGGAAGAGTTCTTATGTATTGGGAAGCTGTCAGGTTTATGGTCGCAGACACAAGGTTTTCAGAACTCTCATTTTCCATTCAGATCTTATCTTTAACAACAAATATTAGTTGTTTTCCTTAAAGTGCCAGGCTTACTTCATTTTTCTCAAGAAATTCTCAAGAAAATATTTTTATGTCAGATTTCCAAGTCTGAACAACCAGAGTTTACATTTCATGGAAAAAAGTCCAACTAGTTCAACTTACAGTTAAACACTCACACAAACATTATTCCTCAAGACAATCATCATACGTTGTTATGCGGCAGTGATGTCTCATGCACACTTCCCATTTCATCATTTAATCACATACAATATTGACAAGACGTGTACTCAAGATTAAAATATAAAAATTTAATAATTTATACTGGTTCCACAAGAATATTCTTTGCTGGAAATTGGCCTTTTTTTTTGAGTGTGTGATGGTGAAGCATGTAACAGTTACCTACTAGGATAGTCTGGTACCAGTGACTTGCTTTGTACAAAGGCACCAGTAATTTTCTCACCATTGTTTTTGCACCTTCAGTACAAATGTCAATCCAGTGAAAAAGGCAAATAATGTCTTAGTATTATCAGGAACACAGTATTGAGCTCATGGGTGTCTTAGCAGGGTCTTGGGGACTTCGGTGTTCATGGAAGAATTGCTACCTTACATCAAGCTGCCCTTCTTTTAAGTAGCTGGATTTTGAAGAAGTTGATATTTCACTCCATTATACAGATGCCAAACTGCTTAATGTTGCTGACACCGACATTTTTGATTTTTTGCTGCTATGGCCCATTTTGAACTGTTCTCCTCCTTGCATACTACACTGCAGTCGCTCTAAACTTTCCATTCTTTTAACTCACTTTGTTCTCCCTAGTTCCTGGACTTCACAAACATTGGTCAGTCTGCTGGGAATACCACTTCCTTCTAAACTGTGAGGCTAGCTCATCCTCAGGTATGAGCTTAAATATCATTTTCTCAAGGACATGCTCACTGACACCTACAGTCAAAGATATTTCTTCTAAACACATATTACATGGCAGGGCATAGACTAGGTATTAGGCACACATTTGTACATATTGGGTATCCATCGTTATTACCTGTCAGCAGAAAAAGATAATTCTGATTAATCTAGGTAATTCCATTACTTTTATATTTATAGGTTAAGTCAGTCAAATTCAGGGTCTCTTTCCCCTGTCCTTCTTCCTGATGTAGATTGTATCATCCAGGGTTTATTCAAGATTGTTATTGATGGGGATGGGTCTTCCAAGGCTTGGTCTGCATCCATCTACCCTGGCGCCCACCAAGACATGCAGTAATACTGTGGTGCTCTCTGATAGAGAGCCTCCATCCATTTTGGCATCTGCAGATGAGAGGGTGCACTTCCAGCACAAAACCTGCTACAAATGGCTGCAATATACAGTCTATCCTCATTATCCATAGATTCCATATTTATGAATTTGCCTACTTCATTTGTTTGAAATCCTAAAATCAATTCATTTATTTTGGCATCTGCGGCTGATTTGTGTACCCTCCTACATGAAACCTACTGGGACTGGCTGCAATCAACAGTCAATCCTCATTATTTGCAGGTTCCATATTTGTAAATCTTCCTGTTTGCTATAATTTACTTATAATCTAAAATCAATAGCCATGGTGCTTTCACAGTCACACGCAGACATACGAAGAGCAGCAAAAGATTTAAATTGCTTGACGTACACGTTCCCAGTTGAGGCTGAACACAGTTATACCCTGCCTTCTTGTTTCACTCTCATACTGTACGTCAGTCTCCTGTTGAGTCTATTGAGTTCTGTGTTTTTCACTTTTTTGAGCTTTCCACTGGTGACTTTGCTGTTTAAAACGGACTCCAAGCATAGTGCTGTCTAGTGTCCCTAAGTACAAGTAGGCTGTGATGTGACTTATGGAGAAAATGAGTGTGTTAGAAAAGCTTTGTTCAGACATGAGATATAATTGCTGCTGGCTGTGAGTTCAAGGCTAATGAATTAACATTACACATGAAATAAGGTGTCTTTAAACACAAACACAAAAAACAAGGCTGTGTATTGATCAGTTGACAAAAATGTTGTGACCAGAAGCTCACAGGAACCTAACCCTGTATTTCTTCTAGGAGCAGTGGTTTTAATATTTGCAAATTCTGTATTTGTGACTACTTTATAGAACTTAACTACCATGAATAATGAAAATTGACTGTACCATTTTCCTATGACTTTCTCTGGTCACTGAGTAGATAGCATGACTCTGAATTCTGGCTCTAGCTCCACCACATACTCGTTGTATGGAAGACCAGGAAACATTTCAAAGAAACTTGTCTAAGTACGGAACAGAACTCTGGCTAGTCTTTCATCCTACCCTGTTGTGGGTTGAATGGTTTCCCCCAAAACAAACTGTTGAAGTCCTAACCCTGGTACCTGTGAATATGACTTTATTTCGAAATAGGGTCTTTGCAGATGTAAGGTGAGGTCATACTTGATTAAGGTGGGCCCTAAATCCAGTAACGGGTGTCCTCATAAGGAGAGAGAGATTTGGAGACAAAGAGACAGAGAGGAGACACACAGAGAGGAAGTCCCTGTAAAGATGGAGGCAGAGATTGGATTTATGATGCCACAAGCCAAGAAACACCAAGGATTTCTGGGAACTACCAGAAGCCAGGGCAGAGGCATGAAACACATTCTCCCCATAGCCCCCAGAAGAAACCGACCCTGTGGACACCTTGATTTTGGACTTCTAGCTTCCAGGCCTGTGAAGGAATACATTTCCCCTGTTTTAAGCCTCCCAGTTTGTGGTACTTTGTTACAGCAGTCCTAGGAAACTAATACACACCCTTTAACTGTTTAAGGTAGTATCCTTGATAAGAGCCAGCAGAAAATCACTCCAAATAGACCTATAAGAAAATGGGCATTTCATCAGGCTCACTGTGATGGTTCAGAACGGACAAGTCCTGAACTAATTAACTGGAAATTCTAGCCTCCAGATTTCACGTAGCGGGAGTCATGGAGAGAAGTAGGACGCCGGAGACCTGGCTCATGGGAAAGTTTCTGTGTGTGGTATTTCACACTCTCAGATCAAATGCTGTTTAAAGGAGGAATGATAAATATTAATGTAGCACCTGCTGCAATTCCTTTCAACTAGCAGGAGCTGACAGAGTGTGGTGCGTGCAGTGAGACCCTGCGGAAGCAGCTCCGGACACTCCTGCAGGCTTACGTCAGCGACCCTTCCCAAACCAGACCTGGTGGCTTTGCTAATTGGCCCTCTGAGGTGGCCTGTCACACACCAGCACAAGGGCCCTAGACAACCAGAGGGCTGGCAGCACAGGGGTTCCATCCACTGCCTCTTCGGTAGGCTGGTGGGGAAGGATGCTGCTGACCACATTTCCCTTTTCCATCCAAGTTCCTGGAGATTTGCTGGTGGAAAGTTAGCTGCTTCCTCTGGAAGTGAAGCAGCCACGTTTCCTTAGCAAGTTTCCCTGAGGTGGAATTTGACTCGTTTGCCACCACTCCCAGCTGCTGCAGGGGCCACGCACCCTCGTGAAGCTGGCAGGAACATTTGAGGGGGATATACCTTCCCCATGCATTGAGCCATTCATGGGGACACCAGGGCCTGAGAATCCTGCATAGGGATGAACTGAAATCAAGCAGGCTGCAGTAAGCACCTGTACCTGTGTCTGGGCCTGCCTCTAGCAGTGTGAATTATTTAGAAATTGCTGAGTAGCCCTCAGTGACAAGCTTCATCTAGAAAGTGAGGAGAAGTGATAGTCTATCTTCCAGCAGCTGCATGGCAAAAAGAGCATCTCCAAGTGAAAATTTTAAGCCATAATTTATAGAGGATTCTAGGTGTGCCAGCTGCTACATGGAGTGCTTTAAAAATTCATTAAATTCTAGCAACCCTAAGATGGAGCAACTATTATTATCCTCATTGTACATATAAAGTAAGAAAAATCTAGAAGAGCAGGGACGATTTCTGTTTTTCTCAGCAATGTATACCCAGAGAGTAGTGCAATATCTAACACAAATGTATACTCAGTAAATATTTGAAGGAACAAATAAAAAGGAAAATGAGTGGATGAAATTATTTTGCTGAATGAAAAGTTCTGCATTCACTGTAACCTTTCTATTCTCAGGAAGTAGGCAGAGAACGAGAAAGCTCTCGTTCTCACCTTACAGACATGGAGCTGGAACTTACATTTTCCAATGGCTTCACTTCATTTTTCTGATATGGCAAAGTAAGGTAGGGGTCTGTCAACCTTAGTTTTCGCTATTACTCCTTATGTTCTTGTTTTAAAATTTATTTATTTAATTTATTTATTTACTTATTTATTTATTTTTGGCTGTGTTGGGTCTTTGTTGCTGCATCCAGGCTTTTCTCTAGTTGCGGCAAGCCTGGGCTACTCTTTGTTGCAGTGCGTGAGCTTCTCATTGCGGTGGCTTCTCTTGTTGCGGAGCATGGGCTCTAGGCACGCGGCTTCAGTAGTTGTGGCACGCGGGCTCAGTAGTTGTGGCTCATGGTCTCTTGAGCACAGGCTCAGTACCTGTGGTGCACAGGCTTAGTTGCTCTGCAACATGTGGGATCTTCTTGGACCAGGGCTTGAACCCATGTCCCCTGCATTGGCAGGTGGATTCTTAACCACTGCGCCACCAGGGAAACCCTGTTCTTGTTTTTATAGACATAAGTTGAGACACTAGACAAATGTTGCTGATTGCCAAAGAACAGGCCAAGAATGACAGGAAAATTTCCAAAGTTTCTACTTATATCCTTCAAATAAACTGTAAGCATGCTGTGAAATCTCTTCTTAACTTGGTGAAGGGTAGCTGCTCCCATTTGAACAGTTAAGCTTTGAGCTGAGAACCCAGCACCACAAGTATCATTTTATTTCTGGAACTAGAAATCCTGAGGTGAATCCTAAAAGGCAATCTAGAAATATTTCTTTTATTCTGTCCTTGGTGATGCAGAAACTGTTCTATGTTTTGACATATTCAAGTGAGTCAAACATTCTGGGGAATAAATTCCTGTTCAATATTTTGGGAAAAGAATAATAGGTATAGGTATAAACATACCTATAGCTATAGATAGAAATATAGCTTGAGATTTGCCTCTGTCTATTTCACATTGTCCACAGGCAGGATGGGCAATTCTCAACCCATCTTATAGGGAGCATCTCCTGTAGCCACATATAAAAGGCCAAAATTGTGTATAACCTTGAGGCAGCCAGATACCAAGAAGTCAAACATGGTCTATGTATATCTGCCAAACATTATAATGAAGGGCCCAGAAATGGTAAAGGCCTATTGGGTACCACAAAGATTATTTTGGCTCTATTACCACCTATTATCCTTCTGGGGAAAGAGCTTAAGTAGCTGATTTCTTCATTTTCTGGAACAGAGATCCATCTCTTGAAAGATGCTATTTGGGACCATTACAAATTTGTGAAACTCACTCTCTGGGGTGGGCTCCCCAGATTCTAGCTAGTTCTTTTTTTTTTTTTTTTTAAACCTGCAGGCCTCCTGCTGGGAGGCTGTCAGCTTTTTTTTTTTTTTTAATTAATTAATTTATTTATGGCTGTGTTGGGTCTTCGTTTCTGTGCGAGGGCTTTCTCTAGTTGCGGCAAGTGGGGGCCACTCTTCATCGCGGTGTGCGGGCCTCTCACTGTCGTGGCCTCTCTTGTTTCGGAGCACAGGCTCCAGACGCGCAGGCTCAGTAATTGTGGCTCATGGGCCCAGCTGTTCTGCGGCATGTGGGATCTTCCCAGACCAGGGCTCGAACCCGTGTCCCCTGCATTGGCAGGCAGACTCTCAACTACTGCGCCACCAGGGAAGCCCTAGCTACTCCTTTTATTTATGCATCTGATCCTCCACACTCTTGTCATGTTCCCTTCAGCTTCTGTTCCAAAGCATCACCAAGCTCCTATTTCTCTTAATGGTGGTAACATTTCCTTTGTCTTCCTGAGGTCAATTTGGAGCTCTTAAATCATTATATCAATAGTCAATTCCTCTTTCTCTTTATCTACAATGTCTGATCAGCTACCAAGTTTGATGGATTTGGCTTTCTATTTTCTCTTGATTCTTTTCTTTTTGTTCTTACTCCATCCCTATCCTTTCATTCTCTTAGAATGTTTTCACTCCCCATCTACAGCTATTGAAAATAAAGACATCTTTTCAGAGAAATCTGAGAAGCCTTCAACTTGAAGAATCTTTTCTGAAAGTGCATCTTGCCCACTAAATTTGATAGTGCCTTATCCTGAAATTCTACAGCACATGTGTTTCTCGTTGCACATGTATTCTCCATTGTACCATAGTTGTCTGTACCCTGTGTTATTCTTTTCATTGGAATATAAGAAATGTCAGTCTCAGTTCCATCCCTCGAGGGCTGGCAGTATACTGCACCTATTAGCTTTGCACCTAATACAGTCTAATAGAGAAAGTTGAGAGTTCTGAGTCAGACTGCCTAGATTTGAATCCCAGCTTAGACATTTTGAACCTCAGTTCTTTTATCTAACAAAGAACAATAACTATCTTTGAGGTGTGTATTTTAATACAAAGCTTGTATCAGTGTTGTCTGGCATATAGTAAATGTTTAGTCATTTAATTCATTCAGCTGAATTTACTGAGCAGGTACTCTGTGACAGATATTGTTTTTGGCTCTAAGGATCCACGGTGGTGAACAAGACAGACAAGTGCCTTGTTTCCGTAGGGTGTAGATTCTAGTGGGAGGAGACAGAGAGGGCTGATGTTAATCTGTTATAAAATAGTACGGCTGTACCAGTTGTTTTCAGCTAGTTTCCTTTCTGATTTGTTGGTTCCCATGCCATAGTCATTTTTAAAGATCATGAATGCAGTTCTGGATACAGATACTTCATAAAGATGTTGAAATGGAATTTTTGGATGAAGCACCATGACAATAAATACCATACTCCAAAGTGAAATGCAAGTCATTATATATATATATATACATTTCAAAAGTATTGAAATCCACTTCCATATCTATTAAAATCCTCACTTGTAATGAGCATAACTAAAAGTCAGCAGTTGAAGATAAAAGAAGAGGATTTTTGTTGAGAGCATTTGGGATTCTCTGAGTGTACCTCCTTCCCTAAGGATGGAAAGGATAGGCTTACTTCCTTCTTCATCTTAAGAGAGAGATACTTTAAGGAGACCAGTCAGGGTTTAACATGATATATCTTCAGTTTGGGAAACACAGTACCCTTGGGTCTGATTCCTTCTAGAAAATCCAACAAGTGAAAAGTTGGCTAGCTGCTTTGATAGTGGATTGCAGGGACATTGAGTGGCCTGTAGTCCTTGAATTTGTTGAGGAACATAGTATATAAATATGCTCCATGGAAAAATTGTGCATGAAAACACGGGGGAGGGGCTGATGGTTTAACTTCTGTCTAGAAGGGCTGCAGGGAATATTGAAGAGACCTCAGAAGAAAGAACTTGAAGTACCAATGGGTGCTTATGTTCAAAGAAGGAGTAAGTGGCCAGGTGCAACAGAAATGCATTCATACTCCTCAGTAATCAAGATCAGCTGGTTAGGTACTTATTGGAGTATCCATTTATACTTACATAAGTAAACAAGATATCTTGAGAGAGTGGTAAGAGCCATGGAGAAGATAAATTGGGATAATTTAATAGAGATTGACAAGGGTGAGGCAGAAGTAACTTGAAAGTGGATGCCCAGGGACCATCTCTCTGAGCAGGTCATTGTAGTCTGGCAGGAAGTAGCCAGGCAGGTAATGTTCTCGAATATCAAGAAGGTTCTGCAGGAAAGGGAATAACAAGCTCCAGGGCTGTTGGGTGGGAATGAGGTTGACACGTTTTAGGAACTCGAAGAAAGCCAGTGTGCAGATGATCAGTAAGTGGGAGTGATAAACAAATACTGAGTGTCATCAGAGAGGACTGTACGGGCAGTTCGAGCAGGGCCTTGCAGGGCATAGTGAGGTGTTTGGGTTTTATTTTCAGTAGAAAAGGAAGCTACTAGAGAGTTTTGAGCAGGAAGTGGCATGAAGTGATTTACTTTTACTTCTGAGTAAAGTAACAGAAAACTGCAAAGTACAGAGATAATGGAATATCAGAAACCTCCTCAGGGACATCAGACTTGAAATAGAGCTGAAGCATTTGGGTTGGACTTGGAGAAGCTGGGAAGAAGGATGGGTGGAAGAGCATATACAGGTACAGAGGCAGGGAAGTACATGACAAAAAGCACAATTCCCCTACGGCACAAACAAACACCAGGGGATTGGGATTTTAAACTACAAATTGGTTGCTGGGATGGATTAATACTGGAAGAGGTACCTAGACGTAGGGTGCAAGCAAACCAAGCTAACTGTCCAAATGTGAAACCTATGCAAAGGGACCAAATGAAGAGGTAGATTACAGGAGTGAGGGAGCATGATACCAGTCAAGAAGAAAGATTCCAAAGGAGGGTGGGCTGTAGGGCCTGAAAAGAGTGTCTCACTGGTTGAGATGTGCTAACAGGTTCTATGTTGCCTGTGGCCACGGACAGAGAGGAAGCTATTAACAGTAATGGAGCAAATCAAAGCTATACTTACCTGACTGTGGTCAATTGTCCTTACTTTTCTCTTGGCAATCCCTTGCTTAGAGCTCCTAAAATCTAAATGAATCACTATACAGCAACTTCATGGCATTTGTCTGAGTTCTATTTTTCCATTTTGTGTGATTATTTGACTAACATCTGGATCCACAACCAGAAATTCAGCTCAGTAAAACTGAGGACTTTTCCTGATTTTACTCAATAATCTATCCCCAGCATAATGCCAAGCATGTAATGGTTATTCAGATATTTGCTGAATGAGTGAATACTGCCTCACCTCCTAAGCATTTCATGAGTTTATGTCTGCCTCTCCCAAATCCAGACTAGTACCCTTCTAGCTTGTGAATACACTTTAATTAATTTCTTTATTTATATATACAAGAAGATTTGATTGGCACTTATTATGGGTTACCCACTGTGAAAGATGCTTAATACAATGATGAACAGGACAAACCTGCCCCCTATTCCCTGAAGAACTTAACATTTAGTGCAGAATATTAAATAATTCTGCACAAGGATATTATATTACAATTAACATATATGCTAAAGAGGAAAAATAGAGGTTGCCGTGAATAGCCATGAATATGAAGCCCATTCTCTACCCCCAGAGAAGAAAAATATAATCTTGAAGGAAAAAAGGAACCATAAGTTTAGTTTTGATTTGTAAATCTGTGTGGTACCTAGAACAGGCCCATACATAGTAGTTAAACGCCTGTCAGAGTGAAAAATCAAAGCTGACATACTGACAATACACCCTAACTATGCTAATCAGTGTGTTCTGTCAACACAGCACAGAAATCACGAAGTCCTTATTCTCGTTGTCACATGGGTATGGTGGTCAGGGAATTACTGAGGAGACTCTGTTGGGTAGGATATTAGACATTTATTTTCCATCTGTCTATGCACACAGAGATATTGGCTGTTTGCCTCTGTCAGAAATCAGATTGATCAGTATAGAAGTACTGAAATTAAATGTTTACAGAGGATATCTCTGGTGATTATTAAAAGATTAGAGTCTCCTTAGAGGTTTTAAGTTGGGCCAGATGGTCATCTATATAAAAGCACTAAAGAAATTCTGGGGGAAAAAAGACAATTTAGAAACTTAAGCAGATAATGGTAGGGAAATTGAAAGATCGGGGTGAGGATGCCAGGATTTGGTGAGTCCAGAGGAAAATCATTTTCTTGCTTAAATGCCCCTGAAACCATATTGTTTATGGATACAAGTTGCCTCTGCTTGCAGTTGCTGTTCCTTCTTGCTGGAATCCTTTACTCTGACTCTTTCCCTAGTTATCATGTTTATGTCTTTTAGATCCCAACCCAAGAGACTTTCCTTGAAGACCCTTTATATATTGGACCCTCCCCATGTACTTTCCCATTGCCTTATTTTGTCCTTCATAACATCACAATGGGCATTTATCTTGTTGATTTGTGTACTTTTAAAGAACCTTTCTCCCCTATTAAAATGTTTCATGAGGACAGGTATCTGTTCTGTGTTGTTTGCTTCTTTAAACTGAAAAGCAATTAAGGAGGTCAAGAGCATTACATAAATATTTATGAAGAAAGGAATGAATGTTGATTGACTATGGAGGGGATTATAAAGATGTCATTTTACGTTGGTGAAAACCACTTGAATTTTTTAGGCTTATAGAGAAGGAAACTAACTTTTTTCCTTATCTATTCCTTTATTTAACTACTTCTAATAGAAGGGTTTTTGTGTATGTGTGTGCCTCAGTGTACTTCTATTTTCTTTTTTCCTCTGGGCTTTGTTGAGGTATACCTAATATATAAAAATTGTATGTATTTAGCATATACAACATGATTTTTTTGTTTTGTTTTGTTTTTTGAATTGATGAAGTTGTATAGTTTTATTTATTTTATTTTTTATTTTTTAACTGAAGTATAGTTGATGTACAGGGTTGTGTTCATTACTGCTGTACAGTAGTGACTCAGTCATATGTATATTATATGTATTTTTTTTTCATAATGGTTTATCAGATATTGAATATAGTTCCCTGTGCTATACAGTAGGACCTTGTTGTCTATCCATTCTCTATGTAATAGTGTGCATCTGCTAATCCCAGACTCCCAGTTCATCCCTCCCCCACCCCCCTCCCCCTTGGCAACCACCAGTCTATTCTCTATGTCCGTGATTCTGTTTCTGTTTCATAGATAGGTTCATTTGTGTCATATTTTAGATTCCACATGTAAGTGATAACGTATGGTATTTGTCTTTCTCTTTCTGACTTACTTCACTTAGTATGATAATCTCTAGTAACATGATGTTTTGATATATGTGTACATTATGAAATTATTACCACAGTCAAGCTAATTAACATATCCATCACCTCACATAGTTACGATTCTGTGTGTGTGTATGTGTGATGAGAACACTTAAGATCAACTCTCTTAGTAAATTTCAAGTATTATGACACAGTATTATTAAATATATTCACCATGCTATACATGACATCTCCAGAATATTTTTACCCGGAGTAAGTGGAGTTTTTTTTCCTAATTGAACTCCTCCGATGCTTAAACTGAAGCTTACTACCTATTGTTCAGTCCTCTGATAAGAATGGCCTCATATAGATAATCACCTTCTTACCTTGCCTTCTTTAAACAGTCCATCTCCCCATCCGTCCCTTATGATGAGGTAGAAAGAGCACTGGACTGTGTTTCAGAAAAAGGAAATGTTAATTTGCCATTGAGATTTTGGTCACAAAATCCCTTCTCTCAGATTTGTCATTTGTGAAATGAAAGAGTTGGACTGGATGATAATGTACAGTGTTTTCTAAGTTTAAGATACTATGATTCATAGGTATTATATTTAAGTCTTTTATTCCTGCCTCCAACTGATCTTTTTAAAGGTCAGAATTGGACAACAGATGCTGAAGAAAGGTTTTGGCCAAAGCTCAAGTTGATTGGGAAGGTACTGTCAGTGTTTATATAGGTCTTGGTCTTGCTGAGCTAACTGTAAGAGGAGCCCCGAATTCTCTACATCATATGGGAACCTTAATTATTAAAATTTGCTCATCTCCATTGAGATGTTTCTGGAAACCCAGACATAGTTTTCAGAATTTTTAGAAGAAGCCATGAATTTGGCCAAAGAGGAAATGCCAAGGAGTGACTTTTTCAGAAAAAGATAACTTTCTAAAAATGAATAAATCGAGAACTTTCATGGTTGTTACCAGAATCCAACTTCTACCAGAAATCTTTCTCTTTTTAACAAAACATTTTGCCATTGATTTAGATGACAGAGAGAAGCAGGAAGGACACCAGTGAAGACAGAGTGTATAGTAGTTAAGAACTTGAAATTTGGACTTAGATCAGTGTTTAGACCACTTACATCATCTGTAACCTTGGGCAAGTCGTTTAACCTCCCTGAGTCTCATGTTCCTCATCTGTAAAATGTGGATGACAGTAGTACTGTTATCATAGCTCTACTTGGCTTTTAAATGAGGTAGTATGTGAAAACCTTGCCTGGTTCATTATAAAGTGCTCCATAAATATTAGCTATGTCTCTCTTACTATAATACCTGTAATACTCAACAAATATTTGTAAGCAGCATAAGTAATGAGATTCCCAATTCCCTTCTCACCTTCACACACATATTGCTTGTTTAGACTATAAGCCCTTTAAGAGCAAGGTATACTTGGCAATGTAGTAGTACACCAGCAACTTCCAACATGTTATGAATGATTTTAAAATATGGAAGAGAGAAAACTTGTTATTAATGGAATTCCCTCACCCAATCTATTTCCTCAAATTGTCCTCTTCACTTCCTGCATCAGAATGTATTTATTCATTGTATTCAACTCATGCTGAATCAAATGTGGACTTAATTATTTTTTACCAAGTTCACTGGAGGATACAGTAAAAATATAAGGTCCCATATCTACCCTCAAAGAGCCTACAGTACAGTGGTTTAGAGCACAGGCTTCAAATTATACAGACTTAGGTTGAAATTCTGGCTTCCTTGTCTCTTAGCTACATGATCATGGGAAAATTATTTGTTAATTTTGAACCTCAATTTTCCTGTGTGTAAAATGCAAAACCCTCCTTTTAGGTTTTTTATGAATGTAATTCATGTACTGAGTATAACATAATTCTTCTAAAACACTAAGAATTCCTAGCACATAAAAGTACCAATAAATGGCTATTATTATTATCAGTAAAAATATAGTGTACATTTTTAAAACACCCCATTTTTGATCATCTCATATATAAAATTATTGACATTTCTACCCCCTTATTGAGTTAGTCTGGGCTAAAAGGCAGGTCAATAATAACAACAATCCTTCAAATATCAGAGATTTAATACAACAAAATACTATTTCTTGTTGATCCAAAGTCTTCTGTGGTTCCAAAGAACTCCTCAGGTCAGCTGTCCTCGGTACAGTCACTCAGAAATACAAGCTGCAATTCATTTCTCCACCAACTCAACACGAGAAGTATCTGTGGGTCCAGAGTGTGAAATGAGTATCAGGGAGCTCTAGTACTATCTTCCACAACCTTCTCCTCTCCAGTAGACTCTTAGGTGTTCATATTAAACACTTCATGGAAAAATCAGAGAAAATGCTGGTTCTTAGAGACAGAAAGAGAAAAAATAAAATGGAATGATGGGACATTTGCAGGGATGTTTTATCATTCATGCTAACATCAATTCATTGTTTTCTAGCTGTGCAGAGAGCTTAGCTGAGAAAGCTAACCTTGCTTATTAGGAAAAGTGTCTTCATCATTTCACAGTGTCTTCCATAGGCACAGAATGCAGGAGTAGTGACATACATACTACACTTTTTCCATTCCTGGCTTAAGTAAACATCTTGAATCCACTCTTATGCAGCTATTATTTTGAACTATGTTTAATAAATAATGTCGGATACCTAAAACAGTAATACAATAAATAAAAAAATAACAAAACTTTATATATCACAAAACATCAACCTTTTTTCAGTGCTGTTTCATGTTTCTACTCCCTGTTAAATTTTAAAACATATTTCAGATGTGATATAATTTTACTACTAAATATTTCAGGACACATTTCTGAGAAAGTTATGCTAACATTGCCACCATGCCATTGTTACATAGAAAGATAACAATAATTTACTAATATCATCTAATTCCCAGTCAATGTTCAAATTTCTCTAATTATCTCAAAAATGTTCTTTTATGGTTACTTTTAAAAATCAAACTATAAACCAGGACCAGTTATAACATTTGGTTGTTATGGGTCCTTGGTCTCTTTTATCCTATAAGCCCTCATTCCATTTTTTTTTTTTTGTGATTAGGAACAATTTTTTCTTGTTGTTGTTAGTCATTTAATTTAATTTATTTAATATCTTTATTGGAGTATAATTGCTTCACAATGTTGTGTTAGTTTCTGCTGAATAAAAAAGTGAATCAGCTATATGTATACATATATCACCATATCTCCTCCCTCTTGATTCTCCCTCCCACCCTCGCTATCCCACCCCTCTAGGTGGTCGCAAAGCACCAAGCTGATCTCCCTGTGCTATGCAGCTGCTTTCCACTAGCTAGCTATTTTACACTTGGTAGTGTATATATGTCCATGACACTCTCTCACTTCATCCCAGCTTACCCTTCTCCCTCCCCGTGTCCTCAAGTCCATTCTACGTCTGCGTCTTTATTCCTGTCCTGCCCCTAGGTTCGTCAGAACCATTTTCTTTTTTTTTTTTAGATTCTATATATATGTGTTAACATATGGTATTTGTTTTTCTCTTTCAGACTTACTTCACTCTGTATGACAGGTTCCAGGTCCAACCACCTCACTACAAATAACTCAATTTCGTTTCTTTTTATGGCTGAATAATATTCCATTGTATATATGTGCCACATGTTCTTTATCCATTCATCTGTCAATGGACACTTAGGTTGCTTCCATGTCCTGGCTGCTGTAAATAGTGCTGCAATGAACATTGTGGTACATGACTCGTTTTGAATGATGGTTTTCTCAGGGTATATGCCCAGTAGTGGGATTGCTGGGTCATATGGTAGTTCTATTTTTAGTTTTTTAAGGAACCTCCATACTGTTCTCCATAGTGGCTGTATCAATTTACATTCCCACCAACAGTGCAAGAGGGTTCCCTTTTCTCCACACCCTCTCCAGCATTTATTGTTTGTAGATTTTTTGATGTTGGCCATTCTAACCAGTGTGAAGTGATACCTCATTGTAGTTTTGATTTTCATTTCTCTAATGATTAGTGATGTTGAGCATCCTTTCATGTGTCTGTTGCAAATCTGTATATCTTCTTGGGAGAAATGTCTATTCAGGTCTTCTGCCCATTTTTGGATTAGGTTTTTTTTTTTTTGATATTGAGCTACATGAGCTGCTTGTATATTTTGGAGATTAATCCTTTGTCAATTGCTTTGTTTGAACATATTTTCTCCCATTCAAAGTTTGTCTTTTCGACTAGTTTATGGTTTCCTTTGTGTGCAAAATCTTTTATGTTTCATTAGGTCCCATTTGTTTATTTTTGTTTTTATTTCCATTTCTCTAGGAGGTGGGTCCAAAAGAATCTTGCTGTGATTTATGTCATGGAGTGTTCTGCCTATGTTTTCCTCTAAGAGTTTTATAGTGTCTGGCCTTACATTTAGGTCTATAATCCATTTTGAGTTTATTTTTGTGTATGGTGTTAGGGAGTGTTCTAATTTCATTCTTTTACATGTAGCTGTCCAGTTTTCCCAGCACCACATGTTGAAGAGCCTATCTTTTCTCCATTGTATATTCTTGCCTCCTTTATCAAGATAAGGTGACCATATGTGCTTGGGTTTATCTCTGGGCTTTCTATCCTGTTCCATTGATCTATATTTCTGTTTTTGTGCCACTATCATACTGTCTTGACTACTGTAGCTTTGTAGTATAGTCTGAAGTCAGGGAGACTGATTCCGCCAGCTCCGTTTTTCTTTCTCAAGATTGCTTTGGCTATTTGGTGTCTTTTGTGTTTCCATACAAATTGTGCAATTTTTTGTTCTAGTTCTGTGAAAAATGCCATTGGTAGTTTGATAGGGATTGCACTGAATCTGTAGATTGCTTTGGGTAGTGTAGTCATTTTCACAATGTTGATTCTTCCAATCCAAGAACATGGTATATCTCTGCATCTTTTGTATCATCTTTAATTTCTTTCATCAGTTTCTTATAGTTTTCTGCATACAGGTCTTTTGGCTCCTTAGGTAGGTTTATTCCTAGGTATTTTATTCTTTTCATTGCAGTGGTAAATGGGAGTGTTTCCTTAATTTCTCTTTCAGATTTCTCATCATTAGTGTATAGGAATGCAAGAGATTTCTGTGCAGTAATTTTGTATCTTGCTACTTTACCAGATTCATTGATTACCTTTAGTAGTTTTCTGGTAGCATCTTTAGGATTCTCTATGTATAGTAATCATGTCATCTGCAAACAGTGACAGCTTTACTTCTTCTTTTCTGATTTGGATTCCTTTTACTTCTTTTTCTTCTCTGACTGCTGTGGCTAAAACTTCCAAAACTATGTTGAATAATAGTGGTGAAAGTGGGCAACCTTGTCTTGTTCCTGATCTTAGTGGAAATAGTTTCAGTTTTTCACCATTGAGAACAATGTTGGCTGTGGATTTGTCATATATGGCCTTTATTATGTTGAGGTAAGTTCCGTCTATGCCTTCTTTCTGGAGGGTTTTTATCATAAATGGGTGTTGAATTTTGTCAAAGCTTTTTCTGCATCTATTGAGATGATTGTACGGTTTTTATCCCTCAGTTTGTTAATATGTTGTATCACATTGTTTGATTTCTGTATATTGAAGAATCCTTGCATTCCTGGGATAAACCCCACTTGATCATGGTGTATGATCCTTTTAATGTGCTGTTGGATTCTGTTTGCTAGTATTTTGTTGAGGATTTTTGCATCTGTGTTCATCATTGATACTGGTCTGTAGTTTTTTTTTGTGTGTGTGATATCTTTCACTGGTTTTGGTATCAGGGTGATGGTGGCCTCATTGAATGAGTTTGGGAGTGTTCCTCCTTCTGCTATATTTTGGAAGAGTTTGAGAAGGATAGGTGTTATCTCTTCTCTGAATGTTGATAGAATTTGCCTGTGAAGCCGTCTGGTCCTGTTCTTTTGTTTGTTGGAAGATTTTTAATCACAGTTTCAATTTCAGTGCTTGTGATTGGTCTGTTCATATTTTCTATTTCTTCCTGGTTCAGTCTCAGAAGGTTGTGCCTTTCAAAGAATTTGTCCATTTCTTCCAGGTTGTCCATTTTATTGGCATAGAGTTGCTTGTAGTAATCTCTCATGATCCTTTGTATTTCTGCAGTGTCTGTTGTTACTTCTCCTTTTTCATTTCTAATTCTATTGACTTGAGTCTTCTCCCTTTTTTTCTTGATGAGTCTGGCTAATGGTTTAGTTTATCTTCTCAAAGAACCAGCTTTTAGTTTTATTGACCTTTGCTATCATTTCCTTCATTTCTTTTTCATTTATTTCTGATCTGATCTTTATGATTTCTTTCCTTCTGCTAACTTTGGGGTTTTGTTGTTCTTCTTTCTCTAATTGATGTAGGTGTAAAGTTAGGTTGTTTATTTGAGATTTTTCTTGTTTCTTGAGGTAAGATTGTATTGCTATAAACATTTCTCTTAGAACTGCTTTTGCTGCATCCCATACATTTTGGGTCCTTGTGTTTTCATTGTCATTTTTTTCTGGGTATTTTTTTTTTTTTTTTAATTGTGGCACACAGGCTTAGTTGCTCTGTGGCATGTGGGATTTTCCCAGACCAGGGCTCGAACCCGTGTCCCCTGCATTGGCAGGCAGATTCTCAACCACTGCGCCACCAGGGAAGCCCCCTCTGGGTATTTTTTGATTTCCTCTTTGATTTCTTCAGTGATCTTTTGGTTATTTAGTAGTGTATTGTTTAGCGTACATGTGTTTGTATTTTTTACAGATTTTTTCCTGTAATTGATATCTAGTCTCATATCGTTGTGGTCAAAAAAGGTACTTGATACGATTTCAGTTTTCTTAAATTTACCAAGGCTTGATTTGTGACCCACGATATGGAACATTCTCCAGGATAGATCACGAGCACTTGAAAGAAAGTGTATGTTGTTGTTTTTCAATGGAATGTCCTATAAATATCAATTAAATCTATCTGGTCTATTGTGTCACTTAAAGCTTGTGTTTCCTTATTTATTTTCATTTTCGATGATCTGTCCATTGGTGAAAATGAGGTATTAAAGTCCCCTACTATGATTGTGTTACTGTTGATTTCCCCTTTTATGGCTGTTAGTATTTACCTTATGTATTGAGGTGCTCCTATGTTGGGTGCATAAATATTTACAATTGTTATATCTTCTTCTTGGTTTCATCCCTTGATCATTATGTAGTGTCCTTCTTTGTCTCTTGTAGTAGTCTTTATTTTAAAGTCTATTTTGCCTAATATGAGAGTTGCTACTCCAGCTTTCTTTTGATTTCCATTTGCATGGAATATCTTTTTCCATCCCCTCACTTTCCATCTGTATGTGTCCCTAGGTCTGAAGTGGGTCTCTTGTAGACAGCATATATATACAGGTCTTGTTTTTGTATCCATTCAGCCAGTCTGTGTCTTTTGGTTGGGGCATTTAATCCAGTTACATTCAAGGTAATTATCTATATGTATGTTCCTATTACCATTTTCTTAATTGTTTTGGGTTTGTTATTGTAGGTCTTTTCCTTCTCTTGTGTTTCCTCCCTAGAGGTATTTCCTGCCTAGAGAAATTCCTTTAGCATTTGTTGTGAAGCTGGTTTGGTTGTGGTGAATTCTCCTAACTTTTGCTTGTTTGTAAAGGTTTTAATTTCTGTGTTGAATCTGAATGAGATCCTTGATGGGTAGAGTAATCATGTTTGTAGGTTTTTTCCTTTCATCGCTTTAAATATGTCCTGCCACACTCTTGTGGCTTGCAGAGTTTCTGCTGAAAGACCCGCTGTTAACCTTATGGGGATTCCCTTGTTGTTATTTGTTGCTTTTCCCTTTTATTATTTTTTCTTTGTATTTAAATTTTGGTATTTTGATTAATATGTGTCTTGGTGTGTTTCTCCTTGGATTTATCCTGTATGGGACTCTCTGTGCTCCCTGGACTTGATTGACTATTTCCTTTCCCATATTAGGGAAGTTTTCAACTATAATCTCTTCAAATATCTTCTCAGACCCTTTCTTTTTCCATTCTTCTTCTGGGACCCGTATAATTTGAATGTTTGGTGTGTTTAATGTTGTCCCCAAGGTTTCTGAGACTGTCCTCAATTCTTTTCATTCTTTTTTCTTTATTCTGCTGTGTGGTAGTTATTTCCACTGTTTTATCTTCCAGGTCACTTACCCGTTCTTCTGCCTCAGTTACTCTGCTATTGATCCCTTCTAGAGAATTTTTAATTTCATTTATTGTGTTGTCCATCATTATTTGTTTGCTCTTTAGTTCTTCTAGGTCCTTGTTAAAAGTTTCTTGTAGTTTCTCCATTCTAATTCAAGATTTTGGATCATCTTTACTATCATTATTCTGAATTCTTTTTCAGGTAGACTGCCTATTTCCTCTTCATTTGTTTGGTCTGGTGGGTTTTTACCTTGCTCCTTCATCTGCTGCATATTTCTCTGTCTTCCCATTTTGCTTACCTTACTGTGTTTGGGGTCTCCTTTCCACAGGCTGCAGGTTCATCTTTCCCATTGTTTTGCATGTCTGCCCCCAGTGGATAAAGTTGCTTCAGTGGCTTCTGTAGGCTCCCTGGTGGAGTGGACTGGGTACTGGTGCCTGTGTTCTGGTAGGCGGGACTGGATCTTGTCTTTCTGGTGGGCAGGGCAGCATCCAGTGGTGTGTTTTGGGGTGTCTGTGATCTTAGTATGATTTTAGGCAGCCTGTCTGCTAATGGGTGGGTTTGTGTTCCTGTTTTGCTAGTTGTTTGGCATGGGGCATCCAGCACTGGAGCTTGCTGGCCATTGGGTGGAGCTGGGTGTTAGTGTTGAGATAGAGATCTCTGGGAGAGCTCTCACCAGTTGATATTATGTGGAGCTGGGAGGTCTCTGGTGGTCCAGTTTCCTGAACTCGTCTCTCGCACCTCAGAGGCTCAGGCCTGACACTTGACTGGAGTACCAAGACCCTGTCAGCCACATGGCTCAGAAGAGATGGGGGAAATATAGAAGAAAAAAAAGCTTTTTTTAATAAAATAAAGTAATTAAAAATATATTATTATAATAAAAAAATTAAAAAGTAATAAAGAAAAGAGCAAAGACACCAGTAAACAAATCCACCAATGATAACAAGCGCTAAAAACTACAGTAAGATAAACATAAAAATCAGAAACAAGTCAGTCGCAGACAACAAACCCCAAGTCTACAGTTGCTTCCAAATTCCACCACCTCAATTTTGGGTTGATTCGTTGTCCGTTCAGGTAATCCACAGATGCAGGGTACATCAGGCTGACTGTGGGGATTAAATCTGCTGCTGCTGAGGCTGCACGGAGAAATTTCCCTTCCTCTTCTTTGTTCCCACAGCTCCTGGGGTTCAGCTTTGGTTTTGGCCTCACCTCTGCATGTAGGTTGCTCTCAGGCTTTTGTTCCCACCCAGACAGGACGGAGTTAAAGCAGCAGCTGATGAGGGGGCTCTGGCTCACTCAGGCTGGGGGGAGGAAGGGGTATGGTAGTTATAATTGGAATGCGGGGTGAGCCTGCGGCTGCAGAGGCCAGCATGACATTGGAACAGCCTGAGCCACGCTGTGTGTTCTCCCGGGGAAGTTGTCCCCGGATCACGGGACCCGTGCAGTGGTGACCTGTGCAAGCTCCTGGGGGTGTGTGGATAGTGACCTGTGCTTGCACACAGGCTTCTTGGTGGCTGCAGCAGCAGTGTTAGCAGTTCATGTCTGTCTCTGGTGTCCAAGCTGATAGCCACAGCTAGCGCCCATCTCTGGAGCTCGTTTAGGCAGTTCTCTGCCTTCTGTGGGCAGACAGGGAAGGAATCCACTCTCCTCACACACCCTGAAACAATGGTCTCTTGCCTCTTAGGCAGGTCCAGAGTTTTTCCCGGGCTCCCTTCCGGCTAGCTGTGGCACACTAGCCCACTTCAGGCTGTGTTCACGCAGCCAACCCCAGTCCTCTCCCTGGGATCTGACCTCCGAAGCCCGAGCCTCAGCCCCCAGCCCCCACCCGCACTGGCGGGTGAGCAGACAAGCCTCTCAGGCTGGTGAGTGCTGGTCAGCACTGATCCTCTGTGCGGGAATCTCTCCTCTTTTCCCTCTGCACCGCTGTTGCTGCTTTCTTTTTTTTTTTTTTTTTTTAAACAATGGTTTCATGAGCAGTGATGGGGGGCCTCTGTGTTTTGTTTTTTAAATTTATTTATTTTTATTTATTTATGGCTGTGTTGGGTCTTCGTTTCTGTGCGAGGGCTTTCTCCAGTCGCGGCAAGCGAGGGCCACTCCTCATCGCGGCGCGCGGGCCTCTCACCACCGCAGCCTCTCCCGTTGCGGAGCACAGGCTCCAGACGCGCAGACTCAGCAACCGTGGCCCACGGGCCCAGCCGCTCCGCGGCATGCGGGATCCTCCCAGACCAGGGCCCGAACCCATGTCCCCTGCACTGGCAGGCAGACTCTCAACCACTGCGCCACCAGGGAAGCCCCCGCTGTTGCTGCTTTCTCCTCCATGTCTCCAAATATCCCCCTCACCACCCCCGTCTCCTCCAGTGAAGGGGCTTCCTAGTGTGTGGAAACTTTTCCTGCTTCACTGCTGCCTCCCAGAGGTGCAGGTCCCATCCCTATTCTTTTGTCTCTGTTTTTTCTTTTTTCTTTTGCCCTACTCAGGTACGTGGGGAGTTTCTTGCCTTTTGGGAAGTCTGAGGTCTTCTGCCAGCATTCGTTCAGTAGCTGTTCTGTAGGAGTTGTTCCACATGTAGATGTATTTTTGATGTATTTGTGGGGAGGAATGTGATCTCCATGTCTTACTTCTCTGCCATCTTGAAGGTCCCCACCCATTCCATTTTTATGCCTTTGATCTGTTGGATAAATCAGATCACTTGTACTGTAGAATGTTGTATATTATGAATTTACCAGTTCCCTCATGGTTTGGCTTATCTTACCTTTCTTTTTCCCTTAAGCCTGTAGGTGGATAGAAAGACTTGATTAGATTCAGAATCTATTCATTTGTGGTGTGTCTCTTTTATTTTTACTTATTTTTGCTTCAGTTTTATATTTCAGGCATTTCTTTTAAAAGTTTCCCTAAGGACTTCTTACTTTGAATAATCGTCATGTAGACTTCATTAAACTAATATTTCTGCTATTAACAATTATAAATGTTAAACAAGATATATATGTTAGTTATTTGAAAGCACAGAAGAATGATAAAACATTGGCAGAAATCTTAGGGAATAAAATGTTTGAAAAAAAGAAAATATGACAGTTTCAATCCACATTTAAATTATTTTTTTCCCTAGTTGCGAGAATGGCTAGAAATTGAAACAGGAATCCAGTAAAAGAGGAAAGTCACCAGGGGTGGAAGCTTCAAAAATCTGCATATATATTTTCCCCCCAATAATAATATACTCTTAAAGTGTACATGCATAGGGTGAGGCTCCCAGAAGCTGGAAGGCTAAAAAAAATTAAAATTTAACAGTTTTCTGGTGGTGGGAAGAGTTGGGGGTTCACTCCTTATCAAGCTTTAATAGCTTAGTAAACACTTGGGGCTTTTGAGTAAAATCCCAATAGCATCATGCCTTAGGTGTAAGAACCACATGACAGAACTAAGGTCTATGCCCTAGGATTAAGGGAAAATCCAAAATAGACCTTCAGTGACCAATCTGCTATGGATAAAGGTGATTCATCATTTAACTATGTATCTGTGGGAACAAAACTCCACACTCTTCAGAGGAGCACAAATAACCCAGAGTATCTACAGTGTATCATTTATAATGTTCAGTATCAAATACTACCAGACACAGTAAAAGTCAAGAAAATATAATTATAAGGAGAAATAGTCAATAGAAGCAAACCCACAGATTGCCTACTAATTCCAATATCTGGGCTAAGACATTAAAATAACAATTAAAATATGTAAAAGGAATCCCTGTGAAAGTAAGACATGAGAATTTCAAAAGAGATATGAAAATTGTAAAAGAGAACCAAGCAAGAATCCTAGAACTAAGAAAACTAAACATGAAATTAAAGAATACAGTGATTGGGTTTAAATATAGATTATATAATAAAATGCAGAAGGAAGGGTCAGTGAATTTGAAGGTAGGTCCATAGAAATTATTAAACAAAATATATAAGGACCTTATACAACTTAATAACAAAGAAAAAACAAACAAATAACCCTATTAAAAAATAGGCAGAAGAACTAAATAGACATATTCCCAAAGAGGACATCAAAATAGCTAGTAGGCATATGAGAAGGTGCTCAACTTTACTAATCATCAGGGAAATGCAAACAAAAACTACAGTAAGATATCACCTCATACCTGTTAGAATGGCTATCATCAAGAAGACAAGAGAGCACAGGTGCTGGTTAGGATACGGTGAAAAGGGAAACCTTATACACTGTTGATGGGAATATAAATTAGTCCAACCACTATGGAAAAAAATTAAAAATAGATCTATCATAGAATCTAGCAATTCCACTTCTGCGTATATACCCAAAGGAAATAAAAGCAGAAGTTTAAAAAAAAATTTTTATTTCATATTGGAGTATAGTTGATTAACAATGTTGTGTTAGTTCTGGGTGTACGGCAAAGTGATTCAGTTATACATATACATGTATCTATTCTTTTTCAAATTCTTTTCTCATTTAGGTTATTACAGAATATTGAGCAGATTTCCCTGTGCTATGCAGTAGGTCCTTGTTGGTTATCTATTTTAAATATAGCAGTGTGTACATGTCAATCCCAAACTCCCAGTCTATCTCTACACCCCACCCTTCCCCCAGTAACCATAAGTTCGTTCTCTAAGTCTGTGAGTCTGTTTTGTAAATAAGTTCATTTTACAAATGTATCATTTTTTTAAAAGTTTCCACATATAAGTGATATCATATGATATTTGTCTTTCTCTGTCTGACTTACTTCACTTAGTATGATAATCTCCAGGTCCATCCGCATTGCTGCAAATGGCATTATTTAATTCTTTTTAATGGCTGAGTAATATTCCATTGTATATATGTATCACATCTTCTTTATCCATTCATCTGTCGATGGACATTTAGGTTGCTTCCATGTCTTGGCTACTGTAAACAGTGCTGCAGTGATCATTGGGGTGAATGTATCCTTTCTTTTTTTTAAGTTAATTTTTATTAGAGTATGGTTGATTTACAATGTTGTGGTAGTTTCAGGTGTACAGCAAAGTGAATCAGTTATGCATATACATATATCCACTCTTTTTAAGATTATTTTCCCATATAGGCCATTACAGAGTATTGAGTAGAGTTCCCTGTGCTATATAGTAGGTCCTTATTAGTTATCTATTTTATATACGGTAGTGTGTATATGTCAATCCCAATCTCCCAGTTTAACCCTCCCCCTCCCCTTACCCCCTGGTAACCATAAGTTTGTTTTCTACATCTGTAACTCTATTCCTGTTCTGTAGGTAAGTTCATTTGTACCTTTTTTTAAATCTTCCTCATATGAGCAATATCATGTGATACTTGTCTTTATCTGTCTGACTTACTTCACTCAGTATGACAATGTCTAGCTCCATCCATGTTGCTGCAAATGGTATTATTTCATTCATTTTTATGGCTGGGTAATATTCCATTGTATATATGTACCACATCTTCTTTATCCATTCATCTGTTGATGGACATTTAGGCTGTTTCCATGTCTTGGCTATTGTGAATAGTGCTGCTATGAACATAGAGGTGCATGTATCTTTTTGAATTATAGTTTTGTCTGGATATATGCCCAGGAGTGGGATTGCTGGATCATATGCTAATTCTATTTTCAGTTTTCTGAGGAACTTCCATACTATTTTCCATAGTGGCTGCACCAACTTACATTCCCACCAATAGTGTAGGAGGGTTCCCTTTTCTCCACACTCTCTCCAGCATTTGTTATTTGCAGACTTTTTCATGATGGCCATTCTAACCAGTGTGAGGTGGTACCTCATTATAGTTTTGACTTGCATTTCTCTAATAATTAGTGATGTTGAGCATCTTTTCACATGCCTCTTGGCCATCTGTATGTCTTCTTTGGAGAAATATCTATTTAGGTCTTCCTCCCATTTTTTGATTGGGTTGTTTGTTTTTATGATATTGAGCTGCATGGGCTGTTTTAAAACAGAATTTTGACAAGCTATATACACTGCTGTGTTTATCACAGCATTTTAAAAATAGCCAAGATATGGATCCAACCCAATTGCCTATCAGTGGATGACAGATAAAAAAAGATGTGGCATATATTCAAAATGGAACATTATTCAGCTATGAAAGAGGAGGATATCCTGCCATTTTCAACAACATGGATGGGGCTTTAGCACATTATGGAAGTGAGAGAGACAAGTACTGTATAGTACCACTGATATGTGGAATATAAAAAAATCAAATTTGTTAAAAACCAAACAAAACCAGAGAGTAAAATGGTGGTTACCAGGGGATGAGGGAACAGGATAAGACTGATCATGTTTAAGGTTACAAATTTGTAATGAGTAATAAATAAGCCATAGAGATCTACTGTAGAGTATCATGAATATGGGTAATATTGTACTAAAAGTTATGTAACAAATAATTATCGCTACAACAGAAATTATATTACAGCTTATAAATGTGTCAGGTAACATTCTGTATGCCTTAAGGTTATACAATATTACATGTCAAGTTTATCTAGTAAATAAAATTTTAAAAAATTTTCTTGAAGTGTCTGCTGATGGGAATGTAAAAATAGAACATCCAATTGGAATCAGTTTAGGAGATTCTTACGAAGTTAAATACTCTCCTATGTTATGCCCAGCAATTTAACTTCTAGACTAGTTATGTATCTAAGAGTAATGTAAGCATGTGCCTACACCCACAAAAAAACCTTCTGTGAGACTGCTTTTTTAGCAGCTTTATTCATAATAGCTAAATACCCCAAACAACCAAATTGCTTACCAAAAGGTGAATGGAGAAACAAATTGATATATTTATGTAATACAGAGCTTCTAAGAGAAAAAAAAATCCAAACTGCTTATGTGGATGGATCTCAAAATAATTTTGTTGTATGAAAAATATCAGACAGAAAAGAGTATGATTTCATTTATATAAAAACATATATAAAACAGGGAAAATAATCTAAAATGACCAAAAATTTCTTAAGTAGCTGGGGAGATTAACTGTAAAGAATCACAAGGAAAATTTCTGGGGTGATGGAAATGTATATCTTTACAAGAATATTACACAATTCTATACTTTTGTTAAAACTCATCAAATTTTATTCTTATAATCTTTTTATATCATGTAAATTATGTATCATTTAGGAAAGAGTATTGGAAAATTTGTCCTAAAATGACTATGTTATACTGGCTAATGTTAAGTTCAATAATTTTTTCCAACTTTACAATTTGACAATTTTTAAATCTCTAGAAATCTGAAATAGTAGTTGTAACCACTACTGTAACTATAACAAATTAATTAAATTTGTTAATGGTTTAACAGGTTTATTATCTTAAAGTTCTGGAGTACAGAAATCAAACATAAGTCAACAGAGCTGCGTTCCACTGAGATAATCTAGGAGATAATCTGTTTTCTTGCCTTTTTTCAACTTTTAAAGGCCACCTTCATTCTTTGGCTCATGGCCTCCTCCATCTTCCAAGACATCAATGTGGCTTCTCTCTCTGGCACTGACTCTTGATTCTGTTGTCATATCTCCTTCTCTGATTCTTTTGCCTCACTTGTTACCTCAGAAGGATGCTTGTGATTACATTGGACTGATGTGGATAAACCACAATCATTTCCTCACTTCAAGATCCTTAACTTAATCACATCTGCAAAGTCCTTTTGCTGTTTACTCACAGGTCCTGGGGATCAGGGCATGGACATATTTAGGGTCCATTATTCTGACTACTATAGTGGTACACCGAACACCTAAAAAACCCACTCTTCACCCAGGTTCATTGATTGTCAGCAATCTTTGTCACTCTTTCTCTCCCTGTCTCTCCCTCTCCCTTTGTCTCTCTCGCTCTCTCTTTTCTCTCATTGCAACTTCAGCAATAAGGAAGAAATAATTTTAAAAAAGGCGTGAAGGCATAAATAACTCAAGATATGTAGATAAATCTGGATTTTCTGTATCATTTATGATGGCTTGTAGTTTATATCATAATCTTTCCGGGGGTGTGTAACATGATTCTTATTCAAATTTTTATTATTTTAAAAAATGGTACTACGTTTAGAAAATGGGGCCAGGATGCCATAAAATCAAACTAATGGCAATAGATCTCCAACTCAGAGAGATAACTGAATTTATATGTTATTCATCTTTTTAATTCATTTAAAACAATTGAGCACTGCTATGTGTGTTTATAGGGGTTTTATGCAAATAATCAATTTAGGGGAGTTAAGATGGGCTAGTATATAATGTTTTGTTGAATACCTACTGTATACAACACTAAGCTGAGTCCTGGAGATACAGCAGTGGGTGATGCAGGCATGTTCCCTATGTTCATGAAGCCACAGCCCATAGTCTCCCAAAGAGACATCTTATGCAAGAAACTCCAGAAGAGCATTGAAGAAAAATTTATCCAGTTTTTACAATGAAGGGGCCTTTCCCTAGAGACTTCATGGAGCTAGGAGGAAATCCTGATTATAGTAATATAAATGTGTCTTATGAGAGTTAATCTAATCCTTTTAAAAACATGTTATGACATGATGAATTTGGTACTTGAAATCTTGCAGAAAGACTACAGTGGTAAATGATTAGGAGTGAAAAAATTATAGAGCAAATACCTCAGAAAACAGCTGAAAAAGAACACTGTTCACAACAGAGTAATCTCCTGGGATGACAGATGGGCAGTTAGTTTCCTGGGACATTCAGAGTCATATTAAAAAGCACAGAAAAAAAAAAAAAACATTGTGGAGAGTCAATCATCATTCTACTGCAAATGGATGAAATTCACTCTTTCATCTGATTCCAATTTCTATTCTAATAACAACCAATTTAGTCTAGCTTTTTTTTTTTTAGTATCTCTCTCCCAGTGCCCTGAACTGTTTTGAAAAAAATGTAAGAATTCTTATAATTCTTACCTTGTGATATTCAGGACAGGAGAGAATGTATTTAGAGGGAAATTGTGACCAGTGACTGATAGGATTAAGAATCTGACTTTGCTTATTTTGGTTCGATATATGTGTGTCTGTGTATCTATCACACACTGAAATTAAAATGGTGCATGCTGTTGAGAGGGAATAAATTCTAAATATAGCTGAAAAAAAATTTTAAATGCTCATATAAGCTGTGTTTATATGGGAAAATTATAGTATTTAGAAATATTTATAGTCAAATGCATTATCTAACACTACAGTGTATTAGGGTAGACAATGAAAATCAACCACAAAATCTCAGCGGTCAAACATAATAAAGCTTGTTTCCTTCTCATGCAAAGTGCACTGAGGGTCTGACTCTAGGACAACTGTCCTCTATGAGGTGACTTTGAAATCCAGACCACTTGTGTTCCCTCCATCTCAATACATGTTTCTTCAAGCATGGAAGACATGGGAACAGAGTGTCTCTTGCACTGAAAGTGAAATGTTTTCGTTTGAAAGGAGTGTCAGTTCTGCTCACAAGACATTAGCCAGACCTTGATCAGAACCAGTCACGTGGCCCTTCCTGCTAAGAGTAGCAGTAAATGGCCAGAAAGAGGAGAATGGTGTATGGGCGAGCTCTAGAAATCCAAACCATGCATGATCATCTTCCCCTACTAGAATGTAAATTCCATAAGGCAAGGATGTTTTCCTGTTTAGTTCACTGCTGCTGTATCCTCAAAGCCTAGAATAGTTCCTGGAACGTAACACATGCTCAATGTTCATTGAATGAATGCAGAAAAAAAAATCACCTGGAGGTTATTTTCTCCACAGGGGGCTTTGGGTATTGCAGGCACTTGGACTTTCTGGGATGTGCCTCAGTAAATAAATTATACAATAATCATGCTGAATAGTGAGAAAGTTGGATTGGCCAGATCACAGGCTCTGATTAATCACTATGTTGGCCAGTGTCTAGGTTGCTTTCAGCTACAAAGTGACAGACTAACCAAGAAAAAAGAGACAAACAACTGGTATTTAATATTCTCTTACATGATAAACATTCTGCAGAATAATGATCCTGGAGTGCTTTATGGCTCAATTATCATCAGAGACCCAGCATGCCCCCATCTTTCTACTCCATCATCCTCTATGTGCTGGTAAGGATCACATTAACAGAGATCATCACATCCTTATCCAACAATGTTAAAGAAAGAATGAGGTGGACTAGAAAGTTGTCTTCATACATCTCTCTCTTTTTATCAGAGTGGAAATTATTTTTCAGAAACCCCCCTGAAAGATTTTGCTCTATATCTCAGTGGCTACACCTACATTAAATGCCATCACCTAGCTATGATGGAAGGGTCTGAGCTGGAGATAAAAGTTTGAAGTCGTCACTATACAGATGGCATTTAAAGTCAGGAGACTGGATGAGATCCCCAAGGAACTGGATGTTGACTGAAAATGCAAATCATCAGAGTTCTTCAATATTAAGAATTCGGGGAAATGAGGTGCCACTTAGTAGCTTGGTAACTTGGGGCTAGTCGCTTAATCTTTCCGAGCCTCCATTCTTTCAACTTTAAAATGAAGATGCTATTTAAATGGCCGTATAGCTAAATAATCAACATATAATTAAAGTTACCTAGGCTTTTCTTTTCAACGTAACATCAAGATTATGAGGCTTAAATTAAAAAAACGCATGTGCTGTACATTGTAATTTGGTGATAAATGTAAATTTCCTTTATAGCAAATATTGTATCTGTATAAATGGATAACTCTTTGTCCTGCTCAATACCTTCAGCGGCTTCCGGCCACACTCGGAGTAGTTTCTCTCTCTCCCACCACGGTGGTGCTCAGCGGTGCCCCTGCCTGTCTGCATAACCTCATCCCATCCCTCTCTTCCCCTTGCTCTCTACTGAACAAGACCGCCTTAAATTCCCCTCAGCTTGACTAAAGTTTTCACAGGCTTTTTCTTGACTCTTGGGTGGGCCTGACCTCCTTTTTCTTAGAGCATTGTCTTTAGGAAACTTGTCATTTTAAATTCTTTCTCTAATCCTTTGACATGTAAATCTTTTTAAAAGCCTCTTGCCCTCTTGGCAACCCAGGATTGTCTTTCTCGTGGATGTTGAAGGCTGAGCTTCAGCAAACTAGCCTAGATGGTATTAATTTGGCAGTTGGTGACCATTTCTTTCAATGCAGATGCATGAATTATATTAGCAAGTGGCTGATGAGTGAGCAAGTGATTCCAGGCTGAAGCTTTCTTGCTGGGGACCTCAGGTCTAACTATTAAGAAAGCATTGTGGACAGTCATCTGCACAGGTCTGCTCTTTGCTGCAGCAGAATGCTGGCTGAGATCTAGCCTTAAGCACTGGTTATTTCTAGTCCCAGGAAGTAGAGAAAGCAAACCATTCCAGGCCCCCAAAACACTTTTTCTGGAATAGCTAAATAACCCAGGTTAGAATTGCTCCACGTTTTCTCTTGTTACTTTACTTTTTTTTGGACTTATCTGTATACATGGAGCTTAAGAAAATACCCAAGATAAGGCAGCCTAGACACATGGCTGTCATTTGGCTTTACAATTATTAGGGAAATGAATTGCTCCATGTGATAGATCACCACTGTTCTATTCAGAGGCTGAAATCCAAAAGCAACTTCAACTGATTTGTTAAGTCCCCAGGTTAACTCTTCTCTGTTCCCAACTCTAGTGTCCTATGTACTGTCTTTTTCCACTGAGGTCAAGTAGAGAGTCAGGAACTTATCTAGGAAATATGATTAGTGGTGACATCGTTTGGAACAAAATCCTACTTCATTATCGGAAGCAGCTGTTGCTCCTAAGGTCTGGAGTTTCTGAATAATTGTTTCAACTCATTCCATTTGTCCTTTGAAGGCACAAGTGAAGAAATTTGATAAGAAAAATCTTCCCCAGGGGACACATGTATATTAGCCAAGAGAACATCAATGGAATTTCTTCATCTTTCACATCTTGGACATCTGATAATCTCAATGATATTCACAAAAATCTCCTGGAGCAGGAGGCTGCAGAAGACAAAATGATGTTTCCTGCAGAAAAAAAGAAAAGCAGAGAATAGAGTAGTAACCTTAGCAGGAAGAAGAAACTGGAATATAGTAAATATCAGGGAGCAGAGATGAGAAAGCCAATAGAACAGCTGCAGCCCTATCTTTCCTGAGCTGGTAGGCCTTGAAAGGGAGAAAAAATGTTAAGTGGTGAGTGGCAAGGCAAATGGTGCCAGGGAAAAGAGTTTTCTCTTCTTTTTTAGTTTTCTAGAAGGGGAGAGAGAGGAGGAGAAAATTATTTGAATCACAAAAGTCTAAAGGGTGATGCAGATTGAATATAGGTGGTATGAGGAGTTAAGCATCATAAACAGGACACTTTTTACTTTGTGATAAAGTGCAAGAGAGAAAAATCCAAAATGATCATCAAACAGGACAAAGGAGTGTTGCCCAAACCTTGGTTTTTTTATGGATGTAGCCGCCTATGCAGACCTCAGCATATCCCCTCCAGTTGTGCCCATGGGTCTAGGATAATGCAAATTAAAATAACACCACTTTGTAAATTTAAAATTTGTATTGTAAAAACCAAGCGTCTTTGCAAAGTTTACTCATGTCTGATGTCCTCTGTACCACACAAGCGGGTGAATCAGTGACAGGAGCCACCCCTGATTCAGACAGACAGGTTTGCACAAACATCTTGCAAGTTACACGATGATGCTGAAATCCCAAGCCCTTTCCTACTAATTCCATGCCCTGCATACAACCTAATGATAAAACCACTTGCATCCATAACAGTTCCGGCAAGGAGAAGGGAATGTTATTTACCCAAAGTTTATTAAACACAAACTTACTAATGCCAACTCTGTGCCTGGCACTGTTCCATGTGCTGGGAAATAGCAGTGAACACAGTCCCTGACCTCAAGGAGCATATATTCTGGTGGGGAGACACAAACAAATGTACAGGCTGCCTGATATTAACAGCTGTTGTGAAGAAAAAACAGAGCCAGGGAGATGATGTTGCCTGGGGAGAACTAGTGCTCCTTTATTTAGTGTCCTTAGGGGAAGTCTGTCTGATCAGGTGACTTTGCTTGGAGATTTGAAGGAAGGGAACGGACTGTACTGATGACTGATGGAAGAGGTAACCGGTTGAGGAAACAGCAAATGCAAAGACCCTGAGGTGGGAATGCAGCAGCATCTTCAGGGATTTATAGAATGGGCACGGTGGTTAGAAGAGAATAAGCAAGGGGACTGGGGTAAGATGAAGCCAGAAAGACACAGAAAGAAAAGGGTGGGAGAGAAGGTAAGGGAGGGAAGAAGAAAGAGAAGAGAGAGGCAGGATCACGATATAGGGACTTCTGAGCGGGATAAAAGCAGCCTTCTGATACAGATGTCACGTTTAGATTTTCTCTCATCTTGCTGTTTCAAATAGACCAAATAACAGTCAGCTTTCTTGCCAGACCAGACTAAACTTCAAAAATCTTATTTCTAAAATTTATATATCAAATAGAGGAAAATGACATTCTTCACCTTTATGACCTTTGCAGCCTGTTTACAGAGACCTGTAACTGCATCTAGTGTCTGTGGGTCTGTTTGTTGCACAGATGTATTATAACTCAAATAGCTGCGAGTAGAAAAATCAAAAGAAAGCCACTATCCATGCTGCCATTCAGGATCATCTTGCTTTGCAGAGCTTATGAGAGATTGGGACAAAAGCAGCATATTTGAAAATTCCCATATGAGTTCATTTCAGTTCTACTTTAATGACGGGCCTTGCATCAACTTTTTTAATTGACATTTTTATTTAGATACTTGTAGATTGACATGCAGTTGTTTAAAATACACAATAAATTTTATTTTATGAAAATAAATAGATGGTCATTTTGATTACTGTCATGAATTTAACAAATGAGTGTATTTAATTCCCTCCTGAAACAGCATTAAAATGACAGTAAAGGGAAATTTTGGGGTGGGGGGATTCCACATTCCTCATTTCATAATGTTGCCTTTTTAAAGTCTTTTTTGTATCTTTTTTCTCAGATTCCACATATAAGTGATATCATATGATATTTGGCTTACTTCACTTAGTACAATATTCTCTACTCCATCCACATTGCTGCAAATGGCATTATTTCATCCTTTTTTATGACTGAGTAATATTCCATTGTATATATATACTACATCTTCTTTATCCATTCGTCTGTCAATGGACATTTAGGTTGCTTCCATGTCTTGGCCATTGTAAATAGTGCTGCTGTGACCATAGAGGTGCATGTATTTTTTTGCACTATGGTTTTCTCTGGATATATGCCCACGAGTGGGATTGCAGGATCATATGGTAACTCTGTTTTTAGTTTTTAAAGGAACCTCCATACTGTTCTCTGTAGTGGCTATACCAATTTACATCCCCACCAACAGTGTAGGAGGGTTTCTTTTTCTTCACACCCTCTCCAGCATTATTTGTAGACTTTTTGATGATGGCCATTCTGACTGGAGTGAGGTGATACCTCATCGTAGTTTTGATTTGCATTTCTAATAATTAGCAACGTTGAGGATCTTTTCATGGGTCTGTTGACCATCTGTATGTCTTCTTTGGAGAAATGTCTCTTTAGGTCTTCTGCCATTTTTTGATTGGGTTGTTTGTTTTCTTTTTTGATATTGAGTTGTATGAGTTGTTTGTATATTTTAGAAATTAAGCCCTTGTTGTTTGCATCATTTGCAAATATTTTCTCCCATCCCGTAGGTTGTCTTTTTCTTTTGTTGATGGTTTCCTTTGCTGTGCAAAAGCTTATAAGTTTGATTAGGTCCCATTTGTTTATTTTTGCTTTTATTTCTATCACCTTGGGAGAAAACATGCTATGATTTATGTCAGAGAATGTTTTACCTATGTTCTCTTCTAAGAGTTTTATGGTGTCTGTTTTATATTTAAGTCTTTAAACCATTTTGAGTTTATCTTTGTGTATGGTGTGAGGGAGTGTTCTAACTTTATTGATTTACATGTGGCTGTCCAGCTTTCCCAACACCACTTGCTGAAGAGACTCTCTTTTCTCCATTGTATATTTTTGCCTCCTTTGTCATAGAATAATTGACCATAGGTGTGTTTGTTTATTTCCAGGCCCTCTATTCTGTTCCATTGATCCATATGTCTGTTTTTGTGTGAATACCACTCTGTTTTGATGACTGTAGCTTTGTAGTATTGTCTGAAGTCTGTAAGGGTTATGCCTCCAGCTTTGCTCTTTTTCCTCAGGATTGCTTTGGCAATTCTGGGTCTTTTATGCTTTCATATAAATTTTAGGATTCTTTGTTCTAGTTCTGTGAAAAATGTCATGGGTAATTTGATAGGGATCACATTAAATCTGTAGATTGCTTTGGATAGTATGGCCATTTTAACAATATTAATTCTTTCAGTCCAAGATCATGGGTTATCTTTCCATTTCTCTGCATCATCTTCAATTTCCTTTATCGATGTTTTACAGTTCTCAATGTATAAGTCTTTCACATCTTGGTCAGGTTTATTCGTAAGTATTTTTTTTTTTTTGGATGTGATTTTATAAATTTATTTATTTTTTATTTATTTATTTTTGGCTGCATTGGGTCTTCGTTGCTGCGCATGGGCTTTCTCTAGTTGCGGCGAGCAGGAGCTACTCTTTGTTGCGGTGCGTGTGCTTCTCATTGCGGTGGCTTCTCGTAGCGGAGCATGGGCTCTAGGCGTGCGGGCTTCAGTAGTTGTGGCATGTGGGCTCAGTAGTTGTGGTTCGCGGGCTCTAGAGCACAGGATCAATAGTTGTGGCACATGGGCTTAGTTGCTCCGTGGCATGTGGGATCTTCCCGGACCAGGGCTTGAACCCCTGTCCCCTGCATTGGCAGGAGGAGTCTTAACCAATGTGCCACCATGGAAGTCCTGGATGTGATTTTAAAAGGGATTTTTTTTTTTTTTTTTACTTTCCCTTTTTGGAATTTCATTGATAGCGTAAAGAAATGCAACAGATTTCTGAATGTTAATCTTGTATCCTGCTACCTTGCTGCATTTATCAGTTCTAGTAGATTTTGTGTGGAGTCTTTAGGGTTTTCTGTATATAGAATCATGTCATCTACATATAATGACAATTTTACCTCTTCCTGTCCAATTTGTATACCTTCTATTTCTTTTTCTTATATGATTGCTGTGGCTTGGGTATACCATAATTTAACTGTTGATCGATTGAAGGATATATGGACTGATTACAGTTTGTGGCTATTATGAATAAAGCTGCATTCATGTTTACCTTTTCTGAAAATATAAGTTTTATTTCTCTTTATTTCTCGTGGATAAACCTAAAAGGTAAATATACGTTTACCTTTTCTGAAAATATAGGTTTTATTTCCTTTGGCATGCAACTGCTAGATCCTATGGTAGTTGTATGCTCTGTTTTATAAGAACCTAACTGTTTTCCAGAGTGGTTGCACCATTTTACCTTCTACCAGCAGTGTATAAGTGACTGTTTCCCTATAGCCTTGTCAGCTTTTGGTATTGTCACTTTTTTTTTTTAATTTAGCCATTCTGATAGCCATATATTTATATCTCATTAGGGTTTGATATGCATGTCCCTGATGGCTAATGTTGCTGAGCATCTTTTCATGTGCTTATTTGCCATCTTTATGTCCTCTTCAGTTAAATACCTGTTCATTTCTTTTCCCCATTTTCTAATTGTATTATTGTATTGTTTTTGTTATTGTTACTTTTGTTGTTTTGGGTGGGGTGTTTCTTTTGTTTGTCTGTTTTTTCTGTTTTGCTTTGTCTGTTTTTGTTTTTGTTTTACTATTGAGGCTTCCCAGATTTGGAGACTTGATGTACTTGGATCCTGCTTTCAGCTCTGACCATTGCCCCCACATCTCTGGTGGGGCATGAAAGCCTTGGCCACAGAACAAAGCAGCTTCCTAGACCAGACTACTTGCTGTGACTGGTCCTTGTTTCCTATCCCATCTGCTTACTCGGTTGTCTCTGGGAGGTGGAGGAGCATTTTGGGACCACAGGGGCAAGTTGGCTCCTCAGCCTGAGCTGCTGTATCTCTCTTGCTCATTCCTCTTGCCACTTGGGTATCTTTTGGCAAAAGAGGGAGTCTTGGACCAGGCAGAGAAAGAGAGTGCTTTCCCTGCATGCTTACTTTTGGTGAGACTCCTGATGGATTCTTCATGCCATTTGTGTTAGGCTTGCCTGATGTTGTCAAGGGAATCTCTTCCACCCAGGGGAGGAATGAGCTTACATGAGCTGCCTTCGGTTGCTAAGTCAGGGACTGAGAAACACCAGGTCTGTGTGGCCTTCAGCTGGGCGGGGGAGCCAGGAAGCCCTGCCACTGTGCTGTTTCTCCAGTCCTGAGGTCCCAAACCAGTTCACCTTCTTAACACTGTTCAGACTTCTACCTCCCTTGTCTCTTAATCCATTTTCAAGGTTTGTAGTTGTACTTAGTGGGGAGGAGCAGGGTAAAATGGGTCTGTACCATCATGTCTGGACTGAAAGTTCCAATTTATTTTAAACAAAGAACTCTTTATTTTGAAATAATTATGGATTCGCAGGAAGTTTCAAAGAAATATACAGGGAGTTTTTGTGACCCTTTACCAAGTCTCCCTCAACGTTAGCATCATGTATGACCATAGTACAATATCAAAGCCAGGAATTTGACCTTGGTACAAGTCATAGAGCTTATTCAGATTTTATCAGTTACATATGCACTCCAGTGTAGTATGTGTATGTATAGCTCTATGCAATTTTACTTCATGAGTAGCTTTATGTAACCACCACTATAATAGGTACTTAAGATACTTAACTTTACCATCAATATGAGACTCTCATTCTACCCCTTTTTGGACACAATCACCCCTCCTCCCCCATTAACTCTTGGCAATAACTAATCTGTTCTCTATCTCTATAATTGTGTTATTTCACAAATGTTATATAAATGGAATCATGACATATATATCCTTTTCAAGTTGGCTTTTTTCACTCACTATAATTTCTTGAGGTTCATTTAGGTAGTTTCTACGTTTTCATCACAAATAAAGCTGGTACAAATATTTGTGTACAAGTTTCCGTGTGAAAATATATTTTCATTTCTTGGGGATATACATCCAAAAGTTAGGTTGTATGATACATTTATTTTTAGTTTTAAAAGGAACTTAAACAATTTTCCAGAGTGGCTTTACCATTTCATCCTCTCACCAGTAATGTATGAGTGATTCAGTTTCTCTGCATCCTTGCTAGCATTTGGTATTATCACTATTTTTTATTTTAGTTTTTCTGACAGGTGTGCATTAACATACCACTTTAGTTTTAATTTGCATTTCTCTAATGGCTAATAATAGTTGAACATTTTTTCATGTGTTTCTTTTTTTGCCATCGTCTTCAGTGAAACATCTCTTCCTGTATTTTGCCTATTTTCTGAGGGGATTTTTTTAATGTTGGCTTTTGAGAGTTCTTTATATATTCTAAATAAAAGAACTTTGTGAGATATATAATTAAAAATATTTTCTCCTGGTTTGTAATTTGCATTTTCTTGACAAGATCTTTCACAGAGCAAAAGGTTTCAATTTTGATCAGGTCAAATTTTTCGATTTTTTTCTTAATGGATTGTGCTTTTGGTGTCAAACCTAACTCTTTACGTTTAGATATAGAAGACTCTCTCTTATGCTTTTTTTCTGGTAGCTTCATAGTTTCATGTTCTACATTTACATTTATGATCCATTTTGAGTTAATTCAAAATTTTGTGTAAGGTGTGATGTTTAGTTAAAAGTTTTTGTTTTTTGGTTTTGTTTTGTCTATGGATGTCTAATTGCTCCAGCACCATTATTGAAAGTGCTGTTATCCTCCTTTGAATGTCTTTTGCTAATTTGCTGATTTACTTTTAGTACCATTCTTCAACTGCCACTACAGATTATCTAGCCATTTGATGATTGCTCTGGACAGAATTTGACTGATTGAGGCCCTTGATGTTTGTTTCCTTGCTTATGAATATTGGGATGTTGAAAGGGATTAAACCCTGGACTCTCACTGGATTTTCTTCTGTCTCAATCTAACAAACATTCTTGTCAGATTCTTGGTATTAAGCTATATTCATGGTATTCAGAATATTTAAATTTTGGGGCTCTCTTTATTCTTAATTTATTTTATATTCTTATAGAAGTTGGGGCAAGTGGCCTAAGCATTGTTTGCCTCTTCATATATTCTCTTTAGTTCTGATTCATGGTATGTGTGTGGAGGCATTGGGGAGGGAAGTAAGAGGGAACTGTGTTCAACTTTTTTTTTTTTTTAACATCTTTATTGGAGTATAATTGCTTTACAATGGTGTGCTAGTTTCTGCTTTATAAAAAAGTGAATCAGTTATACATATACATATGTCCCCATATCTCTTCGCTCTTCCGTCTCTCTCCCTCCCACCCTCCCTATTCCCACCCCTCCAGGTGGTCACAAAGCACCGAGCTGATCTCCCTGTGCTATGCGGCTGCTTCCCACTAGCTATCTATTTTACGGTTGGTAGTGTATATATGTCCATGCCACTCTCTCACTTTGTCCCAGCTTACCCTTCCCCCTCCCTGTATCCTCAAGTCCATTCTCTAGTAGATCTGTGTCTTTATTCCTGTCCTGCCCTAGGTTCTTCATGACCATTTATTTTTGTTTTTAGATTCCATATATATGTGTTAGCATACTGTATTTGTTTTTCTCTTTCTGACTTACTTCACTCCACATGACAGACTCTAGGTCCATCCACCTCACTACAAATAACTCAATTTCGTTTCTTTTTATGACTGAGTAATATTCCATTATATATATGTGCCACATCTTCTTTATCCATTCATCTGTTGATGGACACATAGGTTGCTTCCATGTCCTGGCTATTGTAAATAGAGCTGCAATGAACATTTTGGTGCATGACTCTTCTTGAATTATGGTTTTCTCAGGGTATATGCACAGTAGTGGGATTGCTGGGTCGTATGGTAGATCTATTTTTAGTTTTTTAAGGAACCTCCATACTGTTCTCCATAGTGGCTGTATCAACTTACATTCCCTCCAACAGTGCAAGAGGGTTCCTTTTTCTCCACACCCTCTCCAGCATTTATTGTTTGTAGATTTTTTGATGATGGCCATTCTGACCGGTGTGAGATGATATCTCATTGTAGTTTTGATTTGCATTTCTCTATTGATTAATGATGTTGAGCATTCTTTCATGTGTTTGTTGGCAATCTGTATATCTTCTTTGGAGAAATGTCTATTTAGGGCTTCTGTCCATTTTTGGATTGGGTTGTTTGTTTTTTTGAAATTGAGCTGCATGAGCTGCTTGTGAATTTTGGAGATTAATCCTTTGTCAGTTGCTTCATTTGCAAATATTTTCTCCCATACTGAGCGTTGCCTTTTCATCTTGTTTATGGTTTCCTTTGCTGTGCAAAAGCTTTTAAGTTTCATTAGGTCCCATTTGTTTATTTTTGTTTTTATTTCCATTTCTCTAGGAGGTGGGTCAAAAAGGATCTTGCTGTGATTTATGTCATGGAGTGTTCTGCCTATGTTTTCCTCTAAGAGTTTTATAGTGTCTGGCCTTACATCTAGGTCTTTAATCCATTTTAAGTTTATTTTTGTGTATGGTGTTATGAAGTGTTCTAATTTCATTCTTTTACATGTAGCTGTCCAGTTTTCCCAACACCACTTATTGAAGAGGCTGTCTTTTCTCCACTGTATATTCTTGTCTACTTTATCAAAGATAAGGTGACCATATGTGCGTGGGTTCATCTCTAGGGTTTCTATCCTGTTCCATTGATCTATATTTCTGTTTTTGTGCCACTGCCATACTGTCGTGACTACTGTAGCTTTGTAGTATATTCTGAAGTCAGGCAGCCTGATTCCTCCAGCTCTGTTTTTCTTTCTCAAGATTGCTTTGGCAATTTGGTGTCTTTTGTGTTTCCATACAAATTGTGAAATTTTTTGTTCTAGTTCTGTGAAAAATGCCAGTGGTAGTTTGATAAGGATTGCATTGAATCTGTAGATTGCTTTGGGTAGCATAGTCATTTTCACAATGTTGATTCTTCCAATCCAAGAACATGGTATATCTCTCCATCTTTTGTATCATCTTTCATTTCTTTCATCAGTGTCTTATAGTTTTCTGCATACAGGTCCTTTGTCTCCTTAGGTAGGTTGATTCCTAGGTATTTTATTCTTTTTGTTGCAGTGGTAAATGGGAGTGTTTCCTTAATTTCTCTTTCAGATTTCTCATCATTAGTGTATAGGAATGCAAGAGATTTCTGTGCAGTAATTTTGTATCTTGCTACTTTACCAGGTTCATTGATTACCTCTAGTAGTTTTCTGGTAGCATCTTTAGGATTCTCTATGTATAGTAATCATGTCATCTGCAAACAGTGACAGCTTTACTTCTTCTTTTCTGATTTGGATTCCTTTTACTTCTTTTTCTTCTCTGACTGCTGTGGCTAAAACTTCCAAAACTATGTTGAATAATAGTGGTGAAAGTGGGCATCCATGTCTTGTTCCTGATCTTAGTGGAAATGGTTTCAGTTTTTCACCATTGAGAACAATGTTGGCTGTGGATTTGTCATTTATGGCCTTTATTATGTTGAGGTAAGTTCCGTCTATGCCTACTTTCTGGAGGGTTTTTATCATAAATGGGTGTTGAATTTTGTCAAAGCTTTTTCTGCATCTATTGAGATGATTGTATGGTTTTTATCCTTCAGTTTGTTAATATGTTATATCACATTGTTTGATTTCTGTATATTGAAGAATCCTTGCATTCCTGGGATAAACCCCCCTTGATCATGGTGTATGATCCTTTTAATGTGTTGTTGGATTCTGTTTGCTAGTATTTTGTTGAGGATTTTTGCATCTATATTCATCAGTGATATTGGCCTGTAGTTTTCTTTCTTTGTGACATCTTTGTCTGGTTTTGGTATCTGGGTGATGGTGGCCTCGTAGAATGAGTTTGGGAGTGTTCCTCCCTCTGCTATATTTTGGAAGAATTTGAGAAGGATAGGTGTTAGCTCTTCTCTAAATGTTTGATAGAATTCACCTGTGAAGCCATCTGGTCCTGGGCTTTTGTTTGTTGGAAGATTTTTAATCACAGTTTCAATGTCAGTGCTTGTGATTGGTCTGTTCATATTTTCTATTTCTTCGTGGTTCAGTCTCAGAAGGTTGTGCATTTCAAAGAATTTGTCCATTTCTTCCAGGTTGTCCATTTTATTGGCATAGAGTTGCTTGTAGTAATCTCTCATGATCCTTTGTATTTCTGCAGTGTCTGTTGTTACTTCTCCTTTTTCATTTCTAATTCTATTGATTTGAGTCTTCTCCCTTTTTTTCTTGATGGGTCTGGCCGAATGGTTTATCAGTTTTGTTTATCTCCTCAGAGAACCAGCTTTTAGTTTTATTGATCTTTGTTATCTTTTCCTTTTTTCTTTTTCATTTATTTCTGATCTGATCTTTATGATTTCTTTCCTTCTGCTACCTTTGGGGTGTTTTTGTTCTTCTTTCTCTAATTGCTTTAGGTGTAAGGTTAGGTTGTTTATTTGAGATGTTTCTTGTTTCTTAAGGTAGGATTGTATTGCTATAAACTTTCTTCTTAGAACTGTTTTTGCTGTATCCCATAGGTTTTGCGTTGTCATGTTTTCATTGTCATGTGTTTCCCGGTATTTTTTTGATTTCCTTTTTGATTTCTTCAGTGATCTCTTGGTTATTAAGCACTGTATTTTTTAGCCTCCACGTGTTTGTATTTTTTACAGATTTTTTTCCTGTAATTGATATCTAGTCTCATAGTGTTTTGTTCAGAAAAGATACTTGATATGATTTCAATTTTCTTAAATTTACCAAGGCTTGATTTGTGACCCAAGGTATGATCTATCCTGGAGAATGTTCCCTGAGCACTTGTGAAGAATGTGTATTTTATTGTTTTTGGATGGAATGTCCTATAAATATCAATTAAGTCCATCTTGTTTAATGTATCATTTCAAGCTTGTGTTTCCTTATTTATTTTCATCTTGGATGATCTGTCCTTTATTGAAAGTGGGGTGTTAAAGTCCCCTAGTATGATTGTGTTACTGTCAACTTGCCGTTTTATGTCTGTTACTATTTGCCTTATGTATTGAGGTACTCCTATGTTGGGTGCATAAATATTTCCAATTGTTATATCTTTTTCTTGGATTGATCCCTTGATCATTATGTAGTGTCCTTCTTTGTCTCTTGTAATAGTCTTTGTTTTAAAGTCTATTGTGTCTGATATGAGAATTGCTACTCCAGCTTTCTTTTGATTTCCATTTGCATGGAATATCTTTTTCCATCCCCTCACTTTCAGTCTGTATGTGTCCCTAGGTCTGAAGTGGGTCTCTTGTGGACAGCATATATACAGGTCTTGCTTTTGTATCCATTCAGCCAAGACTTTGTATTTTTTAGTAATACATGATTATTTGTTAAGATTCTCAAGTGGTTAGTGAGCAGAGTCCTGAAATTATGATCAGCAACCGTCTCTGAACCTCAGAGAGTTTACATCACAGTAGTGGGAAATTTTTAGAGTATTTCAGAACTGGTTTTCTTTTGTCACCTTTAGAGTAAAAGAACACTTGAGTGAGTTGGAGGACAGGGACAAACACACATACATATGTTAGAGTTTCAGTTTTAGAGGTTCTAAGAGAGAGCATTTAAAATACCTGTTAAATTGAAGGACATTTCCAATAAGGTAGTAGTTATTCCATAAGCAGAGGATCTGGCTGTTGTCAGGGTACTAATGTGCCCTTACATAACATTTTGGTTACAGAGAGTGAAAGATTAAACTTTCCTTTTGCCTATTCTTAGATGTAGCTCTGTCCCAGGAGCTGAAAGGGGGTTTTTGGTGAGGCGTGGCCCAAGTGGACAGAGTGACCACTGGGCTCAGTAGATGTATTTTTCCCTACAAAAGCCAGCCCGTGTCATGAATATGGAGGTTCTGCTAGATTCTCTCCCCAGTTGTTCCCTTTCTTTAATCAGTAACTCAACCAGGCTTCCATACACTAACTTCATACTACTGCCCCAGTGCTTATTATACAGGTCCTTATTATTATCATACAATGTATATGTTATTCTATTACAGTTACTTGTGTATTTTTTAGTCCAACACTGGACTTCAGAAGGAAACCTGTGCCACATATTAACTTTCTATCCATCATGCTTGGCACAGGGCCTGACGCAATAGATGTTTTTGGAATAAATGCATCTGACTCATGTTATTTTCTCCAGTGCCTGTCCTAATGATTTCAGGTCATGGAGAGTGTTAACTTCTTTGAATTCTTGCAAGAGTTATTATCTAAACAGTGCCTTGTAATTTTTTCTTTGGCACTCCTGTGTATTAATCTACAGTGGGTTGTCTTCATGGTCACCTGCACAGGCAGATGGACTCCACCCAGGGTTTGGTGTGAATGTCAAGTTTGCTTGATAGTTGTATATTTGCCATGTTAGCTTCTGACTTGCTACGGGGGCACACACTCTGAGACATCTCCTGCTCTTGTTCTCTGAAGCCATTTTGAATCTGCTTGAGAGACCTTCCCTGCTCACTCCAGTGACTTAATTTATGTTAAGCAACAAACATTTGCTTACCCTCTTGTGTGTGTGTGTATGTGTGTGTTTCTGTGTGGTATCGTGTCTTGATATGGGAACTGTGTTTTTGGGTAGGGGTCCATCTGCCTTTGCAGAAGACAGTAACAGTTACTCTTGTTGTGTTTAAGTGTTCTTCTGTCATTATTTTATCACTTCATTGGACCCTGGGTCCATCCTGTCTGCTACATTTTTTTGTTTCTTCCTGCCTGTTTTTAAATCTTCTGTTCTTTTGTCATTTATTGATCATTGGTCATGTTGGTTATCTTCACTGAATTTTGGAGACACAAAGACAAATAAGACACAGGCACTAGCCTCAAGAGTGTTTAAGGTTTAGTAAACTTCACTGTGCTTAAAAAAAAAAAAAAAAGAATTTCCCTTCTTGTCATTTGGAGGAGTTGCAGATTTGGCAACTGACCCATTATCCTCTTCAGCATCTTCAAGAAGCAAGGAGTGGAATAGAGTCAGGGCAGATTTTTTTTATAACCATAGTGAGGCATCAGCTATTCCTCAGAGCTGCCTGATACTCAAAATCTGAATTCACTTTTACATGCACTGACCGCAAGGAAGGGTGAAGTAGCCAGTGGTTCTCTTCAAGCCCATTCCCTACGGGAACCTTTCCTTAGGCCAGGGATTAGTGTTGGGAGGATCTCTTTAAAAATTTCTGATAATGTGTTTTACCCATGGTGGATAGAAAAAAAAAAATCAATTAACTTCTAGAGCCCAGGGTGGTCAATCATGAATCTTTAATAAGGAATCCTTAAAAATCAGGGCCTGAGCAAGTTTTTTGACCTTCTTAAGATATGTCATTTTCTATACACTGTCTACCATTTTCACAAAAGCTGTGGCTGCTTTGGACAATCAATTCAACAACCACCACAATGCCCCCATGCCAGTAAAAGCACAGGCTTTTTAGTTCTAAGAAATATGCTCCATTCAATTCTCCTTAGGTTCCAAAGTCTGTCTATTAGAAGCCATTCTTTCATTAAGAACAGAAGTCCCTTTGGCCCCAGGTGCCATTAATAGGATGTGGAAACTATAAAGTAATCTACTCACAAATCCTCTAAACCCCAAAATTAATCCCTTTTGCTAACAACAAAATAAAGCAGTGTCTTTAACATATTAAGGCATTTTTTGCACATGCATAATTAACTGATTAAGCTACCTAATGTGCAATTATCCAATTATGAGGAAGGAGGGAAAATTAAGATTAGACACAGTTTTTTTCTAGAAAGAGTAATTAAATTGTTACATCAAGGAGACATGAATAATATTTAAATCAAAGAAGCAGAAGAGACAGAAAATGTTTTATCACAAATACAGAAACAGAGGAGGGAACAAAATGGGTCAATATAACTGGGATTGGAGAAGAAAGAAGGGGCAAAAAAATAAAGGGAAAGAAGACAGGAAAGAGGATGGAGAAACTTATTTGAAGATACCAAGGAATATAATTGGAACACTCAGTAAGATATATTTATTTCCCTAAGATTATCTTCTGGACAGTATAATGATATATTAAACAAATAAACCACCTCCTGGATGAAATCCTGGGGAAGATGCTATGGAGCACAGTTGTTTTAAGACAAATAATGAAAAATAACAATTAATCTTGCACGCCTGCTTTTTATTTCCTTTTGAGTTAAAAGCAAAATAAGACAGTGTTCTGGAAGAGCTGTATTTTTCCAGAGGGAGTACCTCTTGATGGCTTGAAGCTCAGCTTATGGGGAAATGATGAATCACATACATAGGAATTTTCTTCCAAAAATCTTCAGCCTACCATATTTTTCTTCTCTTCATTCATTCATTCAAGCAACATGTATTAAATACCTACTCTTTGTCAAGCACCGTGCTTGGCAATGGTGATAGATACATTAGTCAAGAAGAACAGCATTTTCTCTACGCTAACAGGGTCCTACTTTTCTCCTTATATAAATGACTTCTTTCTCCCCTCTCCTAATTTCTAATGGGACTCAGGTCATAGGTTTTAAAAACTGTTTGGATACTACAGAAAGACATAAATGAAGCATTTGATGTTATGCTTACCTTAAGGATTTTATCCAAACCTCTTTTTAACAGTTACCTATGATTTCAAAAGCTTGTGCTCTTTAGCAACTGGGAAGAATTCCCTGATACCTGAAACTTATATTCATTTATAACCTTACAAGATTTAGCTTGGGGACTCTGAGTGTTTTGTTTGTTTATTTTGTATTTCCCTTCTAGCTAAGAAGCCATCCTTTTTTCACTCTTGGCACATCTGAGACTTGTCATGGATTATCTAACAGGACATGTGCTTTCAGAGACATTCCAAATGATTCCAGGCTCCATTCCTAGTGAACTTACTGGAAATCAAGGCTTCACCAGAAAATAAGTCATCTGTTCTGAGCCCCTTAGACTCACGTGGGAAGACTGAGGCAGCAATACCCTGAGACAGAGTCCTCTAGGAAAATGGAGGTCAGGAAAGGAAAAGTCTTCACTGATCCCAAATATTAGTTGAAGTCATTAATCCACTTTGTCGATTTGGAAACCAAGAGGAGAATAAAATAGTATCTAATTGCTATTTGATATCAGAGGAAATGTGCTAAGAAATGTCCCTGGGCAAAAGGAGGAAATAGTGATTAGCTCTAGATTATGGATGAAACTCTACAAATTTGGGTGGGTCACCTATGTAATATTGATAGATCTCAAATATCAGAGTTCCTAGGTCTCTCATTGGGTGGAATGAAAAAATTCTATAGAATTAGATTGTGTCAGTTAATCTGTCTAAAATTATTGCTCTCCTCCTTAGGTTTTATATTTAATATTAAAAACTTAACTGGATCATGGGAAGGATGATCCATTTAAGGAAGGTCTTTCTGTGATGGTTGCTGGGCTAAGCATTGCAAGGGGAGTATTGCTTTATTGACTCTGGTCACAGATGAGTTCATATTCTTTGAACACATATTAGAAATAGATTTTTTTTAAGTGTCCCTCCTTTCCCTCCACAATATAAGCTTCTATTCAATTGGATGATTTTATTTCCTTTCTATATTGACCCAAGTTATGGCTCCTAGGTGATAGGTGAAAATGCCACATCAATTATGTAATTGTTACTGTTGCTATGATTTTAATGGTGTGATATCTGCACATGCTTGTAAATTTAAATATTATCTTATTAGAATTAGCTCTGGCCAAATATGTGGATTAAATGCAGATGAGGTAGTGATACCCACCTCTGCATTCACCATCTTTGATGGTGAACCAAATCTCCCATCTGCAATCCCCACCCCTGACTGTGGATAAAAGTGTATCAGCATACATTGGAGTGGGGAACATTTCCAGGGGCTTCCACTGAGTCCTTCTTAACATGATAGCTTTCACTCAATGGGTCAAAGAACAAAATTGGGAGCTCTGTTCCATCTCTTTCCACTATATGTTCTAAGATTAGAGGAAGAAACAACATGGGTCAGTTGTCCCACTGGACCTACTAGGAGATGGTCTTGGGTCAAGAATTCATCTATCACCTGACAGATGTTATGACTGGTAGATCACAGTAGTGTTTTGGGTCTCAGGGAGCTAACTTCAGTATGAAGTCAATACCTAATAACTCTCATAAAGTTTGTAAATGTCCACAGATTCCCTCAAGGAAGGCTTGGATGAATATTTATAACATACACCGAAGGCCACTTGTTGAGATTGTCCTCAGATGGAAGGGGGTTTGGATTTATAAATTAGCCTAGGTCTGAACACTATGTAAGAGGTCATAATCAGCCCCAAAATTTGAATTAGATTTCTCACCACACCACCAATACCTGGGATTTGCTTACTCATATATGTCAAGTGGAACTCAAAGCTGTCTATTTAATGCCTGATGACAAATAGCCCACTAACCACTGTCATTTTATTCCTGTACATCAAAACACTCCACCACTCTGTTCTCTGTGTAGCTTAAAATAGTTATTATTCTCCCTACCCTGTACTACTTCAGAATCCCATTATTTCCACTGAGGTCAGGAAAGCAATTTTCTTTGTAACTCCTCTAGTCATCTCTAGCATGGAAGAACGGCCAACATACTGTTTTCAAATAAAGCCAATGCCCCTTCATGAATGCATTTTTAAGATTTTGGTGAAGGGAGTGTCCTATGGGTCTCCTGGAGTTGTGATGGTTAAGACATGGCTGAAGAGGGTATACACATGAGGCCTGGTCTACCATTCCCATTTCCCTGAGCCTTCTGACTCCTTCCCCTATACGTTTGCCAGGAAAGTTCTGACATAACAACTTCGTTGGCCTTAGGCCATTCCTGAATCCAAGTTTAATTAGACAACCAAGAAGACTTTTCATTCTATTCCCAGTGAGGTGAGTGTATCAAAAAATGTGGCCTAAATGCAGTTTTATATTTTGGCACCTTTGGTCTAATACCATTAGTGTCTACTCTCATGCATGCTACCCCAACTTACTCCTCTGGATATAAATTGGCAATGTTTTTACAGCTCTTTTGGCATATAAGCTATTTCCTCCCAGATGGGGCCTTGAATTCTCTGCCTTGGATATGCTAGGGTTTACCTTTTATTGTTTTCTACAGAGAGGTAGCTCTGTCTGTCAGGGAGATTTAGGGACACAGAGTCCTCAGCCTCTTCTGTGTTCTGTCCACATTTAGCTTTCTCGTTATCAGGGTCTCACCCTTCTCCATCAGAGCCATTACATAAAAGATCTGGTGGAGCTGAGCATCTAATTGGTATCCCAACTCAGCATTACTTACCATCAGACTCTGGTTTCCATCACAGACATATTAGCCCTGTGGCTACAGGAGAAAAAGTGCTACTGCAAAGTTATCATAAAGGCTTTCTGATTTTCCACTTATGAGCTGGGCAGTTAAAGCCTCCAATTTCCTCTTTCTCTGGGGGTCCGTCAGCTCTCCAGGCTGTCAGAAGCAACTAACTAGCTCCCCAAACATCCTGATCAATATTGTTACCATAGAAACTAAATGCCTCAGTTATTTAATCTCTTCATCCCCTGTCTTCCATTTGCACTTCATGCCAAGCCATCTTCAGTGATTACTCATTTAATTATAATGCCACTGCATCACATGGAATACTGCTGTTTCATTTACCTCTTAGAAGGAAGGTATCTGTGCCCTCCTCAAATATATGGGCAACCTCATCTTAGAATTGCGTCAGCAGGGCTGGTTTCCACAGGCTTTTCCTATTGTATCAGCTGTGGTTTTGGTCTTGGAAGGAAACAAATAAGACATTTATGTGGGCTAAAGAAATTTTAATAAAGTGACTATAAAGTTGTGATCATAATTAAGAGAGGATAACAGGGGATGGTGAAGCACCCTAGCTATTGCGGACACTGCTATATGTTGCCACCTCTAGGCCTGGAGAGGGGACAGGGGAAAGGGAGTAGTTAGCAGAGTTCAGACAGTAGCTGTGGTTACAGGAGAGGACCACTTAGCAGACTTGATGGCTTGGGTAGAGCAGTGGGCAAGCCATTGAGACACAATAGGAAGGGATCCAGAGTTATAAACACCAATATTTCACTTTCCCTGAATCTTCTGCTCATCTGTGCTTCCTATTAGTCACATCCAGCTGGAAATTAGATGCAAGACAGCCTGCTGATCTGCTCCGCAGAGATCATCTCCCAGGGCTGAGAGCAGCCTGGGCGAGTACGGAGAGTGACTGTGAGGTCGCAATAGAAAACAGCTGGCTCACAGGGGTCCTGTTATACTCCCGTTTGACAGATTAGAAGACTAAGGTTCCGAGAGCAAGAGTCACTTGCCTGAAGTCTTTCAGCTCACAAGCTGGGGTTTCAGTGAAAATGGATCAATTCCAGTCACTCTTCAGTGCCTTGGAAACCGCTTCAGAGAGCAGTTGTTTGACATTTTATTCTACAAAGAACTTCCTTCCTAAATAGTCTGTTTTGATCATCACTAGAAATGCTCCTGAGATAGGAATGGTTATTATTTCACTTTACAGGGGTGAAAGCTGGGACCGGGAGAGTTTAAACTATGTTCCTAAGCCTCACACTTCGTTAAGTGGCAGAGAGCATCCGGACGGCAGGTCTGCTGGACTCCCAATACCAAACACAAGGCACCATGTCAGTGGACGAGGGTTTGCTTTTTTTCTTGCGGTTTTTTTCTGGCCACTCCCTTTCAGTTTTTAATGTGGATCATTCATAGATCTAGCCAGAAGCACTTTTCCCCCATCTGTTTTCCGAAAGCGAACTTTTGAGAAAATTGTAAAATGGACAGTTTCTCTTCCCGCATTCCCTTGAGCACTCAGCCTTGGTGTTCATCCCATCCTGTGAGCTTTGCCATCTCTAGGCACTTAGGAGTGGTCTGCCCCTGCTCACAGCACAGGAATATGAAAGCGGGGAATTCACTTTTGCTTTGTTGGGATAGACATTTCAGTATCAGCTCTGGGTTATTAGTTTTACTGGGCTATAAATAACACTGATTGAAAAACACAACAACATTTTTTTTTAAAGGCTTAGGGCTTATCATTACATCAGCAGGGAAGAAATAATTAGCAAAAAAATGGGACAAATGTTGCTGGAGTATTCCCCTAACCCATTTAAAGAATTGTGAAAATGATACTATTCTCTAACATTATTATTATTTTATTTTTGGTTACTTTTCTCCTGGGAATTATGCTATAAGAATGATTTACCCCCATGATAGTATTCTGGCAATCTTATTTAAAATAGTAAAGACATTATTTGACTTTTTGTGAGGCAGCTGTAAGTTTGCATCATGTTGAATTAGAGGATTTCTTACTTGCAGGTTGGATTTCTTACTTACTTATTGATTTTAGGTCAGTATTATCACTTTCTTTGCTGCCACATTATGCAAAAAATGAGTTCTCATTTAGAGTGTCTGGTGACAATCTCTACTTTAGTCATTGAGCAAATTTTGCTCCTGGCTTTGTCTTTCAATTAATTTCTATGCCCTAGATATGGTGTTCAAGTAGGAATGAAAATAAAGATCTAAAAACTGTGTTTTCGTATATATGGAATCTAAAAAAAAAAAAGGTTCTGATGAACCTAGGGCCAGGACAGGAATAAAGACACAGATATAGAGAATGGACTTGAGGACACGGGGAGGGGGAAGGGTAAGCTGGGGCGAAGTGAGAGAGCGGCATGGACATATGTACACTACCAAATGTAAAACCGATAGCTAGTGGGAAGCACCTGCATGGCACAGGGAGATCAGCTCGGTGCTTTGTGATCACCTGGAGGGGTGGGATAGGGAGGGTGGGAGGCAGAAGCAAGAGGGAGAGGGTTTTGGGGATATATGTATGCATATAGCTGATTCACTTTGTTATACAGCAGAAACTGACACAACATTGTAAAGCAATTATACTCCAATAAAGATGTTAAAAAAAAAAAAGGACAGTAAACGGCACAAAAAAATTAAAAAAAAAACACTCTGTTTTAATTAGAGGACGACAAGTAACATCCCAGGTTGATGTTTCCCGCTCTAGGATTGAATAATGCATTTAACATGATTTTACTGAGTACCCACTATGTGCTAGCACTGTAACACGGGCTGGAGACAGAGTCCACGGTGACTGGAGCTAGCTGCACGGAGAGGAAGGTTTCAGGAAATGTGTTCCAAGAGGTAGCCATGAACTAGATCATGTGGGATCTGGGTAGGGAGCACCCAGGGCACTGATGTATTTCTTCTCTCGATGGTTAACTTTCCAGTAAAGTAGATTTGAGTGAAACAAGAAAGGCTGGATGCAAAGCTGGTGCAGAGCTGGGAATGAAGCTGAAAATGTTAGCATGTGTTCTCACTGTTGTTGAAACCTTGAAATAGCATTACCCTTGACTTCAAGCCATGACCGAGAGCCAGCCGAGGCCGGTGCCTGTACTCACACCTAACATCTCAACTGGTGAGGCCTCAGCGGCATGGTGGCTCTCCCCCAGTTAGAGGTTTGGAAACATCCATTTCCTCATTTGCAAAATGAAAGCAATAGTTCCTTCCTCATGAGAATGTCATGAGTATTCTCTGAGGCAATTTATTTAAAATGCTCATCTCAGAGCCTTGCACATATTAAGAGCTTAATAAATATTTGCTGTTAGAATGATTATATAATAATGGTTATAAAGGATTATTTTAAGCATGGCTTCGGGCTATCTGGGAAATGACATATACAGTCATTTGACATACAGACATATGGGGTCATTTTCCGAGAAAAGATAATCAGCTGTAGTGATGATGGTAATTTAAGTAGAGAATTTCCCTTTTGAATAATAACCTTGATCTTATTCCAAGGTATTCTTCAAAAGTGCCTTTTCTTGACCCCCCCCAAACATTAAACTACATTAGCTAATGAAGTGAATAACGTTACTGATGGGTTTGACATTTTCTGGCCAGTTGAAAAAATTAACCCTGCTGACTATAAACAGCCAGGAAATTGGTAACCTTTCAGCCACTAGCATCATTATGAAGCATAACAAAGGTAAAGAAAAAATGATTTATGCCTTGAAAATGTATTGTGGAGTCATGCATGACCATGAACACAAGGCTGGATTTCTAGGAAGGCAGTTCCCCAGCTGCTGTGTAAATGCAGAAACTAAAATATATATTAACACCACATTATCCCAGAAACGCACCTTTTTTTAAGAGTCTAGCTGCCTTTTAAACAGCTTTATTGAGGTATAACTGATATACAAAGAACTCCAAATATTTAATGTATACAATTTGATGAGTTTGGATATATGCAAACCGTCATGATACCATCACCATAATCAAGGTAATAAAGATATCCATCAATTCTCAGAGTTTCCTTGTGTCCTTTTTTTTTTTTTTGGTGGTAAGAGCGCTTTACACGAGAACTACCCGCTTAACAAATATTGACATGCTCGATACTGTATTGGCAAGTATAGATAGACCCTGTGTTGTGTGGCAGATCTCTCCAGAACATATTCACCTAGCATAACTGAAACTTTATACCCATTGGACAACTCCCCATGTCCCCCACCTCCCACCTTCTGGCAACCACTGTTGTATTCTCTGCTTCTATGAGTTTGACTCCATTAGGTTTCTCATATAAGTGGAACCATGCCGTATTGGTCCTTCTGGGACTGGCTTATTTCACTCAGCATAGTGTCCTCCAGGTTCATCCATGTTGTTGCATATGGCAGAATTTCCTTCTTTTTTTAAGGCTGAATAATATTCCATTGTATGTACATACCACATTTTTTCTTTATTCATTCATCTATCATTGGACACTTGGCTTCCCCCATATCTTGTCTATCGTGAATGAGGCTGCAGTAAATACGGGAGTGCAGATATCTCTTTGGTTTTAATGTGTTTTCATGTTGCAGCTTGGTGCTGTGGATATCATATGCTTGTCTTGATTTGCTATTATTATTAGCTCCGTTTTGCAGATGAGGAACCCAAGGCTTAGAAGAACCCCATTTTAGTGTAAGTTTCCTGTATCCTGCCTTTGAGGATTACAGTGTGAGACTGTGAGCGTAGACTCCAATCTAGATGGATCCATGCTTGTGTCATATAGTCACGGAAAGTGGTACTGCATTGTCTGGGACAAACATGTCCCCCCACTGTTGGAGTTGTCTTCCCTCTCGCCTCCAACTACTTTACTATTCACAAAAACAAGACACCATGAACCAGAGTTCCTTCCAAGCTTTAAGCAAGCAGGACTACTGGCCTGCTTCTCTGATTTCCTATCCTTCCCATTGCTCCCCATCCCTATGCTCTAGCTGCACAGTTCATTCTGTGCCTTAATATGCCAGATTTATTTCCACCTCGAGGATGTTTCACTTCCTACTGTGTCTTGGCTCATTTTCCTCTGGACTTTACTGTGTCTTTCTAGCATCCAAATCTTAGTATAGCACAGGTATTACCTCTGCCGAGAGGTCTTTCCTGATATTTCTCTCCTGCAAACTTCAACTCTGTTCACTCCCTATAGTTTTTAATTTTCAGGATAGCATTTTCACATTTATTTGTGTATCTGTGAATTGTCAGTATCCCCCACTGAAATGTGCAATCATTCAGGTAAGGACTCACCTGTCTTGGTCAATGCTGAATTCCTAATGCAGTGTACATAGTAGGCACTCAGTAGGCACATAGTATAGGCACTCCCTTTTCTCCTAATGCAGTGTACATACAAGGCACTAACAAGTAGGCACCTTGTTAAAAGTGCAGATGAATATTGTAGTGAGAAGAAAATATCATGGGAGCCAGTGTGTCTAATTCCTCCATGTAAAATTCAGTTCCCTAGCATATCAGTTGCATCCGTACTTGAGAATCAGTGCCTGAATGTGGGGTTTATGAAAAAGGCAAAACAAGAGATAGACTTTGCTGAATTATCAGAGACTCTCTGATACTCTAAGGGAAAAGGCATTCCTGGCATAATAGGACAGCAAAGAAAGCAACAGTCCAGGCTGAGAATCACTGGCAAAATGGCTCACAGGTTTAGTGTAACATGGTGTTAAGGGGACTTCTGAAAAGCAACACATTAAATCTCATGGCAAAACTCATTTCTTTTCTTCTTTCGCGTAATAGTTCCAGATAATCAAAAGAGGAAAATAATTCTGATACTATACTATACTCAGAGAAATTTTTAAATGGTATGACAATAGAAAGCACAATGTAAGGAAAGTCTGCAAGCAGAAAGATACACTCTCAGACTACAAGGCTAATCCATTTCTTTAACATATGTGTGTGTGCACACACACACACACACACACTATTCTCATGCCTTAACTTCTTGTTTCAGCCTTACTTATAGTAAGCGTCTCACCTGACAGAAAATGAGATTTTTCTCCTGACCCCAGGAGGTTTCAGTGAATTAAAGGCCAGAGGCCCTGATGTCTCCTTAAGAGGACCAGCTTGGAGAAGTGGGTGGGAAAGTGACTTTCTAATATGTTCTGTGACTGTAACTTTAATCATAGTTACATTTTGTTGGATCGTACCATATGCTAAGCTCAGTGCTCAGTCCTTTTTTCATATTATTTTCAAAACAATATCCAAAAGTAGGTGCTGTTAAAGTCCACATTTTTAAGGTTGAGAAAAATGAATTTAGGGGAATGTTCAGTATCACCCAGGCAGTGAGTGATAAGGCCCATATGATGCCAAGATGTGCTCATAATGTCAAGGTGTACATCCAGTGCCCTGGGTCCCAGAGCATCATATCATGATGCTATAGCAATAGCACTTACAAAGCACTTACTACGTACCTGGCCCTGTTCAAAATTCTCCACATTTGAACTCATTCAATGCTCATTCAATGACCTGTGAGCTAAGTATTATTACAATATTATTGTTCTTGTTGTTCTTCCCATTTCATAAATAGGAAAAAATCAAGGCCGAGAATACTTGAAGAGCTTGCCCAAGCCCTCTCATATAGTAACTGGTGAAAGTTTTGAACCCAGGTTCTCTGACTCCAGAATTCATGCTCTGAGGCGGTGTGTAATATACCATGACAATACAGGCTATTGTGTTTTCCTGTCTTTCGATCCAAAAGTCTCATGACCATTGATTTGGAAGAAAGCCTTTCATGATAGGTGCTCCATTGGGGGTGAATATTCTTAGTCACTATCATGCCCTAGGTGAAAGAGTTAAGGATCTTTCTGGAAGATAAGCCCCCACATCTGAACTGACCTAATGCCTAGTGATTCTAGGGCACAGCCGTTTGACTCAGAGACACCGTCTAGAAAAGCCCAAACTGTGGACCTCATTTTCTGTGGGAGTATTTGGGTGGAAGGGCCTGTTTGTTAGTGTTAGTTATTTATTTGTTTACTTGTCCATTTGTTGTCTTCCTCTCTGGCACATCAGCTTCATCAGAGAGGGACTTTTTCTGGCTAGTTTAGCTTTGCATGCACAGTTCTTAACCCAGTGACTGAAAGATAGTAAGCATTCAATAGGTATTTGTCCAAAAAAAGAAATGAACTTTGTAAAGAAATTCCAGGAGGCAGTGGTAAAGTGGAAATGGCGTGACAATTTTGGAATCAACATAATTGAGTTTGCGTCCTGGTTCTCCCATTCTGTAGGAAGGTGATGGGCGTCAGACACAGCAAGTTTTGTCCTGGCTCCTATTTTATAACAACACAACCTTGGGTAAGGCACATAATCTTTCAGAGTCTCAATTTCTTCACATGGCAAATGGAGAATAAACATTCCTGCCTCCAGGGGTGATGGCTGGCATGAGTTCGTGAATGTAAAGTACTTAGTAAGAGGTCTTGTTAATAATAAACATCAGATTCCTTCTTGTTCCCTCCTCATCCCTAATTGTTTTTAGTGGCAATCGGAACATCAGCACACACCAGCAGCATTAAAGGTTCTTGCTTTCTTGCTCTCTTCACTTGAGAACCCTTAGCTTTTCTTTTTTACCAACAAATTCACATTTGGGTGGTAAATATCCTGCTTTAGGGTATACAAAGATAGGCAAAGATATTTATGTTGTTTCAGTAAGTGTAAAAGCCTTATAGCATAGGATGCAGAATGTGATTTCATGGATATAAAAAAGGTGTATATTTCTATAGGAAAATTCTAGAAATATATACACAAAATGTTAAAAGTGGTATTGATACTACTAGTGGTAGGATTATGGATTATTTTCTCTTCTTCCATTTTGTAAAAGTTTGTCTTATTTTTTACATATTCTAAGATGAACATGGTGTTATTTTGTATACAAAACTACAGTGCTTCAAGTTGTATGGCTTGACTAGTACAAAGCAGAGGGAAAAAGTCTCCTTGAATATGGTTGAGACTTTATTTTTCAACTAAATTCAGAGAGAAATTGAGGAATATCTCATGGGAGTGAAGACAGAAGTCATTCACTTTAGGCCTCCACATGTCTTTTTCTGAAAGGACACGAAATGAGGAAGCTGTGAAGACCTAATGGAGATTTTCTCTCACACACACCTGCTGAATCAAGGTAGAGAATGGATATTCCTTTATCACTGATGCTCTTTCCACCAGAGCATAACACAAGCAGATAAATCATGGCCATTGCCAAGGTGGGTGGGGTGCAGGCACTGAGAGCTCTCACTTAGTTCAGGTATACTCACCCTCTGTCCTAGATATGTTCCTAGAAAGATAAGTAGGCATCAGATTTCTGTGAATTGAATTCTTAAGGGAGTCTGCTGTGTAAATTAATTCTGCTGAGAATCTGTATGAGGGTTAGTTAGCCCCTTGGAAATTCTCTGGAGAGAAATTCCAATTTCTCTCAATTTACTTTTTACTTTTTTTTTTTTTAGCTCATTCAGTGAAATAAAATAAGCATATTTGTGTATTATTAATTATTGTATATCAACATTTTTATTTTTCAAGGGCATTAACATTTTTTCCAGCTTTTATTGAGATCTAATTGACTGTAACATTGTGGAAGTTTAAGTTATACAGTGTGATGATTTGATACACGTATATATTGGAAAACGATTACTGCAGTTAGGTTAGTTTAACACTTCCAAGACCTCACATAACTACCTTTTTCTGCATGTGTGTTGAAATCCTTTAAGGTCTACTCTCTTGGCAACTTTTAACAATATGGTGTTGTTAAAATACCATGCTGTACCTTACATCCCCAGAACTTATTCATCTTATAACTGGAAGTTTATATTTTTTGACCAACATCTCCCCATTTCCCACATCCCCCAGTCCTTGGCAACCGCCATTCTACTCTCTGTTTCTATGAGTTTGGCTTTTTTAGATTCCATATATAAATGAGATCATACATTATTTGTCTTTATTCATCTGACTTATTTCACTTAGCATAATGCCCTCAAGATTTATCCATGTTGTTGCAAATAACAGGTTTTCTTCTTTTTATGGCTGAATAACATTCCATTGTATATAGATATAGATGTATATCACATTTTCTTTATCTGTTCTTCTGTTGACAGACACTTAGGTTGTTTCCATGTTGTCTTGGCTATTGTAAATAATGCTGCAATGAACATGGCAGTGCAGATATCTCTTCAAGATAGTGATTTTGTCTCCTTCAGATATATACCAAGAAGAGGAATGTAGCTGTATTTTAAATTTTTTAAGGAACTTCCATACCATTTTCCATAGTGGCTACACCAGTTTACATTCCCACTAACAGTGCATGAGGGTTCCCTTTTCTCCACATCCTTGCCATCGGTTGGTATCTCTTGTCTTTTTGATAATGGCCATTCTAACAGGTGTGGGATAATTGCTCATTGTGGTTTTGATTTGCATTTCCCTGATGATTAATGATGTTGAGCATCATTTATGTATCTGTTGGCCATTTGGATGTTTTCTTTGGAAAAATGTCTATTCAGGTCCTTTGTCTATTTTTAAGAATTTTATTGAAGTGTACTGGATTTACGATGTTGTGTTAGTTTCAGGTATACAGCAAAGTGTGTCAATATTTTTAATGGTTGCTTTGTATTCTATAGGGTGGATGTCTCAAAATCTAATCAATTTCTAAGTGCTCAATGTTTAGATTGTTTCTGATATTTGTTATTTTTCATAGCATTTAACATTATTGCAGTTATAGATTTGAATACATCCATAGGCTATGTGTTTCCAAAGAATATATGTTTCTGAGACTCTGGTTACATAATGCCAAATTGTTTTGCAGAATTCTTACACAACTTCCACCAGCAGCAGAAGAGAGTTTGCATTTCTTGCTGACTGATTTTGGATATTATTTTTATTGAAACATGCCAATTTGACAGTGAAAGTGGTCTCATATTGGAAGAATTTTTATTTCTTTGCTTACTAGTGTGGTTGAAAAAATTTCCCTTGAAGGTTTATATACCATTACAGTGCCTTCTGATTTTTTAGTGGGTCATAGTACAAACTTGGGAAGCAAAATTGCTTGTACATATTCTATTTTATTAGCTGAATAACCTAGGGCAAGTTGACTTCTCTGTGCCTCATAAGATAGCAATAATAACAGTACCTGATGATATTATCTGAGCCCCCGGATCCAGCTTTGCATGAACGCCACACTTGAAATTCCGGTTATGTCAATGGTCAGACTTGGATTTCAATCTCTTGCAACTTAAGGAGTCTTGTCTGATTCAGGGATAAGCGAGTTCTGTATCATTTCAGATGCTCAAACCGAGGATGGATGAGACCACTGTTTGGGGGTATTGTCAGCAGTGACTCATGCTTCAGAAAAGGTGTAAAACTAGACCTCTAAGCATATTCCTAAATTAAAATTCTATACCGTGTTTTTCATTATTTCAGAGTCTTACCCAGTGAAGTGTAAGTTGCTTAGTGGTTTGCCCTGATTTATGTTTGAAAAGATGTCTGTCAGCCTGAAAAAAACCTAGTCATTTCAGCCAGGATTTGTGTGTTGAATTTCTTCCTCCACTCCAGATATACCCTCTGTCCTTTTCCACCTTGTGTGTGCCTTAGGAGAGCTGACTTGTTAGATTACATCAGTGGGTTCTCTGGCCTGTGCCAAGAACTGGTAGGAGAATGGAGGCCTGAAGAACAGTGCGGTGATGGTATTTATTTCCCTGGGTCCGTTCTTATAACATCACTAATGCTGACTGCTTCCTTTAACCAAAGCTATAGTGCTTCAGGTGACCCTTTCCACAGAGCTCTCTCAATCTCCAGGTTCTGGTAACTGCTTCCTTACATTGCTGTTTTATCTTAGGAATGATAATGATGCCTCATGGTTTCCTAGTATTCTGCCTACATGTAAGACTCTCCTTAGATTACCCATTTGTGTGTACCATCTGTTTCTACCTAAGATCCCAAGTGATACAGATAAATGTATTTTCACACTCTCTGGCTAGTTGTCTAAACCTGTAGTGTTCAAAGACTCAGCTGTTGGAGTCTGGCCCAAGAAATCCTACCACATATCAAGTTATCAAGTTATATCCCAGAACCAATAGCCCTGGAAAAAGCCATTTAGAATTCAGGTTGATGTTGTTGACAACCCACTCAAACACACAAATTAACCAAACCAGTAAATAATCATGCAAAAGAGTTAATATTGGAAACTTGTCGAACATTTATTTCTTATGTTTTATGTTTTTCATGTATGCTGATCTTGGATAACTATCACTCTCAATGCCCATGTAGAAATCTTACTGAGAGGAGTCCTAGGAATCATTAATATAAAATTATAAAGAGAACTAGTCTCCAGCTTAAGTCGAACACTTTATATTTTATGGAGCTAGCACTGTATACATATTTGTTCAGAGTATGGCCTTGGGTATCAAAAAATCCTGGGTTAGATTCCTAAATCAACTACTAACGAGTTGTAAGCGTCCTTGAGAAATTACGTAACATTTCTAACCTCTATTTTCCTCACTTGTAAAATGAAGGTTATAATAATATTTATTACACGTTGTATATAAAGCACTTAGTAAGGAGTAAGTGCTCTATTAAATGTTATCTATTATCAGTATCATTGTGACTCCTATAATATTTTTTCCATGAATAGGCATCATTTTACCATCCATAACGAAGGCTCATAAACTCTATAGTCCATAGGGGCCAACAGGTAACGTAGAGTGAAGTAAGGTAGGCATAAGAAGTCATTTTGCCGTCTTAATCTTTCCTTTGTAGTCCTATTTTTAAGAGACACAGAGAGAATGAGAGAGAGCGACAGAGATATTTCTTTACTCTGTGAAACAAAATCCTTATAAGCTCGATGACAAATGGCAAGTGACTCTGAGCCTAGTTTCCCAAGGACTGCTAGGCTTTATCAAGAGAAAAATGATTTTTGAAGAGAATTAGAATGTTGTATGTGAAACTTCCCAGTTTTTTTAATTAAGATAATTTTTCAGAGCAGTTTTAGTTCACAAAAAAAAAACTGAGGGAAGTTGCAGTGATTTCTCATATACCTCCTGCCCCTATACCCATAGCCCTCCCATTATTGACATCACCTACCAGATTGGTATATTTGTTACAACTGATGAATCTACATAGATACATCAGAATCACCCAAAGTCCACAGTTTCCATTATAGTTCACTCTTGGTGTTGTACATTCTATTTTGGACAAATGTATAATGGCCTTTATCCATCATTATGGTATCCTATAGAGTATTTTCACTGCCCTAAAAATACTCCATGCTCTGCCTATTCATTACTCCACTCTCCCTAACCCCTGGCAACCACTAATCTTTTTACTTACTGCATGATTTTGCCTTTTCCAGAATGTTATATAATTGAAACCATTTAGTATGTAGCCTTTTGAGATTGGTTCTTTCACTTAGTAATATGCAGTTAAGTTTCTTCCATGTCTTTTCATGGCTTGATAACTCAAAATATTTAGTACTGAATAATATTCCATTGTTTGGATGTACTGCAGTTTACTTACTGATTAACCTCCTGAAGGACATCTTTATTGCTTCCAAATTTTGGCACTTGTGAATATAGTTTCTGTAAAATCGTGTACAGGTTTTTATGTGGATATAAGTTTTCAAAGTCTTTGGGTAAATACCAAGGAGTGCAATGATGTTGGGTTGTATGGGAATGTTATGTTTACTTTTGTGAGAAACCACCAAGTTGTCTTGCAAAGTGGCTGTATCATTATGCATTTCCACCAGCAATGAATGAAAATTCCTTTTGCTCCGTACCCTCCCTAGCGTTTGGTGTTGTGCTTTGGTTTTTGGGCATCCTAATAGGTGTACAGTGGTATCTCATTGTTTTAATTTGCATTTTCCTGTTGACATGTATGTGGAGCATCTTCTTATACACTTATTCGCCATCTGTATTTCTTCTTTGGTGAGGTGTGTCTGTTCAGGTCTTTGGCTCATTTTTTAATTGAGTTGTTTGCTAAGTTTTATGAGTTCTTTGTATATCTTGGATAATAGTCCTTTATCAGATGTGTCTTTTGCAAATATTTTTTTCAAGTCTGACATGTCTTCTCATTCTCTTGACATTATCTTTTTCAGAGTAAAAGTTTTTTATTTTAATGACGTCCATCTTATTAATCACTTCTCTCATGGATTGTGTCTTTGACGTTATATCTAAAAAGCCATTGCCACACTCAAGGTCATTTAGGTTTTCTCCTATGTTATTGTCTAGGGTTTTTTTGTTTGTTTGTTTGTTTTAGTTATGTAGTTTTAGGTCTGCAATCAATTTTGACTTAATTTTTATAAAGGATATAAGGTCTGTGTCTAGATTTTTTTTTTTTTGCATGTAGATATCTAGTTGTTTCAGCACCATTTGATAAAAAGAATATCTTTGCTACATTTTACTGCCTTTACATTTTTGTTAAAGATTAGTTGACTATATTTATGAAGGTCTATTTCTGGACTCTGTATTCTGTTTCACTGATCTCTTTGTCTCTTATTTCCACATTGTCTTGATTACTATAGCTTATAGTAAGTCTTGAAGTTAGGTAGTGTTAGTCATCCAACTTCCTTCTTCTCCTTCAATATATTGTTGGCTTTTCTGGGCCTTTTGCCTCTCCATATAAAGTATAGAATTGGTTTGTCAATGTCCACCAAGTAATTTCCTGGGATTTTGATTGGAATTTCATTGAATCTTCAGATCAAGTTGGGAAGACTAACATCTTGGCAATGTTGAGTCTTCCTATCCATTAACATGGAATATCTCTCCATTTATTTAGTTATTCTTTGATTTAATTCATCCATTTTGTAGTTTTTCTCATATAGATCTTGTACATATTTTGTTACATCTATACCTAAGCATTTTATTTTTTTGGATGCTAAGGTAAATGGCATTGTGTATTTCAAATTCCACTTGTTCAGTACTGGTGTATTGAAAAATGATTAACTTTTGTATATTAACCATGCATCCTGCAACCTTGCTATAACCGCTTATTAGTTACCAGAGTTTTTGTTGTTGTTGATTCCTTCAAATTTTCTACATAGACATCATCTGCAAAGACAGTTTTATTTCTTCCTTCTCAATCTGTATGCCTTTTATTTTCTTATTGCAATAGCTAGAACGTTGAGTGTGATGTTTAAGAGGAGTGGTAAGGGGACATTTTTACTGTGTATCTGATCTTAGTGGGGAAAAAACCTCTCAATTTAAAAATGTTGACTCAATATTTTTAAAGACAATACTAGGAAAACAAAACACATCTGCAGACTAGATTGAGAGCATAGAGCACCAATGTGTCGTCTGACCTAGGAGGTTAAAATCACTTGTTTTAATTAGAACAATCTCCAGAAAGCAGAGAAGTCAATGGTTAATTCAGCTTACACATAATTCCCTTCTGTGTTAAAATTCAGAATAAGTAAGCACTTGAGAAATTAGTGATGGACTAGATAGAGTTTCTCTGCTTTTCCCACCCCCTTCCAACCCCAAATACTTTGTCTGCAGTTCCAACAATGACAAGTGAAGAAGAGGAGAGAAGTCTAGCAATGAACAGATCCTCAGTGTAACACTCATGTCCTCTTGGCAAGAAGCTAAAGAAGGGACATAGAAAAGGACCCTGCACTTTAAGGTTTTACTCATCGCTTAGCTCTCACAGTTAAAACACACTGCTAAATGGGAAAAAAAGATGGATCTTGGTCTGACCTCCTTTCTATGCTGTTTTTCCACTTGCCTGTGGGCTTTATTAAATGTGCAAGAAACAAGCAGGTCTTCAGAAGCCTGTAGTTGGAAAGCTGGAGAGCAATGTCTAAAATAGGCACATTACGTCTACATAGTCATTCCTAGCTAAGGAAGTGCTGGGGGCAAAAAAGGAGGGGGAGGTAGGAATAAGATATCCTTGAAGCTCTTCAGCATTCCAAAGAGAAGGGAAAATAGGATAGTGGCCTTGTGATGGGGATTGATGAGGGGGATGGAGTACAATCTGATTCTGAGTTCTTTTGCAGGGATTTAATTTTCTGCAATGCCCTTCACAGATTTCACAGATCCTTTAATTCATTTTTCATTACACACTTCTTGTTCTCCACTCTCGTTTTCCCCTAGATTATCGATTCATTCATTTAATGACTCTACTCTTTCATACATGTAGTTTTTATTAAGTGAGGATTGTGTCCTAAACTCTATGCCAGGCACTAGGGATACTATGAAAACTAAGAAGCTGTGTAGGGGATGAGAGAGATTTTAAACAAATGCCCACAACATCACTTTGACAATTCCGGTGGGGATGGGAGCACAGCTTGGACATGATGATAGTGAACTGCCTTTATTCTTCTCCCTACCTCATTTGATACAAATAGAATTTTCCACTATTTTGTGACTTCAGAACTCATCAGTCTTGCAAACACTGCTTTAGGTTTGAATATACCCTCTTTAAAGGAGGTAAATTTCCTGAGTTTTAACTCCAGCTCTTTTACATTTACTAGCTGTGCAACTTTGAGTACATTTTCTATGCCTCAATTTATTTATAATATGGGATTTTAATAATAACTGACTTATAAGAGTATTGAGGCAATCAAAACAGAGCATAGTATCTGGCTTATAGTTAATATTTGTTATATTAGCTGCTAATAATGGTATAATATAATTAATTTGTCATATTATTATTAATTGGTCTAATGACTTAAGTGTATAGATCAGAGTGAACAAAAGTAAAAAGACCTTGATTGCATGGAGGACTGAGATGATTAGTGTACAAGAAAATCAAAAATACATGGATAATAATGGGAGTTATAGTTTGAATTTTTTAAATTAGCTGTGATGGTAGATTTCCCTGTGACTTTAATTGCTATTGACAATGAATCAAATTCCAGGTTTTTCTGAAAAAAAATCTGTCTAAATGCTTCAAACCTACACTTGATTTAGCCAGTGTTGACAGACAGTTCTAAACTGCTGAGCATATTAGACAGGATGCTATCATTTGGAAGTGATAGAAGTCAAACATGAATTCATGTAGGTTTGTAGAGGAGAGAACTGACATCAAGGATAAGAGGAATTGATCAACATCTCCCCACCCCCGACCTCTCTCCTTTCTCTGCTGATCTCTGAACTTTAGCTTTTTTATCTCTTCTACTGTAGATGGGTGTTCACCCAGCAATGTCCATGGCTTCATGTCCCCATCTCTTTAGGGAGAATTTCTTTAATCCCAGCTAGATTTTGAGAAATTCTGGGCAGTGTCCAATTGGCTTTGCTTAGGTCACATGCCCACGTTATTGGACCAATAACGGTGATGAAGGAAGGAAGAGTGTAATATGAGTCTATCAGTTTGGGTTAGCACCTTCCCTTATAACCAGTTTGAGTGTATTCCTGGAAATAGCTGTGAGGGATAGGGTTGTGACACAGTTTTGGAAATTTTGTCAGTCATCCATCCCAATTTGTGTCCACTTCATGGGAGGTGGAAAGTATTTTTCATAGTATGTGAAATTTACTTACATGTATTTTTTTCATAGTGTATGATGATTGTTAGATTTATTCCAAAGATATTTAGACTATAATGAACCTTTAAAAGTTTTACTCTAAATTCATTTTTTGATGGTATGATATGGGACTTCACCATTTCTCAAACACATATCCTAGTCCAGTTTCCCACAGTATCTTGTTAGTTCCTTGGACTCTATTCAGGAAATTCTACCAACTTTAAAAGGAATCATGAGTATTACTAATATTTTTTAAAAATGTGTATTTTTTGCTAAGAATAAGACCCTGAGGGAAGAAAGGAAAATGCAATGCTATTTATCCTTATAATTCCATATATAAGATATGCACTGAACTGTTCTGTAAATGGGACAGGGGTAAAACAGAGTCAACTGTGTGGCATGTAGTAAGATTTCAATGGATGCATGTTGGCTAAGGCATTTATGACCCAGTTTGCATGCAAAGCTTGTTTTTGCCAGAACAGGTGTTGCACTCTGGTTTTTTTTTTTTTTTTTTTTTTTTAAAGATTTATTTATTGATTAGCTGATTGATTGCTATGTTGGGTCTTCGTTTCTGTGCTAGGGCTTTCTCCAGTTGCGGCAAGCGGGGGCCACTCTTCATCGCGGTGCGCGGGCCTCTCACTATCGCGGCCTCTCTTGTTGCGGAGCACAGGCTCCAGACGCGCAGGCTCAGTAGTTGTGGCTCACGGGCCTAGTTGCTCCGCGGCATGTGGGATCTTCCCAGACCAGGGCTCGAACCCGTGTCCCCTGCATTAGCAGGCAGACTCTCAACCACTGCGCCACCAAGGAAGCCCCCTGCACTCTGGTTTTATACTGTGCAATTATTGCAGAAGGGAACTGAGGATTCCTAGAGACAGAAAACTCAGAAATATTTTTTTTACTTGATGAAGAGCTTTTTCATATTTGTATACCAATTTCCCTCCCCCCAAATCTCCCCACACCTTGAACATTCTCTCTCTTAATTGGAAAATAGAAAATCTCCAATTTATTCAAAACATTTTCTACAGGTATAATATTCATAAAAATTCATGCAGGCTACATGCATATTATTCAAATGTTTAGGGCATGACTACCCGATGTACACTGTATTCTAATGAAAATTAAATTGATGATGAGTCTCTACATTCCAACATTACAAGAAACATTTGGCTGATGAGAAGCTATTTATCTTGAAACCAATTATGATTTTGTTTTACAACCAGCTTTTACTATCATCTTTTAACTCCAGGATGAAGCTTTTAAGTTTCAATTAAAAATCAAGAATCCTCTCTCGTCAGTGAAATGCTTCATTCAGAGAGAATTCATTAAGTAGCTACTGTAAGTGGAATTCTGCACCAATAGAATTAGACTGAATGCAGAATAACTCTCTTATCCTAATATCGTTATTAGACCAGTGGAAGATTTAGACTATTGTAACAAATGTCTCCACAGAAAATGCAGTTGAACTGCAATTTTTATCAGTATAATTTTAGATTTTTATCAATTTTATGACAGAACTGAAAGATACAGAGAGAAGAAGTGACTTCTCTGAAGTGACATATAAGGGTTTACCTAAGGTTTTTTTAAAAATTATTGAGATATAGTTGATGTACAATTCACAATTCTTAAATGTTATACTCCACAAACAGAGTATAACTATAAATAGTTATTATAAAATATTGGCTATATTCCCCATGTTATATAATATATCCTTATAGTTTATTTTATACCTATTAGTTTGTACCTCTTAATTCCCTACCTCTACATTGCCCCTCCCCCGTTCCCTCTCCCTGCTGGTAACCACTAGTTTGTTCTGTATATACCCGTCTGCTTTTTTGTTATATTCATGATGAATGGATAAAGACAATGTGGTAAATATATACTCAATAGACTACTACTCTGCCATAAAAAAGAATGAAATTTTGCCATTTGCAGCAACATGGATGGATTTGAAGGTTATTATGCTAAGTGAAATAAGTCAGACAGAGAAAGACAAATACTGTATGATATTGCTTATGTGTGGAATCTAAAAAATTGCCTAAGTTTTTGAATCCCTAAATTTCTGTTCCCAGTCTTCCCCATAGCCTATGTCATGTATCAGTGGAAAAATGCTATTTAATGTTAGGGAAGACTTAAAAATAACTCTTTTCCCTCTTCTTTTTTGAGCTGTGAGGTATTATGGCTTGTTGGTTGAAAGCAAATGGATTCAAGGATTTATTTTTTGAGCTTGGAATTCAGCGAGGAGATACATTTTCCTTTTGTTTTGCTAAACAGTACATTTAGGATGTGTATCACATGTTGTGAAAATGCTCATAAATTTGGGTGGAAAAATTCCCAGACCCAGTTACACAAACATTAAACAAAATACCTGCTCATTAAAAAACAACAACAATAACAAAACTAGGATGAATCATTCTGCCAGGATAATTAACTATTGATTATATTTCAATATTAAAGTCATTTCTTGGAATGAGTTTAGATTTTCTTTTTTTCTTTGTATGCATTTTTAACTGTTAACCTAATGCATTCATGTATAGTGGGAGAGGAAGAATGACATTTAAATTAAAATTATACTTATAGGGCATCAATTGGACAAAAATAACATGATTGCAAACTTCTTCAGGGCAAGGAGGGTGAATAGTGCATCTTTTTAACCTCTGTCAGAACTGTTAGCATAGTGTCTTTCTCATGATGGATATTCAGATAAAGAGTGATAAATGAATGAATAAATACATGTATGTATAAAATAAGCATTAATAAAGGAAATGAAGCTGGTTTGGGTATTGAATTGCTTAAAAATAAGAGCATGGAAACAATGTAAATGCTCATCAGTGGAAGAATGGATAAAGAACATGTGGTTTATGTGCACAGTGGAATATTATTTAGCCATGAAAGAGAAGGAAATTCTGCCATTTGCAGCCACATAGCTGAACCTGGAGGATATTATGTAAGTGAAATAAGCCAGTTACAGAAGTGCAGATACTGCATGATTCCACTTACAGGAGTTATCTAAAATAGTCAAACACATAGAAGTAGAGAGTAGAATGGTTGTTTCCTGGGGCTAGAAGAAGAGGAAAATGGGAAGTTTTTGTTTAGTGGGTATAAAGTTTCAGTTAAGCTAGATGAATAAGTTCTAGAGATCTGCCCTACAACATTGTGTCTGTAGTTAACAATACAGTATTGTGCACATCAAAATTTGTTAAGAGGGTAGATCTCATGATATGTATTTTTAACACAATTAAAAAAAACAAAACAAAAGCAATGAGAGCGGCAATATAGACACTTCTGTGGATCCAAGTTCATAGCTGATCTTGGAAAACAGTTAGTGGATGCTAGGAGCTAAAGATACCAGAGCTCTGTAGGTAATGAACACCCAGAAAATGAAACCCTCAGAAACTCTCATTCACAGCTGACTCTACGTTCCTCATGCAGATGCTCACGTGGATCCATTTCCCAAACTGGTGTTCACAGAACACTTTCCTCCATGATAGTAATAAGTGAGCAGCGTGCAAAGAGTTCAATGCTTCCTAAGTTTAAAACCATTGATTTAAATGCAGATAAACACAAATGTACATGTTTCTTTATTACAGACTTCTAAGAGCTTCTAATGTACTAACATGAAATATGAATCTCAGAGAAGGGCTAGAGATAATATTTTCCCATATTATTTGAACATAGAATTTTTTGTTTGTGATCTCTATGTTTGCAAGAGAATTGTTTTGATTTGTGATGCATCTAACAACACTAATATCTCCTAAAATTAGGTTTATGCAGAATATAAACACTGAGAAACACTGGCCTAGAGAATTAGAGCTAAATTTAGCTATTTGGCAAATTCATCCACCTTTGCAAATGTCAGCAGGATTAATTTATATATTTGATATGTAAAAATAGTATATCTAGTGGAATAAGGTACAGTTGGCAGAATCATGATGATGATAATGATTATAGCTAAAATTAATTGAATGCCTGCCATCTGCTAAGCACATAGTATTATCTCATTTAATCCTAATGAATTATATGAAGAGATTTCAAAACTGAGAAACTATATATCAGAAATTTTACTTAATTCGTCTAAGCTCATAGAGCTAGGGTTAAACTAAATCTTATTCCATACCATTATACTATAGTAGGACCTCCTTAGAAGTAGAATTTTATAACTAGCACGGGACATCATGGGATTAGTGCTGGATGACAACCCTCTTATTTTTTCCCCACTCATTATTACCTATTTGTGATATATATATCTTTATTATAAACATTGTTAAATATTAGGGAATTAGAAGAACAAATTTATTACCATATATTTGTCTACTAGATTTAACAATTTTTTCATATATGCATATGGATATGCGTGTACATGTATATATGTATATAAATATACACTTACTGAAGTTTTTTAAAGATAATTTATAGAATTTACAACATTTGATGTCTAAATTCATCATACGCATCTTGAAAAATAAAGATTTTTCCTATACAATCTAAATACATTATTCTTAATAAACTCATATTTTCAAAATTATCTCAAAACTGACTTCTTCAGCTGAATTGTTCCAACCAGGATGTAATCATTGATGACACATTTCATTTGGTTGGTAATATATCTCTTAAAATTTCGATCTAGAACACTCTCTCCAAGCCTCTTCCTCCCCCCACCCCACTCCTGACAGCCCTCTCACCCTGCTCCACCAGCCACATTGACTTCTTGAAGAATTTGAGCCTGTTATCCTTTAGAAATATCCCACTTTCTAGGTTTGTCTGATTATTTCCTTGTTGTCTCATTATCTTGTTTTTCTTTTTCCTGTAAATGTTAGATCTAAAGGTTTGACTAAATTCAGATAAAAAAAATTTTGGCAAGACTACTATAGGCGACATTATTTCATAATGCATCATGTTAGGAGGCATGTAACACATGGTTTTCCTACTAATTAATAGTGATTATATGATTGATCCCTGGGTTCAGGTAGAGAAGGCTAGATTCCTCCATTGTAAACTCCCATTCCCCACACTTTGCTCCTGGAAAGATTATGGTTGATACTTTACATCTTGTGAGTATGCAATTTTCCAGTAACATTTTATTTAATTCTTTCAATATTCATCAATGCTTTCTTCTTAACTTGATTATTTTATTAGGCATTGATTTTCTAATTCTATAATTCTTTCTACATTTATTCACTATAATTCATCTGTGAAAAAGATCTCTTTCTCAAAACACTAGGACTGTTTTTGTTACCCTGAATTCTTGTATCCTTTGTAAAGGCAGGATAAACAATCATTTCCCTTTAAGCATAATTTTTTAGAGTAATGGTTGGTGGCAAACGAGGATTTTTATGTGTTTGTTTTGGCTCCTCTTTTTAAGTATAATTATAGAATCAAGAATTTTAACATATTAATGTGTTCCAATAAGTTAGAGTTTTATTTTTAAATTTACTTATTTATTTATTTATTTATGGCTGTGTTGGGTCTTCGTTTCTGTACGAGGGCTTTCTCTAGTTGCGGCAAGCGGGGGCCGCTCTTCATCGTGGTGCACGGGCCTCTCACTATTGCGGCCTCTTTTGTTGCGGAGCACAGGCTCCAGACGCACAGGCTCAGTAGTTGTGGCTCATGTGCCTAGTTGCTCCACGGCATGTGGGATCTTCCCAGACCAGGGCTCGAACCCTTGTCCCCTGCATTGGCAGGCAAATTCTCAACCATTGCACCACCAGGGAAGCCCTAGAGTTTTATTTTTAATACCCAAATTGTCTCAGTTGAGTTACCGCCTTCCAGGTATCAACTTTATCCTTTTAATACAACCCAATTAGTCTCTGAAAATTTTCTTGCTTTCAGGCAAAAGATGTCCCAGGTACATTTAGGTCCTTCCCTTCTTTAGATCTGGAAATAACTATTTCTCCAAGGAACACAAATTCTAATAGGAATGGTGCTTGGAAACCAAAATCCGGTCCTAGAATGACTTTGCCTTTAGGCTCTTTTAACGAACCAAGTTAAATATGTATAAATAAATATATTTAACATAAAAACATATATTTGTGTTTGTCAAAAAATGATAAAATCATATTGATTTTAAGTTTTTACTCAATTTCTTTGATTTTACACTTTTGTCTCTGTCTCCTTTCTCTTATTTTGAAAATCCGTGATTTCTGATTACATTAACATAATCATTGATTCACATTTTCCAATCATGTCTGTAAAACATTTCCAGATTACACTTAAAAGTACTAAATGAATTTTATCTTTTTGCAAATTTTTTGGTCCTTAGTGTATATCTCACTTTGTACATTCAGTTCAAGAATTGCATTTTGAAGGGACCCAAAATGATTATTCTATTGTGTTACTAGGGTATTTTTGTTATTGACTATTTTGGTTCCTTTTTTAATATATGAAATATTTCACAGTTCAAGAGTAAACTCTATATGAAATGGTACTCTCAGGCAATCTCACTTCCTGCTCTGTTGCTATCATGCCAGTTCTCCCACCCCCTATAGGTAACATTTTTAATAGTTTTTGATTTATCTTTTCACTGATTCTTTTTTCTAGCAGAAGCCTATATACATACATATTATTTCCTGTCTTTTCCTAAACAAAATGCAGCCTAATAAATAACCTTCTTTATATGCATAATTCATATTATACTTTTGCAAGTATACCTTTAATATAGATTTCTAGAAGTGGTATTGCTGGTCAAAGGGTAAATGCATGTGTAATTTTGTTAGATAGTGCCAGATTTCCTTTCCTAGGGAAGCTTTACACTCTTACCAGCTATGTCTGAGCATGCCTATTTCCTTGTATCAGTTGTGCTGCATAAAATACTACCCCAAAGCCACTAGCTTAAAACAACCACCATTTAATTTAATTAGTTCATAATTATGTAGGTGGCTAATTTAGGCTAGGCACAACTAAATAGACCTTCTGTTCTCTAGACTGGGCTCTGTCATGTTTCTGAGATCAACTGCAGGTTAGCTTTTGAGATTGGTAGGCTCTTGTTTGGGTTGAAGGGAGATGACGAAACCAAGTGTCTCTCATGCAGAAAGTTAACCTAGGAATGTTCACGTGGTGACTGGGCAGTAGACAAAGAGAGCAAGTGAAAGCTGCTTGAGGCCTAGGACAGACCTGACTTGATGCTCCTTCTCCTGTATTCTATTTGTCAAACTCAGTCACCGTCACAAGGGCAGCCCAGAAATGAAACGACATCTTGATGGGAGGAGTTGCAGAGTCACATAGCAAAGAGGTGTAGCTATAAGGAGGGGAATCATTGTGGTCATTTTTACAAAACGGTCTACCACATTTTTCATACACTTGCCAATAACAGTATATTGTTATGATTATGGATTTCTGCCACTCTTTTTGGTAAAAAAAAAAAAAAAGGTATTTTAGTGGATTTTATTTTATTTTATTTTTTATTTATGTTTTAAATTTTATTAACATCTTCATTGGAGTATAATTGCTTTACAGTGGTGTGTTATTTTCTGCTTTATAACAAAGTGAATCAGTTATATATATACATATGTCCCCATATCTCTTCCCTCTTGCGTCTCCCTCCCTCCCACCCTCCCTATCCCACCCCTCTAGGTGGTCACAAAGCACCGAGCTGATCTCCCTGTGCTATGCAGCTGCTTCCCACTAGCTACCTATTTTACGTTTGGTAGTGTATATATGTCCATGCTACTCTCTCACTTTGTCCCAGCTTACCCTTCCCCTGCCCCATATCCTCAAGTCCATTCTCTAGTGGGTCTGTGTCTTTATTCCTGTCCTGCTCCTAGGTTCTTCATGACCTTTTATTTTCCTTAGCTTCCATATATATATGTTAGCATACAGTATTTATTTTTCTCTTTCTGACTTACTTCACTCTGTATGACAGACTCTAGGTCCATCCACCTCACTACAAATAACTCAATTTCGTTTCTTTTCATGGCCGAGTAATATTCCATTGTATATATGTGCCACATCTTCTTCATCCATTCATCTGTTGATGGACACTTAGGTTGCTTCCATGTCCTGGCTATCATAAATAGAGCTGCAATGAGCATTTTGGTACATGACTCTTTTTGAATTATGGTTTTCTCAGGGTATAAGCCCAGTACTGGGATTGCTGGGTCGTATGGTAGATCTATTTTTAGTTTTTAAAGGAAACTCCATACTGTTCTCTATAGTGACTGTATCAATTTACATTCCCACCAGCAGTGCAAGAGGGTTCTCTTTTCTCCACAACCTCTCCAGCGTTTATTGTTTGTAGATTTCTTGATGATGGCCATTCTGACTGGTGTGAGGTGATATCTCATTATAGTTTTGATTTGCATTTCTCTAATTATTAATGATGTTGAGCATTCTTTCATGTGTTTGTTGGCAATCTGTATGTCTTCTTTGGAGAAATGTCTATTTAGGGCTTCTGCCCATTTTTGGATTGGGTTGTTTGTTTTTTTGATATTGAGCTGCTTGTGAAATTTGGAGATTAATCCTTTGTCAGTTGCTTCATTTGCAAATATTTTCTCCCATTCTGGGGGTTGTCTTTTTGTCTTGTTTATGGTTTCCATTGCTGTGCAAAAGCTTTTAAGTTTCATTAGGTCCCATTTGTTTATTTTTGTTTTTATTTCCATTTCTCTAGGAGGTGGGTCAAAAAGGATCTTGCTGTGATTTATGTGATAGAGTGTTCTGCCTATGTTTTCCTCTAAGAGTTTGATAGTGTCCGGCCTTACATTTAGGTCTTTAATCCATTTTGAGTTTATTTTTGTGTATGGTGTTAGGGAGTGTTCTAATTTCATTCTTTTACATGTAGCTGTCCAGTTTTCCCAGCACCACTTATTGAAGAGGCTGTCTTTTCTCCAGTGTATATTCTTGCCTACTTTATCAAAGATAAGGTGACCATAGGTACGTGGGTTTATCTCTGGGCTTTCTCTCCTGTTCCATTGATCTATATTTCTGTTTTTGTGCCAGTACCATATTGTCTTGATTACTGTAGCTTTGTAGTGTAGTCTGAAGTCAGGGAGTCTGATTCCTCCAGCTCCATTTTTCTTTCTCAAAATTGCTTGGGCTATTCGGAGTCTTTTGTGTTTCCATACAAATTGTGAAATTTTTTGTTCTAGTTCTGTGAAAAATGCCATTGGTAGTTTGATAGGGATTGCATTGAATCTGTACATTGCTTTGGGTAATATAGTCATTTTCACAATGTTGATTCTTCCAATCCAAGAACACGGTATATCTCTCCATCTGTTTGTATCATCTTTAAGTTCTTTCATCAGTGTCTTATAGATTTCTGCATACAGCTCTTTTGTCTCCTTAGGTAGATTTATTCCTAGGTATTTTATTCTTTTTGTTGCAGTGGTAAATGGGGGTGTTTCCTTAATTTCTCTTTCAGATTTTTCATCATTAGTGTATAGGAATGCAAGAGATTTCTGTGCATTAATTTTGTATCCTCCTACTTCACCAAATTCATTGATTAGCTCTAGTAGTTTTCTGGTAGCATCTTTAGGATTCTCTATGTATAGTATCATGTCATCTGCAAACAGTGACAGCGTTACTTTTTCTTTTCCGATTTGGATTCCTTTTATTTCTTTGTCTTCTCTGATTGCTGTGGCTAAAACTTCCAAAACTATGTTGAATAATAGTGGTGAGAGTGGGCAACCTTGTCTTGTTTCTGATCTTAGTGGAAATAGTTTCAGTTTTTCACGATTGAGGATGATGTTGGCTGTGGGTTTGTCATATATGGCCTTTATTATGTTGAGGAAAGTTCCCTCTATGCCTACTTTCTGGAGGGTTAGGTTGCTTATCTGAGATGTTTCTTCTTTATTAAAGTAGGATTGTATTGCTATAAACTTTCCTCTTAGAACTGCTTTTGCTGCATCCCACAGGTTTTGGGTCGTCGTGTTTTCATTATCATTTGTTTCTAAGTATTTTTTGATTTCCTCTTTGATTTCTTCAGTGATCTCTTGGTTATTAAGTAGTGCATTGTTTAGCCTCCATGTGTTTGTATTTTTTACAGATTTTTTCCTGTAATTGATATCTAGTCTCATAATGTTGTGGTCAGAAATGATACTTGATATAATTTCAATTTTCTTAAATTCACCAAGGCTTGATTTGTGAACCAAGATATGATGTATCCTGGAGAATGTTCCATGAGCACTTGAGAAGAATGTTTATTGTGTTGTTTTTGGATGGAATGTCCTATAAATATCAATTAAGTTCATCTTGTTTAATGTATCGTTTAAAGCTTGTGCTTCCTTATTTATTTTCATTTTGGATGATCTGTCCATTGGTGAAAGTGGAGTGTTAAAGTCCCCTACAATGATTGTGTTACTGTCGATTTCCCCTTTTATGGCTGTTAGTATTTGCCTTATGTATTGAGGTGCTCCTATGTTGGGTGCATAAATATTTACCATTATTATATCTTCTTCTTGGATTGATCCCTTGATCATTATGTAGTGTCCTTCTCTGTCTCTTGTAATAGTCATTGTTTTGAAGTCTATTTTGTCTGATATGAGAATTGCTACTCCAGCTTTCTTTTGATTTCCATTTACATGGAATATCTTTTCCCATCCCCTCACTTTCAGTCTGTATGTGTCCCTAGGTCTGAAGTGGGTGTCTTGTAGACAGCATATATACAGGTCTTGTTTTTGCATCCATTCAGCCAGTCTGTGTCTTTTGGTTGGAGCATTTAATCCATTTACATTTAAGGTAATTATCGATATGTATGTTCCTATTACCATTTTCTTAATTGTTTTGGGTTTATTATTGTAGGTCTTTTCCTTCTCTTGTGTTTCCTGCCTAGAGAAGTTCCTTTAGCATTTGTTGTAAAGCTGGTTTGTTGGTGCGGAGTTCTCTTAGCTTTTGATTGTTTGTAAAGGTTTTCATTTCTCCGTCAAATCTGAATGAGATCCTTTCTGGGTAGAGTAATCTTGGTTGTAGGTTTTTCTCCTTCATCACTTTAAATATGTCCTGCCACTCCCTTCTGGCATGCAGAGTTTCTGCTGAAAGATCAGCTGTTAACCTTATGGGGATTCCCTTGTGTGTTATTTGTTGCTTTTCCCTTGCTGCTTTTAATATTTTTTCTTTGTATTTAATTTTTGATAGTTTGATTAATATGTGTCTTGGTGTGTTTCTCCTTGGATTTATCCTGTATGGGACTCTCTGTGCTTCCTGGACTTGATTAACTATTTCCTTTCCTATATTAGGGAAGTTTTCAACTATAATGTCTTCCAATATTTTCTCAGTCCCTTTCTTTTTCTCTTCTTCTGGGACCCGTATAATTCAAATAATGGTGCGTTTAATGTTGTCCCAGAGGTCTGTGAGACTGTCCTCAGTTCTTTTCATTCTTTTTTCTTTATTCTGCTCTGCAGTAGTTATTTCCACTATTTTATCTTCCAGGTCACTTATCCGTTCTTCTGCCTCAGTTATTCTGCTATTGATCCCTTCTAGAGAATTCTTAATTTCATTTATTGTGTTGTTCATCACTGTTTGTTTGCTCTTTAGTTCTTCTAGGTCTTTGTTAAATGTTTCTTGTATTTTCTTCATTCTATATCCAAGATTTTGAATCATCTTTACTATCATTAGTCTGAATTCTTTTTCTGGTAGACTGCCTATTTCCTCTTCATTTGTTAAGTCTGGTGGGTTTTTGCCTTGCTCCTTCATTGGCTGTGTGTTTCTCTGTCTTCTCATTTTGCTTAACTTACTATGTTTGAGGGTCTCCTTTTCACAGGCTGCAGGTTTGTAGTTCCTGTTGTTTTTGGTGTCTGTCCCCAGTGGGTAAGGTTGGTTCAGTGCGTTGTGTAGGCTTCCTGGTGGAGAGGATTGGTGCCTGTGTTCTGGTGGATGAGGCTGGATCTTGTCTTTCCGGTGGGCAGGTCCACGTCTGATGGTGTGTTTTGGGGTGTCTGTGGCCTTATTATGATTTTAGGCAACCTCTCTGCTAATGGATGGGGCTGTGTTCCTGTTTTGCTAGTTGTTTGGCATAGGGTGTCCAGCACTGTAGCTTGCTCATTGTTGAGTGGAGCAGGGTCTTGGTGTTGAGATGGAGATCTCTGGGAGATTTTTGCCGTTTGATATTATGTGGAGCTGTGAGGTGTCTTGTGGAACAGTGTCCTGAACTTGGCTCTCCCACCTCAAAGGCACAGCCCTGATGCCTGGCTGGAGCACCACGAGCCTGTCATCCACACGACTCAGAATGAAAGTGAAAAAAAAAAGAAAGAAAGAAGAAGATAAAATAAAATAAAGTAAAATAACATTATTAATCTGAAAAATAAGAAATAATTATTAAAAAAATTTTTTTTAAGTAATAAAAAAAAATTTTAAAAGAAAGAAATAAAGAAGAGAGCAGCCAAACAAAAAACAAATCCACCAGTGATAACAAGTGCTAAAAACTATACTTAAAAAAAAAAAAAAGAAAAAAAAGAGAGACAGAACTCTAGGACAAATGGTAAAAGCAAAGCTATACAGACAAAATCAAACGCGGAAGCATACACATACACACTCACAAAAAGAGAGAAAGGGGAAAATATATATATACCGTTCTCCCAAAGTCCACCTTCTCAATTTGGGGTGATTCCTTGTCTATTAAGGTATTCCACAGATGCAGGGTACATCAAGTTGATTGTGGAGATTTAATCCACTGCTCCTGAGGCTGCTGGGAGAGATTTCCCTTTCTCTTCTTTATTCGCACAGGTCCTGGGGTTCAGCTTTGGATTTGGACCCGCCTCTGCGTGTAGGTTGCCGGAGGGCGTCTGTTCTTTGCTCAGACAGGACGGGGTTAAAGGAGCAGTTGATTAGGAGGCTCTGGCTCACTCAGGCCGGGGGGAGGGAAGGGTACGGATGCGGCGCAAGCCTGCGGCGGCAGAGGCCGGCGTGACGTTTCACCAGCCTGAGGCGCTGTGCGTTCTCCCCGGGAAGTTGTCCCTGGATCACGGGACCCTGGCAGTGGCGGACTGCACAGGCTCCCGGGACCGGAGGTGTGGAGAGTGTCCTGTGCTTGCACACAGGCTTCTTGGTGGCAGCAGCAACAGCCTTAGCATCTCATGCTCGTCTCTGGGGTCCGCGCTGATAGCCACGGCTCGCGCCCGTCTCTGGAGCTCCTTTAAGCGGTGCTCTTTATCCCCTCTCCAGGAAACAAAGAGGCAAGAAAAAGTCTCTTGCGTCTTAGGCAGCTCCAGACTTTTTCCCGGACTCCCTCCCGGCTAGCTGTCACGCACTAGCCCCCTTCAGGCTGTGTTCACGCAGCCAACCCCAGTCCTCTCCCTGGGATCTGATCTCCGAAGCCCGAGCCTCAGCTCCCAGCCCCCGCCCGCCCCGGCGGGTGAGCAGACAAGCCTCTCGGGCTGGTGAGTGCTGGTCGGCACCGATCCTCTGTGCGGGAATCTCTCTGCTTTGCCCTCCACACCCCTGTTGCTGCACTCTCCTCCATGGCTCCAAAGCTTCCCCCCTCCGCCACCCGCAGTCTCTGCCCGCGAAGGGGCTTCCTAGTGTGTGGAAACCTTTCCTCCTTCACAGCTCCTTCCCATTGGTGCAGGTCCCATCCCTATCCTTTTGCCTCTGTTTTTTTCTTTTTTCTTTTGCCCTACCCAGTTACATGGGGAGTTTCTTGCCTTTTGGGAGGTCTGAGGTCTTCTGCCAGCATTCAGTAGGTGTTCTGTAGGAGTTGTTCCACATTTAGATGTATTTCTGATGTATTTGAGGGGAGGAAGGTGATCTCCACATCTTACTCTTCCGCCATCTTCACTACTTCTCCATTTTAGTGGATTTTAATTTGCATTTCTATTGTTATAAATAGGTGGAACATCTTTTTCTATGAACAGTCTTTACATGTCTCTTGCCCTTTTTAAAAATCAGGTTGTTATTCTTTCTTGAATTTCAGCTAGGATTTTTAATATATTAGAGATTGATCATTTATCTATACTATAAATTTCAGTTTTCCCTTCCCTGGTTTGTCATATATTTTTCTCCTCTATTTGTGATGTTTTATTTTCTGTGTTATATTTATATGGCTTATCATTTTTTCCTTTATGTCTTCTGGATTTTTGATTCATAGTTATAAAGGTTTTCTCTGTTCCCAGATTTTAGTGGTGTTTATCATGTTTCCTTCTAGGTCTATTAAGTTTAGAACCAGCTAATGTCCCAAAGTTAAGAGCTGTGCTTGAGTTTTTTCTAACTCCATAAAATAGTGACATATTTTAAGCTCATTCTCTGAAGGCAACTTCTTGTTGGAGAAGGTGCAGTGTACACTTTTCTGCAGGTTGCAGAAAGAAGGAAAGGCAGAGAGGCAGATAAGAGAGGAACCTTGATCCAACAAACAGATTTACTTCCGAAAGCTCACGTGCAATGTTTGTTATGTGAGATGCAGAACATCAGTATCCATAGAAAGAATGACAGAAACGATGGTTTGGTTTTCTCGCCTCTCACCAACTTTGTTTTACCTGCATCATAGGATAAACCACATTGTACTCTTTATTACCCATTCCTGTTCCCATTTCTAGACCTGAAGAGGCAGGGGCAGGAAATAACATTATCAGTGCCTATGAGAGCTGGAGTGTGGACCACAGGCCACCCAAAGGAGCTGAGGTCATAAAGAGGTGTGGCCACTGCCTTAACATAGTGCTGGAGCAAGAAAAGAACACAGCGGAAGAAATATCCCAGTTCCAACCTCTGATATTCTGTCAAACCCAAGTGGAATCGAAAGGGCAAAAGATCCCAGGTGATTTGGTTCATAAAGGTCAGCTCTGAGGGCATAAAGAAGAGAAAGAAGGATGGATAATGATTAAAGGGTACAAACAGAGAATTCCCATACAGTTAGAGACTGCAGGGAACAGGTCCAGGGTGAAAATTTCAGAGTACCAGGATCTATATCATTATAAATGCTAGAATATATCTTGCATTTCTTCTTCTTTTACTTCTAGACTTTACTTCTAGACTAGGAAGTTCTCCAGGCCATCTGTGTATCCTTATTGCTTAGTTCAGTGTTTAAAACATGAAGGGAGCACAGAATACATCGAAGAGTGAGCAATAACTGACTAAAAATCGATTTTTCTCTCCAGTGTTTCCCCTTTCCAATTGCTTTGGAAAGGCCGTGGAGTTAAACAGCTTTATGTTCAACTACTGGCTCCTACTTACTAGCTCTGTGAGCTTGGGCATATTTCTTTCTTTCTTTTCTTTTTTTAAAAATTTTTATTGGAGTATAGTTGACTTACAATGTTGTGTTAGTTTCAGGTGTACAGCAAAGTGATTCAGTTATACATACACATGTATTCATTCTTTTTCAGATTCTTTTCCCATACAGGTTATTACAGAATATTTAGCAGAGTTCCCTGTGCTATACAGTAGGTCCTTATTAGTTATCTATTTTATGTATAGTAGTGTGTATATGTTAATTCTAATCTCCTAATTTATCACTTCCCCTCATGATTCCCCTTTGGTAACCATAAGTTTGATTTTGAGATCTGTGAGTCTGTTTCTGCTTTGTAAATAAGTTCATTTGTATCATTTTTTTGTTAGATTCCACATATAGGTGATATCATATAGTATTTGTCTTTCTCTTCTGACTTACTTCACTTGATATGATAATGTCTAGGTCTATCCACGTTGTTGCAAATGGCATTATTTCATTTTTTTTGGCTAAGTAATATTCCATTGTGTATATGTACCACATCTTCTTTATCCATTCCTCTGTCGATGGACATTTAGGGTACTTCCATGTCTTGGTTATTGTAAATAGTGCTACAGTTCTTAAACTCTCTAAGCCATAGTTGCTTTGTCTATAAAATAGAGATAATAAAAGAACTTAAAGGTACTTTGAGGATTCTTGTGAGGATTAAATGAGATAATTCATGTGAAGTTCCTGCTACCTAAGTGCTCAAAATGGTAACTGCAAAATGCATCAATGACCTAAATGTAAGAGCTAAAACCATAAGACTATTAGAAGAAGAAAACATAGGGATAAATCATCGTGAACTTGGACTTGGCAACAGATTCTTATATATGTCATGAAAAGCATGAGGAACAAAAGAATTTTGGGGTACTTGGATCATACCATCATAAATGTGAGAATATTACCTAAAATATTGTATAAAATGTAATTAAAATAATGATATTGGGCTTTATCAAAATTTAAAAACATTGCAGTAAAGGACATTATCAAGAAAGTGAAAAGACAACCTACAGAATGGGAGAAAGTATTTGCAAATCATCTATCTGATAAGTTTTTAGGATCCAGACTATGTAAAGAACACTTAAAATTCAATAACAAAAAGACAAACAATCCAATTAAAAATAGACAAAGAACTTGAATAGATATTTCTTCAAGGAAGATATACAAATGGCAAACTAACACATGAAAAGATGTTCAACATCATTAATCATTAGGGAAATACAAATCAAAATCACAATGAGGTACCACTTTTCACCCACTAGGACAGCTATAATAAAACACACACACACACACACACACACACACACACACACACACACACACACACACACAGAGAGAGAGAGAGAGAGAGAGAGAGAGAGAGAGAGAGAGAGAGAGAAAATAACAAGTGTTGGTTGAGGATGTGAAGAAATTGGATTGGATCCTTATTACATTGCTAATGGAATTGTAAAATGGTTTGTCCACTATGGAAAACAGTTTGGCAGTTCTTCAAAAAGTTAAACACAGAATTACCATGCAACTCAGGAATCCCACTCCTGGCTTTCTCCTCAAAAGAATTAAAAACAGGTGTTCAAAGAAGTACATGTACACACATGTTCACAGTAGCAATATTCACAATAGTCAAAAGGTGGAAACAGTTCAAATGTCCATAAATGATGAATGAATAGACAAATTGTGGTAAATCTACAGAACAGAATATTATTCAGGCATAAAAATGAATGAAGTACTGATACATGGTACAATATGGTGAACTTCAAAAACATTATGCTAAGTAAAAAAAGTCAGACATAAAAGGACATGTATTGTGTGATTCCATTTTTATGAAATATCTAGAATAGGTACACCCAAAGAGACAGAACACAAATTGGCGGTTGCCAGTGGTTGGGAGGAGTGGGAAACAGGATCAGCTGCTCAATGGGCACATAATTCCTTTTGGGTGATGAAAATGTTTCAGAACTAGATAGAGGTGGCGGTTGAACAATGTTGTGAATGTACTAAATGCCACTGAATTGTTCACTTTCAAATGGTCAATTTTGTGCTATGTGAATTTCACCTCAATTAGGAAATAAAGAATAAAAAACAGGAGGAAGGAAGTGGGTGGTGATATAGGGGAAAAAATATTGGGCCATGATTTAAATACTAGGTATATGAGGGTTCATATACTATTGTCTATTTTGTATGTGTTAGATGTTTTCCATAAAAATTAAATGAAAGCAAGAATAACAAAAATTAATACTGCACCTGATATAGGTTTTACATATTTTAATTGGCCCATTGCAGAACAGATTGCAATCTCAGAGCTTTCCCTCTGTTTTTCTGTCTTTGACTCAAGTATACAGCTCTGATAGATTTTGTAAAAGGCATTAACCACACCCACCCTCAAAACAATTCATCTCATCTTAACCCATCTAACACCAAATAATTAAGGAATAATTATCTCACTCTCAAAAGCTATATTATGCTATTTTCTCTTCTCCTCATACTTACGGCAGTAAGGTTCTGCATCTGGGTTTTCAGGTGGTCCTGAACAACATGAAAATATTTGCAACATTTGTGTTTCTGTATTATATACCTTTTGAGTGAAGGAGGGGTTCATAGCTTCCATCAGATTCTCAAAGAGGCCTATTAGGACCTCATAAAAGCATAAATATCACAGCAAACAGAGAAAGAGGAATTATACAGAGTTGGAGAATTAAGGTACACTTGAAAATGACAGAAATCATGGATTAATTTATCAAGGAACATATTGGTGGATATAACTAACAAACAGGGGTGGTTCAGCTTCAGGTATGGCTTCATCTAAGGACTCAAACAATGTCTTGGACACAATCTCTCAGCTCTGTCTCCATCTGCTTTGCACTTCTTCTCAAGCTTTTTCATGTGGATATTCAAGCAGTCACATATTCTCTCTTGACACAGGTGGTGTGGAAATGTCCACCCACGTCACAAGTATAAGAGTGGAAAAAATGTGGATCCTTGAAAGAAAACTGGTATGCTAGCATCTCATTACCAAAATAAAAGGAAATGGATGCTGGGAGAGTAAACATAACAAATGTTAGCTGGGAATACTAATGATGAATCTTCATATGGGCATAAAAGTAAAGTAGATCCAGTTCTACCTATGCTTCCTGATATTTAGGATTTCTCGGATTAGAAATACTTGTAATTAGGAGCAGAAATGCCCTCTGAGTGGACCATGAAGTGAAAACTGGAGTTAGGGCAAAAGCTGCGGGATCTGCCAGCAGTGTTGGCATTGGTAAAAGAAGCGAGAAGAAAGGCAAAGTGTTCTGGCTAAAACTCTTGACCTGACCAGCAAAGAGAGAAGTGCTGACAGCAAATCAGAACCAGCAGAGGCTCAGCAATAACTCACAAAAGTGAAAGCAATGAAGACGGGAGATCTATATTTAGAAACAGGTGGGAAGGGAGTCACAGGATATAGTCCTTCAGTGGACATAATTATAATAATAAAAATAAACACCATTTATTAAGTATCTCATGTATACTAAGCACTACCCCTGTGTGTATTATCTGCACTATAAACTCCTGTGAGGTGGATGGTATTATCCCCATTTAATTTGGAAGAGTTCAATCTCATTATGTTTATATAGCTTGCCCCCGGCCACAGTGTCTGATTACTAAGCGCATTCCTCTTGCCACTTGCTTTGCAGAATGGCTCCTTGAGACCAAAGAATGCACTGGTCTGACAGCATGTTGCTTATGACTCTGAGCCTTGCCTTTACAAAACGTGAGAGAGTATTGCACATGCTAGAACTGAAAATTTGCTGTGTAAGCACTGTGCTAAGAGCTTCGTGAACATTACCTAATTTTATCTTTGCAAGAACTCTATCCCTATACGACCAATAAGGAAACTGAGAAGTGTGATTTCCTGAAGTCACACAGGGAATCCAGGGAATCTGATCCAAGAACTATGCTGGTCATCACTCTTTTGATCACAAGATCATTAGAAACAAAACTTTTGGATAATTCTCACCTCAGTGAAATTTCAGGGCCCGAATTTATCTTTGCCCCCAAGGAGATCTTTGTACAATGGTCTTTCTCCATCAAGCATGCATGTTATCAGATATCAGGGTCTATAGAAAGAAATACTATAAAATATTTTTTAACTTGGAGAAAAAAAAATTAGAGTTGTTCTGGTTCTTATTTTGCCCTGAAGTTTTCACTGGTTTTTCTTTATTAGATTTCTCCCCTGATGCCAAAAGTTTGATGTTTTCCTCCTTGTTTTTTCTTTTCCTGGAGGTGATTTTGATACTGATATGTGATTTGATTCCATTAGCTGGATTCTTCCTGGCTTATTGTTTGGTGCTGTGTTTGTAAATTCCCACAGATATGCGTCAGAAGACAACTGCTTTATTCTCACATGCCAGGAAGGAGAAAATCAATCTCCATTCCCTATGGGTGCCAAAAATTTTCCCGTACCCTAAGCACTTTCTTTCTGTCATTGTTGTCCTTTAGCAAGATAGAGAGCAGGAGACCATTGTGTATGAGTACTATATGATAGTGTTAATAATAATTAGTATTCATTCAACAATTATTTATTGAGCACTTCTTATATTCTAGGCTCTTGGAATGCATCAAATAAACAAACCCTCAGAGAGCTTGCATTCTAGCAGGGGGAAATGGACAACAAACAATAAACATAATATAAATAAGCAAAATAGTATATTGCTTAGTGATAAGGCTATTAAAAAGGGTAAAAACAAGTTAAGCAGGAAAATATGGGGTAGAAGATGGCTGCAATATTGGTAGTATGATCAGTGCAAGCATCACTGAAAAGGTGAGATATTAACAAAGACTTCAAAGAGTGGTGATGAATGAGCTGTAAGCATAAAGATAGGGAAGAACATTCCATGCAGGGGGACAGCCAGTGCAAAGGCCCTGAGGCAGAAGCATGCCCAGCAAGTTCTTGCATCAGCAAAGAGGCCTCTGTTTCAGAAGCCAAGTGAGGAGGGAGTCAGATCAGGAGGAGATAAAAGACATAACAGGGAGCTAGAGTTATGTAGAGTTTGTAAGAATTTAGTCATTTTATTTTGATTGAAATAGGGTTTTAAACAGAGGAGGGACTTAGTTTATCTTTTATTTTAAACAAATAACTCTGAGATTAGACTATAGGATTACGAAGGTGTTAGCAGGAAAAATCTATTAGTAGATTATTACCGAAATCCAAGAGATGGCTCAGACTGGGTGACAGCAATGAAGATGATGAAAGAGGTCAAGTTCTGGGTAGATCCTCATGTTTACTGACAGATCTGTTGTGAAGTGTGATGTACAGAGTGGTTATCAACTGAGATGGGGAAGGTTACGGGTGGAGTAATTTTGGGAGGAAGACCTTGATATCTAAATGCATTCTTTTATTTATTCATCCATTCATTTTTCATTCAGTCATTCAATAACTATTAAGTGCCTCTTACTAATTTTCAGAAGAAATATTATAGATGAGGAAACATAGGCTCAGAGAGTTTAAGCTGTTGGCCAAAGTTCGTTCTGCCAGTAATCAGTAACCAGTAAGTCCAGTCGGAGTCTTTGTGATTTTCTCTTGCAAGCCTATCCCATGTGACTTGACTAAACTGACAGAACCAGAGAAAGATGAGATTGATACGGTTTTACTTATATGTTGTTAAATATCAGATAATGCTTTTTTGCAAGCAAACATTTCTTGTCTGATATGTCCTATTTTATCTTTCTGTGAGACACAAGGAAGTCTCCCCCTTCCCATTACATTTTAAGGTCCTTATAATATCCCATTCATAACTTCAAGCAAAAATGACTAAGTGTTCTGCTTTTTGGAAGATGTAACAAAGATTTAGTCGAAGCTTCTAAAATATTGAGCACTTACTGTGTAACAAGTGCTATATCTAGATATTTTCTAGAATAATGTAAATTTCATGACATCATTATAACGCCTGTCATTTCTTTATCAGGGATGTAAAACAGCAGTAAGAAAGCCACGTAAATAATTAGGGTAAAGATTTTCCGTGAATCAATGTTCATTACAGCTCTATTTACAATAGCCAGGACATGGAAGCAACCTAAGTGTCCATTGACAGATGAATGGGTAAGGAAGGTGTGGCATATATATACAATGGAATATTACTCAGCCATAAAAAGAAACGAAATTGAGTTATTTGTAGTGAGGTGGATGGACCTAGAGTCTGTCATACAGAGTGAAGTAAGAAAGAGAAAAACAAATACCGTATGCTAACACATATATATGGAATCTAAAAAAAAAAAAAAGGTTCTGAAGAACCTAGGGGCAGGACAGGAATAAAGACGCTGATGTAGAGAATGGACTTGAGGACACAGGGAGGGGAAAGGGTAAGCTGGGACGAAGTGAGAGAGTGGCATGGACATATATACACTACCAAATGTAAAATAGATAGCTAGTGGGAAGCAGCTGCATAGCACAGGGAGATCAGCTCGGTGCTTTGTGACCATCTAGAGGGGTGGGATAGGGAGGGTGGGAGGGAGACACAAGAGGGAGGGGATATGGGGATATATGTATACATATAGCTGATTCACTTTGTTATACAGCAGAAACTAACACAACCTTGTAAAACAATTATACTCCAATAAAGACGTTAAAAAAAATATCTTCCTTGAATACTTTTGGCAAAAAACAAAGAAACAAACAAAACATCAAAAGGTTTCAATAGCTGGAAATGTATCTCTTTGGATATGAACTGTAAGATCAAAAGAGGATGATTTTTCTTCCGAAAGTATCTTTTAACAGCTCTGTGGGATGCTCCTCTGGCCCTCAGGCCCTCTTACTCCTTCCCGCCTCCCAGAAGGGAATGCAGCTTCCCTGATGGCTTTCCCCTGTGCTGCCCTGAGTTCTGTCTGGTTTGGGGCTACATTAATGTTTCTGTTATTCTTGACTGGCTCTGTTGGTGGTTAAAAGGACTCTTTTAGCCATGTTGGAGGAAAAAATAATCTCACTCTTTTCTATCCATTTCTTTTATTTTAACTTTTAGGAATCTATTTAATAACTTTTTTTTTTGGACATAGCCTCCAGTTATGATTTCGAGGCTATTCTGGGTTTTTTTTTAAAAAATGTTTCTGTAAAGATGCCATTTTACCAGTGTGCATGCTTCGTGGACGTTATTTTCTATTACATGTGAAGAAAGCAGCACCTCCTTCACCCATCCATGATGCTGCCTTTGTTCCCCTAGGTACAGTTTTGAATTTAATAAAAAGGATACAGCTCATAGCTATGAGAAAAGAAAGATGTGCTCACAGCATGACCCTCCTTCTACCCTCACCTCCAATGCCATCCAGAGGGGAAACATGAGCAGGTGTGGATTGAGAGGTGAAGGAGGGAGAATTTATCACTAATATGAGGCCAGTAGAACCCATGAACACACAGAGCCCATCAGAAAATAATAGCAGCATTCATAATGTGTTGGCACAGTCCAGAGTTGTAAATAAAATGCAGAGGTTATCAAAAAAATGGCAGGGTTGGCTGAATCATAACCACATGCTGTTCTCATTCTGAAAGCTGGATACAGAAGCAGAGACTGAGTCCCCAAACATGGATTTCTTCCATCAACAGAGGAGCAGTTATGCCATGATAAAGATGATGATGTTTTCATCTTCCCAGTGTCCCTCAAATGATGTTTGGTCCTTGTTCTTGCAGACCACTCTGACAAAATGCCTCTAGAAGTTTTCAGTTGCTCTAGATGACTTGATTTGGTAGTATAAGAAAATCTCATTATTTTCTACCACACCAGTTCTGTAATAGTGTTAAAGGAATAGGAATAAGTCTTAAATTTACTTTTCCACAATTGTCTAAGAAATGAATTGATTGCTGAGAAACTATCTCATCTGCCTAAGAATTTGAAAGACTTTAAACTCTTTAATATTTTTGTTTTTATTATAAAAAGTTAACACTGTAATGTTCAACCTCTGCTTTCTAATTATTAAACTAGGTGAATCTGTGTTTTATGGCCACTGTAACAAGTTGCTACAAACTTAGTGGCTTAAAACAGCAAGAATCTATAATCTTACAGTTCTGTAAGTCAGAATTCTGATGTGCATCCCAATGGGATGAAAACAAGGTATTTATGGGGGATGAATTCCTTTCTGGAGGCTCTAGGGAACCCATTTTCTAGCCTTTTCCAGCTCCTAGAGGCTGCCACATTCCTTAGCCCGTGACCTCTTACATCTTCAAAGTCAGCAATGCCCAGTCAAGTTTTTCCCACGTGCCACCAAACTGATACTGACCCTTTTGCTTTCCTCTTCCACATTTAAGGACCCTGGTGGGCCATATCAGTAATCCAGAATAATCCCCCTATTTCAAGTTCAGATTAGCAATCTTAATTCCATCCTCAATTTTTATTCCCCCTTGCTATGTAACATAACATGTTCACAGACCCTGGGGTAACGATATGGACATCTTCAGAAGCCTTTATTCTACCTACCACAGTAGGTTGTTCTGGAAGACCTTCATTAGATATCAGAGAGTTAGACCAGACCTTAGAAACAAAATGTTTTTTTTTTTTACTCCAGTGCCTTGTTGTCTGCTTATAACATAGGCATTGCTAATTGCTCACAGTGTTCTTTTTCACTGAGACCCAATATAGTCTCAGAATCCTTCTTAATGGGAAGCTCCAAGCATTCCTCTAGCAATTGATCAAAGTCATCACATGAGGTGAACCATTTTGTCATTTCTATCCCAAATCGTTTTACTTCCTCTTAATGAGATCTAATTTCTTAAAACATTTGTAAGGCACGTTTCCTGACACTAATTTAGACTGGCATTTCCCTAACTTATCCTAGTCAATACAGCTTACTTAAATCAGAGTCACGGAATTATATTTGTTCATGTTTGCTGCATGCAGATCCCTATATTGGATAACAAAGTTTAAAAAACAGACAATACCAAACACTGGTGAAAATATAGGAATTCTAATATATTGCTGGTTGGAATGCAAAATGGTACAGTCACTTTGAAAGATATTTTGCAATTTTCTTATAAAGAAAATGTTCTTACTAGATGACTCAGAAACCACATGCCTAGATATTTACCCATTTGAACTGTAAATTTTGTTCATGCAGATACCAGGTGTGTATGTTTATAGGAGATTTATTCATAATTGCTCCAAACTGGAGGCAACCAAAATGTCCTTCAGTAGGTGAATGGATACATATCATACAATGGAATTCTATTTAGCATTAAAAAGGAATGAACTACTGATTCATACACAAACATAGGTGAATCTTAAGTACATTTTGCTAAGTGAAAGAACCAAAGGTTACATAAATGAGTGCCTTCATAAGATATCCTAGAAAAGGAAAACTACGAGAATAGAAAATAAATATGTGGCTGCCAAGAATTGGTGGAGGGGAGAGTGGCTGATGACAAAAGGAAAACAAAGAAGAATTTTTAGGGTGATGGATCTATTCTGTATGGTAAGGTGAATATATGACTATGAATTTGTCAAAACCCACTGAAATTTACATCCCAGAGAGTAGACTTTAATGTATGCAAATTAAATTAAAAATCAACCAGGAGGTTAGAGAAAATCCCAGGATGAAATGTTGACTGTGACAAAAAGAATAGTCTGTATTGCATATGTATGACATGACTTCATGGAAAGGGATGAGGAAATAGGGGTTGACTTAGGTAACTTCGGAAAATAGATTTTTAACTAGAAACTGTAAGGCTAAAGAATAAACATACTGAACATGAACACTGTACTCTAGTCAGTAAGTTGTTTATCATGGGAATACAGGTTAAACAATTCTGAAAATGCCTTATTTGTATACTGAGGTCAAAAAATAATTAAATGAATATGGATGGTGGTGAGAGATAGACTTCTCCTTGTTGGAGAGCAAAGTTACAGATGAGCAAGAGGGGAGGCGAGAATGAATTATATGGTATTGGATTTAGAGTAGGAGACATTAGTGTTAACATATGGTTAATTTATCTTAATACAGATGGAGAGAACCAGAAACAATTATAGATACGTATATATACATGTGTTAGTATACATACATAAATGTCTTAGTCCTGTCGACCAAGAAAGCCTAAAAGTAGTGACATTCCAAGTAACAATGAAGATATTCAGTGCCCAGATCTTTGATTCTAGACACCATTCTCCAATAATAGGTACCTGGGTCTCTTGGAGAAATTGTTGATTCTAGGGCTGAAGAAAAGAAAATACACGATGAATCTGGTGCTTTTCTAGTGCTTCAATGTAAGAACGTGCTCAGAAATCAAAAGGATGGGAGCTTGTTGAAGATACACAAGAGCAAATCTGAAAAAGATGCTAATGGCCAAAGCTGGAACAATTTAGTAACAAAACCAGTACACAAAATAAAAATTAAATAAATAAATAAGTTTTTCATACAGAAGAATTCCAAATAATTTATGTAGACACTTCCCCCTCCAGTTGGTAGAGCTTAATCTCCTTCCTGCCCTTGAACAATGGGCTGGACTTGGTGATTTGCTTCCAGTGAATAGTGTAGAATGGAGAAACAACACTGGAAAAGCCTGGCAATACTGTCTTGGCCAGGTGATCAAAGTTAATATTATAGGTGGTAAGTTATGTTGATAGCATGTACCCCAGATATGATGACATGAGAAAAGTACTTTACATATGATATACCTTCAAAACTACAGACAAACCCACATTGAGGGACATTGTACAACATATTTGACCTGTACTATTCCAAAATATCAAGGTCATCAAAAACAAAAGGGAGAAACTGTCACAAACCAGAGGAATCTAAGGAGACATGATTACTAAACACAATTTGGCTTCCTGACTTGGATCCTGAAACTACAAAATAAAGGACAGTAGTGTAAAAACAAATGAAATCTGAAGAAAAATTTGAGTTTAGTTAATAATAATTGCAAATGTTGGTTTTTTTTTTCTTTTTTACTTTTATTTTTAAATTTTGACAGATGTGCCATGGTTATATAAGATGTTAACAATAGGGCAACCAAGTAAGGAATATATATGAATTCTTCACACTGTCTTTGTAACTTTTCTGTAAATTTAAAATTATTCAGAGCAAAAGCAAAAAAATTTTGACTTGGCACCTTGTTAGAGAATATTTTGACCATACAATGTCTCTCTACTTATATAAAATATTCCATTCATGGATTTGTCTGTCTCTAGGCCAGTCAACACTGTTTTCATTACTAAAGCTTTGTAGTAAGTCATTATACAAAATAATGTTAAGTTCTCCATCTGTCTCTGTCTTGTTTTTTGTGTGTGTGTGTGTGTGTGTGTTTTTTTAGTGTTTTAGCTCATCTAGATCCTTTGCATTTCCGTATACATTTCAGAATCAACCTATCAATTTCTTCTTCAAAGGGCTGTTGGAATTTAGATACTAATTGTATGTATGTAGATCAATTTAGAAAGAATAAGTATCTTAATAATACTGAGTCTTCCGATTCAGGAATATTCTATTTGTCATCATTTATTTAGGTCTTATTTAATTTTTTGCAGGAATTTTGAATAATTTTTACCAGTCTTATACATTTGTTTTTACATTTGTTCCTAGGTATTTTATGTTTTAGGTGCTATGGTAAATGGTACTTTTTAAAAATTTCTAATTATTTTTTGCTAATACATAGAAATACATGTGATTTTTGTTTATTGACTATGTATCTTCTGTTTTTGCTAAACTCATTTACTAGTTTTATTTTTTCTTAGAGGTTCCATTCAGTCTTTCTACATATTCAATCATGTTATCTACAAACAAAGATTTGTGTTTATTTCTAACCTGTGGGCTTATTGCACTGGGCAAGACCACCTGTAAAATATGCCTAGAAATCATTAGAACAGTCATTCTAGCCTTGTTCCTATTTTAGAAGAAAAGTGTTCAGTATTTTACTGTTATATATGATGTTAAGTTTCAGGATTTTTTTAGATGCCCTCTTTCAGGTGAGCAAGTTTCCTTTGACTTTTAACTTACTGAGAATTATTATGTGTCTGCTGAATTTTATCAAATTTTTTTTGCATGATTTGTATCCTTTATTCTTTATTGTAGTAAAATACATTGAGTGATTTTCAAATGTTGAACTAAACTTGCATTCATGGGATAAACATCATTTAATTATTTTGGATTTGATTTGCTGACCTTTAAAATTTTTTAATCTTTTTTTTCCTCTTGCTGCTTTTATGACTTGCTCATTGTCTTTGATTTCTATCAGTTGGCCATGGTAATTTGAGGTGTGAGGTTCTTTGCATTTATTCCGCTTCATTCTCACTGAGCTTCTTGTGTCTGTAAGTTGATGTCTTTTGTCCATTTTAGAAAGTCCTTGGCCATTATCTGTACAAACAGTTTACCCCTTTCTCTCTCTTCTTCTGGAACTCTAAATTTATAGTGTTAGACCAACTGATGTTGTCCCATAAACATCTGATTTTTAACGCCTCTTCCCCATTTTTTGGTATTTCCATTTGGATATTTCTGTTGACCAATCTTCAAGTTCTGCCTTTTTTTCTGCTGTGTTCAGCCTGCTCTTAGGCCTACCAAATGAATTATCCATTTCTAATATCAAACTTTTCAGTTCTAGCATTTATTTTTTCATATTTTTTAATAGTTTCTATCCATCTCTTCTCTATGAAGGAATTGTTACATTCTGGAATTAGTCTTTTTTAGAGTTCTTTGCATCCTGAACTCTCTGATGGATTTTTTTGTTGTTTGCTAACTGTGATTTTATAAATTATTGGGTTTGTTTGGATTGTTAGAGTGAGGATGAAAGTCTCTTGTGATTTTTAAACTATCTAACTGAAATTGAAACTTGTATATTATTTTCAAGGAAAGGTTTGTAGAAATATTACTCTTTCCCTCTGTGGGGTATTATAAACGGTGGAATTGTTTTAAGCACACACAAACAGCAAGGAATTAGGAAACTTTTCTCAAGTGATGATCTGGGCACAGATTGCAAATAATACCTCACAAATAAACTGTATCTGTACTTGACCCTTATGTGGGGTATATCATCAGAGGTTTTATAGCTGATGGGTCCTGGTGTTTGACCTTCCTAAATTCAACAAAATTCCCTTTGCTCATCTAAGGAGAAATGAGCATCTCTGAGCTTGGGTGGCTGGAAGGCTAACTCTAACCATGCTTGTAATATAATGTGTGGCTTTGGAAATGACTTCCCTTCCTATGACTGAAGAACTTCTTGCTAAACAGGAAAACATAATTAATTTATAACACATAATGTATTTGTAATTACAGTAATGGAATGGTAAATGAGTTGTTAGGGCCAATACCAGCACATATGAATAATAACTTTGAGAAAGCTTTGATAATAAAACACAATTCTTTATCCTTTATGCATATGTTCGTAATCCCATTAGGTAGATACTATTTTAATAATAGTTATTTATATTTTTACAAAATAAAAACTGAACCATTGATTGGTTGAATCATTTGCAATAGTGAGCATCTGTTATATTTTCCTTTCTAACTTCAACTCATTCTTATTTCCTTAGGGTAATAACAACATGCTGATTTTCCCTGGGGGAATGAAATCACCAGCATTCTCTGTTGGTGTAGTTTAGGTGGAGATGACTCCATCCTGGCCTCAGTGTTGCACACGTGACCCAGGCCTGGCCAATCAGCTTTATAACAACATGGCCCACTGTGATTGGTTCATGTTGGGCATGTGATTCAATTCTAAGGATGCTTTCAAGCTGTTAAGAAAGAAAGGATCTCTTTTTCTTCTGGGACTGCTAGCACTAAAGATGATGTACAGAAAGGAAAGCAGAACTGAGAGAGAGAGACCAGTTGCTGATTACGTGCTTTGAGCTCTTGGATCCCAGTCAAGCCTGCAGTCCTTTGATCCCTCAACTTTTTCTTTAAGTGTGCCAATATATTTGCTTAACCTGTTTGGATCAGGTGTCTCTCCCTTCCTTGCATACAAGATTGTTATGGCTAAATTTATTCAGTGCAAGAAGTTAGTGAGAATTGAGATTTGAAGTCAGATATCTATTTCAGAAGACTATATATTTGAAACCGTGCATGTCCCAACTTTCTTACTGAAGCTGCTTTGCTGCAATTTCAACCAGCATTTCTTGAGTTAGGAAATTATCTTGCCCAACTTGCCTGGGTTAAGAGGAGAGGTAAATATTAAGAAATTTATTTGTTTAGTTCTCTGTTCCCTTGGGTTGACTCTAGATTGTGATTAACTGCAGCTTTGGGCTAATTTGTTGTCTAATATTCTTGTGCAAAACTGTAGATGTCATACTAGATTTAACTAGGAGAAGCAGGGGGCTGTCTGTCTTCTGCAAGCCTAGAGTGGCATGAACTATGCAAATGCACATTCACATATGAGTGCATGTTTGTCTTCCTCACTGCTGTTCCCCTGCAGGTTAACTCTAGCTAATCTAGTAATTAGTGGTAGGGAGCTTGCAGATTTGCAAGCTAATTTACACATAAGAAAACCATGTTTAAAATGACATTAACTCACTTGGTTTCTATGTGGAGCTTGGCACACAGTTGTTCTATCCCTTTGGCTATATAACCCCTGTGGTGCTTTGAAATGGGAAAAGGCATTAGGGTCTGCCTTGGAACAAGATATGCATAATGGGGAAGGAAGTCAAGACAGAAAGTGTTTCTTTTCGGGCCACTGAAATCCTAATAGGCCCTATTACTGATTGTAGAAGGGATTAATGGTCAAGCACTAAGTAGAAATAATGACAACTCTTCTCAATTACTGAGTGCTTACTATGTCTCAGGAACTGTGATAGATGCCATGTGTATATATATATATATAAAATTATATTTTCTCCTCAAAAAAAAATTATTATCATCCTTAATGATGTGGATTAGGAAATAATGCCTCAGAGACCTTCACTAAGTAGTCTAAGTTCATACATTTACTGGTAGCAGGGTCATAATTCCTATTTAGGCTCAACATTTTAATTACAATGTGTGCTGCCTACTATAATAATAGACTTTGAAGAAAAGTGTTATCCAAGACGTTAGCAACATTTGTAGTAGAGTCAACTCCATTATAATACAGCTTCTTATCAGAAACCCCACAGGCATGCAAACATCTTAATACCAGTTAAAAAGAGACACACTTGAACCTATGTCCACTGTCACCTACTACTTAATTTTTTATTCCCTTTCACAGGAAGACTCCTTGAAAGAGGAGGCTATTCCTGTTGGCTCCATATCTTCACCTCCTCTTTTCTCCTAAACCTTCTCCAATAGGGTTTTTGTCCTGATAAGACAGTGGCTCCTATGAAGGTGAACAATGACCTCTAAGCTCCTCTTCCTTGTTGTATCAGCCTCCTTGGACAGGACAGATCCCTCTCTTTTGCTTTAAATGCTTTCTTCACCTGGCTTCTGGGACACCACACTCTCTTACTCTTTTGGTTACCTTACTGTCTTTCTTACTAATCTCCTCTGCAGACTTTTTTCTTAGGTCCAAAGTTTTAAGCCACCCTGGAGTGCCACCCTAGGCTCCATCCTGAGACCTCTTTTTTAAAAAAAAATTTATTTATTTATGGCTGCGTTGGGTCTTCATTTCTGTGCGAGGGCTTTCTCTAGTTGCGGCAAGTTGGGGGCCGCTCTTCATCGCGGTGCGCGGGCCTCTCACTATCGCGGCCTCTCTTGTTGCGGAGCACAGGCTCCAGATGCGCAGGCTCAGTAATTGTGGCTCACGGGCCCAGTTGCTCCGCAGCATGTGGGATCTTCCCAGACGAGGGCTCGAACCCGTGTCCCCTGCATTGGCAGGCAGATTCTCAGCCACTGTGCCACCAGGGAAGCCCCTGAGATCTCTTATCTTCTGTCTTTATACTCCATTCCTTAAGACCTGTCACTTCAATCCTCAACATGTCTTATAGGGGAGCAAAATTTGCCACCCCAAAACGTGTGTCTTTGGCATGCCGATTATTTCAAGCTGAAAACAATCAAGGCCCAAAAGACTCAGGAATAACCTTTGACCTCCCAACTGCCTAAAAGAATTTATACAGAGGCCTCCCGGAATAGAGTTACCACCAGAGATACCTGCCAAGAATATGGGCTAGGTGTGGTGAGGGAAAACACAGGCAGGGCCTGGAGATGAGAGTCCACTATGTGTCCTATTGTCTCTGTATGGTCCAGCAAACATTTGTTTACCAAATTTTGCTTTTCCGTGTGAATTGCCTTCCTTCCCTTTGAAATCCCAAACCACTATCCCCAACATCCTTTTATGTCTTTAGCCCAAGATGGTATTTAAGGTGAGCATTTTGGCCATTTTGGCAAGTTAACTCAGTTTTCCTGGGTTCCTCCCATGTACACGTTATTAAACTTTTGCGTAATTTTCTCCTGTTAACCGTCTTACATAAATTTAATTCTTAGACCAGTCATAAAAGTCTAGAAGGGCAGAAGAAATTTTTTTTGCCTCTCCAGCAGTCTCAAATCCAGTTATTTCTAACCACAGTTCTTTCCCCTTTCCTTGTCTCAGCCACCCTTCTCTCTTGCCTGGACTCTTGCTATAGCCTCTGCTGTGGTCTCTTTGTCCTTTCTTGCATCCTTAAAATCCATTCCCTTCATGCAGACAAGGTGAATTTATTAAAACACAAATCGGATTGCAAATTTCTTGATTAAAATCCTCCAGTGTTCTCCTGTTGCACTTAGGATGCAATTCAAATTCCATTTCACGATGAACAAGGCCATTTTAGATTTGTGCTTCCTTCCTTATTTCATTTTTTACTGCTTTCTCTTTGTTTTCTCTGTTCCACCTACATTGTCCTGTTTTCTCTTTCTCAAATACACTAAGTTTATTTCCAAAACATGACTTACACTACTCTGCCTTTGAATTTTCTCCCCTAAGGTTTTCATGTAGTGGGGTGTTTCTTATCATTCAGATCTGATCCTAAATGTCACTTCTTCAGAGATTGTTCCTATAACCTAATCTTAAGAGCTTCCTACCCAAACCCCTGCTCTCTAACCCCTTACCCTGCTTTATTTTCTTCATTGCAATAAGTCTATCTAAAATTGTATATTTAAAAAACATTTTTACTTGTTAATTGTCTATTTGTTCACTAGACTGTAGACGTGTTGAGGATAAGAATTTTGTCTGTTTTTACACTGCTGTTTCCTAGAAACATGGAATGATAGTAAATATTCTAAAATATTTGAATTAATGAATACATTTTAATAAAAGGTATTTTAATGTGTCCCATCATCAAGACTTCCTCTAATATAGAAAGCCCTGCCAATCTCCTTGATGGTGTATCTATTTCTCTCCCACTTTTCAAATTCCTTCCGAATAACTTTTTATTAAATTTCCCTAGTCTATATTTTCATATCTTTCTGCCCTTCATAGTACCTGATACAGTGCAGGCATAAATGAAAGATGGATAAAGCAAGCATTTCATGCCATGAATATTCATTAAATATTTATGGTCACTCAGAATGTGGGATGGGTGGGAGAAGAAAAAAGTGAAACAAAAGTTAATACACCATGGTTTAAATTAGGTCATTTTATGAAAGTCTGGACTTATTTAAAGACTTAAGAGTCATCAAATGCTTTTTGTTAGGAAATTTGTAGCATTATGTGATTGCATGATTATTAGTAAAAGACAAACACTATTAGCAGTGGGAAGAGTGGCTGGGAAAAGAAAGAAGATACAGGCAGGGAATCCAGGTTGGAGGCTATTGTAGTGCAGGTAAAAAGGAATTAAAACTCTAAACTAGGACATTGGCAAAAAAAAAAAAGTTTAGTGAGTCCATTTTAGGTATAAATTGTGCAGGATTTAGTGAATAACTGGATATGTATGCTACGAAGAGAAGACATTAAAGAAAGTTCTGGGTTTATAACCTAGGAATTTCATTGCCACTAATTTTGACAAAAAATACAAGAGAGTTCATGGAGGGGACTCTTTTTATTATAGAAATTCAGGCCGACCTAGTTTATACACACAAGGGAATTTGTTTCAAGGACATTGAGTGTGGTAGAAAAAATAATGGTCCCTCAAAGATGTCTATGTCCTTACCCCCAGAACCTGTGAATATGTTCCCTTTCCTGGCACAAGGGACTTTGCAGATGTGATTAAGATTAAGGACCTTGAAATGGGACCATTTTGGATTATCCAGATGAACGCTGCCTAATCCCTTGAATACTTAAGGCCAGAGATCCTTTCTCAGCTGAGTTTAGAGAGAGATGTGACATTCTGCCTTTGAAGACAGAGGAAGTGGCCATGAGTCAAGGAATGTGGACAGTCCCTAGAAGCTAGAAAGAGCAAGAATTGGATTCTCTCATAGGGCCAGCAGAAAGGAATGCAGCCCTGCAGACACTTTGATTTTTGCCTGTTGAGACCCATGTCAGACTTTGGATCTACATAACTATCTCAGAAGGCTCAAAGACAGGAAAGTGGTTGGGCCTCAGGAATAATCACAACCTAGAATGTAAACAGGATCATCTGCCCCCATACCTCTCTGCATGTCTTCTTCATCCTTCTCTCTCTAGAGACTGGCTTTCTCTACTTCTCCAATGGCTATGTCTGTACAATGGCTCCTGAGAGCACCTGAATGTTTTATATATAATAGTTTCATCACCCAGAGAGACTGCTTCTCTTTCTTGACTTTATTTCCAAAACTTTTGTACAAGAATTATAGTTGTCTGTGCTTGGATCAACCAATTATGGTCAGAAGAGATTATTAGCATTAATTAACAGGATGACACCTAAAGTAACGAGGTGGCTGGAATGAAATTGGGAAGATCTGACCCCCCAAAAAAGAGAAGGGATGATGCCTAGACAAAAGAACAAGCAAGGTAGAAGGACACAGGTGTAAAGGTTGACATTGCTTCTTTTTCCGTCCATTAGAATTCAGACAGTATATGAGTATTTATGGAGTGCTTATTTTGTGCCAGTCACTGAGATAGTCACTGTGTAGCCTTGGTGAACATAACCAGCAAGACCAGTGTCCACGCTAAGCTTATATGTTTAGTGGGAAAGGCAGTGATTTAATGTTTTTTAAAAATTAACACACACTTAAAACTGTGTAAATAGCTGTAAAGATACAAACGTTTTAAAAGAAATGTCTAACTGGGATGGAAAGGTGGTTCATAGAAATGAGACCTACCTAATCTATGCACTAGGGGAGCGTTTAAGCTGAGACCCAAGGATAAGAAGGAGTTGATCGGACAAAAATATGGGGGTTCCAGACAGAGGAAACAGCATATGTATTAAGACAGAAATGAATGTGAAGTTTTATAGAAAGTGAGTGACAGTGTAGCTGAAGGTGAAGCAATGAGGGGAGAGTAATGTACGTGGAGACTAGAGAGATAAGGGCCTGGGCGTGCCCTTATCAGGGTGTAATAAGTCACTGGGACTTTGTACAAATGTAAATTAGGGACTTAAATATAAGGCAGTCCTTCAACTAGAGCTGGGCTCGATCTTTACATTCAGATCATGAGCCTCACCTGTAACCTTCCGAATCAAAATCTCTTGGGATAGAAACTGAGGTCTCTGCATTTTAGCATCATAACCTTATGATTCTTATGCACTTTAAATTGTAATAGCTACTCTTCAGAGGGAAATGACAGTGGTACACTTTTGTTACAGTATTATTATTAGAGAATTCAAGGAGGGTTTCATGTATCTCTTAAGAACTGACAGAGGAAGAATAGTGAATTATGTGTCCCCCAAATGCAAAAGATAAAAGAGGTAAAGTTACAAAATTGTCAGACTTCACTGATGTTCACATAAGCATACTCGTTTCAATTAACCTACTCACCTCGATCTCAATATCAAAATGAAGAATGCTTGTAGTGGAATACACTGCTAATGGGTGTTGCCCAGCTTCTGCCCCTAGGGAACTCTTGATACTTTGTTTATACTTATTTTAAAATATGAGACAGGCCCTTATACAGGGAAGAATGCAGGACGCAGGACGTGTGTGTTCACCTGTGCTGTAATTGCTGGATGCACTGTTTGTTCATACCCCTCTAAATTGGCTATAGTGTAAATTGATGAACTCTGACAACCATTAACTTTTTATCTACTAACTAACTTTTTTTTAGTTCAAATTACATTAGCACTCAACTGAAATAAACAACGATATGCAGAATGTCTACTGATCACAAAGCACCTAGTATGTTAGATGTTTAAAAATCTTTGGGCATGACTTTGGAAAGTGTGAAATGTCTTTCTTATTTCCATTTGTTCATAATGGGAGACATAGACACTGAAAAAAAAAAAATCTCTAGTCAACTGCCTAGACTCACTAAAATGTTCTCTGCTGAATTCTCTCCTCTTTCTTTTGAGGGGATTTAAAGATGATCCTTCAAAGCACTCTACTCCTTCCTCATGTGCAATGTAGTTGTTGCTAAAGGCCAAGGACAGAACAAAAATGTGGAGACAGGTTTTTTGAGGTTCCTAAATCTGGGGGTTGGGTGAGATGGCAGATAGGCTGTTATGTGTGAAGATTTCTGAAGAATCATTATCACTTAGCATCTCAAGCCTTGCTAAGGGGAAAATCCTGATTCTTCCTGAATAAACATTTGAAGCCAAGGGTGAACTGAATCTTAGTAAAGCTGCAATAAAAATCACACTCAGGTCAATCACAGATTAGCAACCTCAAAAGAAGAACCATGCCTTTTTGTCTAGGTGTAATATTGCTTACTTCACTTTCTATTGTTCTTCTACACATGGTATCCAGCATTAGTTATTTTTTTTTTAAAGCATAACACACATAAAGAAGCAAGGAAATATGAAACATGGTCAAGAAAGGAAAGTGTCAGTAGATGGAAAAATGATTCAGATAATTGGAATTAGAGACAGATGAGGACTTTAAAATAACTAGGATAACAATGTTAAAAAGTAGAGTGGAAAATGTGGACAAATTGTGTGAACAGATTGAGAATTTCAGCAGAGTAATAATCTATTAAAAAGTACCAAATGGAAACAGTAGAAAGAAAGTAGTGGTTAGAAAAAATGAAAAATGAATATGAAGATGTTAACGGAAGACTGGACATAACTGAAAAGGATAAAGAAGCTCCAAGATTATCCAAGTGGAATTATTTGGAGAAAAAAAGAGTGAAAAAAATGAACCAGAGCAGTTGAGGCCAGTGGAGCAACATGAATCAGTCTAACACTGTCAATAATTACACCTATTTGATACTTATAAATATGGCCCCAAAACTGCAGAATACAATTTTTTTTCAAGTGTATATGGAAGAGTCACCAAGAAAGATTATATGGTGGGCCACAAATCAGGTCTCAACAAATTGTAAATGACTGAAGTTGTACAGAATATGTCTTTGGTCACAACAATAATAAATTAGAAATCAATAGTAATAAGATATATAGAAAACTCAATTATTTAGAAATTCAACAAGATCCTTGAAATAACTCATTAATCACAAAATAAATCAGAAGAAAACACAATCAAAATATATCCTATGCAGTTAGAGGGAAATTTATTGCTTTACATGCTTATATTATACAGATAATATAAGGATGGGGGATATTATTAAATTCATGAAAGTAACTGAAAATTTAGATGAAATGGAAAAATTCTTTGAAAACCACAATTTTTAAAAATAGATGCAAGGAGATACAAAAAAACACCAGTAGACCTTTATCTATTAAAGATATTGAATTCATAAATAACAAAAACAAAAACCAAACCTTCCTACCAAGAAAATTTGAGGCCCAGATGACTTCACTAGCGAATTCTTTCGAACTTTTAAGAAAAAGTAATAGCAGTCTTACTCATTTTTTTTTTTTTAGAAAACAGAAGAAACATTTCTCTATATGTTTTATGAGTTCAGCATAATTCTGACACCCCCCCCCCAAAAAAAACCACAATCCAAGTCTAATAACCCTCATGAAAAAGGGCCAAAAGTCCTTAGCAAAATACTAGCAAATCAAGTGCAGTAATATATTACAAGATCCTCAAATCTGTGCATATGTTCTTGCCTCAGCCTGGCCCAGTCCTAAACCCCTTCCTGCTTTATTTGCATATCTGGATATCTGGTGCTTTGTTATTCTTGAGGTCCCTGCTGAAATGTAGCCACTTCAGATCCCCTAAAGAACATCTTGGATCAGTCAACCTAACATAGCCTCTCTTCACCCCATGTTTCATAGTACCTCATACCCTATGTGTTTTCTTTATAGCACTTATAATAATGTAAAAGAATAGGATTTGTACATTTCCTTCCTTTCCCAGAATATAAGCTTATGAGCAGAGATTTTGTCCTTTTGATACCCACTGCATTGCTAGAGTGTCTGACAAAATGAATAGCACTAGTAATGGGCACTCTAAAATATTTATTAATTGAATGAATGAATGAAGTGCAAGTGGTCAGTGAAACTAAGCAACTTAGTACCTACATCTGTGAATTTTGGACATCTCTGAAGTTTCTGCTTCATTTCTGCAAAGCTCTATTAGTCAGAACAGCCCTCTTCACAAACTGAATTTTTGCTTTAGATTATAAAGCTGCTCCGTGGGGATCTGTACTGTATCAGGCAGGTGCATTCCCTAGGGAATTATGTGTCTTCACACCAGATGCCCAAGCATGAAAAGCCACCTCTTCCATACATGAGTCAGGCAGTTTCTGATGAAAGCAGCCACTTACTCTTGAAGGGCTTCCAGGAAATCCAAAATGTTGGGAATGTTTTGTTAATAAAGACTTTTAAAGAGATGGGCATGTGTTCTTGCAATGGTCTGAATCAAGCTACTGCAGCTCAATCCCTGCACCTGAGACATAGCTGACTACTTATTTAAGTGGGAGGAACTGTGCCCAAAAGACAAGAGTCCAGAAAAGTATCTGTGTTAGCTGATTCCTAAGTCTAATACTTCTTATATTTTACTGACACAGTGACTGCATCTCATTTTAAAACAAAAATGTCACGTGATTGCAATTCAACTTTGGTTCAGTAGAACCAAACATTTAAAATTTTATTAGGCTGTCACTCTGGAAAAAGAAGCTGTGTGTGTGTGTGTGAGAGAGAGAGACAGAGACAGAGACAAATTGAGACTCAAGTATTCACTTCTCTCTTTTGTAATAAAGGAGAGTATTCACCTCTCCTTTGTCTCTGGAGTAGTTTTACATGGCATTAAACAAACTAACAAAACAGCAAAAGCCCACTGAAGACTATGGTCAGAAGCTATCTGCATAGAAGTATTTTTTTTTCTTTAGCCTAAAATAATATAGGCAAATGTTCCCCTAAGCAGGTTTCCCCCAAGCAGGTTAATATCTAATGAAGGTTAATATCTTTGACTATCTAATGTTTGTGCCATAGCTAACTCAGGTAGCACAAGTACACAAAGTGACAAATCATGTATTTGGGACGTTCACCTCATTTCTCAGTCTCTTTCTGCCACCACAACAATCATTTCAGGGCTGTACAAGTGTGAGTTGATGCTCCTTTGCTAAATCACCTTGTTTAAATCTCCATAAAACATTGCTGCCATCAACAGCTAGAAACTTTGAGAAGCAATTTAAGGTTGATGTAATTTGCAAGTAATTTATCACTGCAAGGGGATGCTTTTATTAAATAGCTGCAGGGTGCCTTCATAAAAAACAAAATAAAAGAAAGGTTATATTACCTGTGTTCGTCCTCCTAACCCCTTTTGTTTTCTGATGTGGTTATTTAAACTTCTTCTCCTAGGTTGGAGAATAAAGAAGTAGACAAACCCTAGCATGTTTTGAACTGAAAAGATCCATAAGTATATGATGACCCTCCCTGCTTTTATGAAAAAAGATTCCTGCAAAGAAAAGGCACAACAAAAGCTAGACCAAGCAGAGAAAATGTTGTGGAAGAGATGGGCTTTGAGTCAGATCATAGATGACTGGAGGAGGAGGAAACTCCTTTAAGATGAAGCAAGAGTATGTGGCAAGGTCCTGGGGCTAGGAGTGTAGAGGTAGTGAGGAGACCTTCTAGTAGAATTTTATTTATCATTTTTGCTTTGTACTTAACATACTAAATTGCTATATCTATATATTAAATTGGTGATTTAATGTGTCTGTAGCTTAATTTTGAATAAATCTATATGTGATGTATCCAAATTATTCAAAATTCCTAAGGCTAACATTTGTTCTTCCATTCAACCAACAGAGCTTAAACTTCTGGTATATGTCACACAGTGTGTTAAAAATTAGGGGTACAAAGAAGATTGAATCAAATTGTGTAATAGATCAACCTATTAAAATTAAGTGTTTTAGTGGAACTTAGTGTTTTAGTGGAATTTCTGACTGAAGTTCTGTGTGACATGGGACAGAATGAGGCATTTTGACAGACAGGCACCAGCTTAGGGTAAGGTTAAGTCTTTGCATCATCATGTTTTTAATAATTCTTCAAACATTGAAATTCCAAGTGAAATTGCTGTGAGAATACAGAGGGGATGGGTACAGCTTGAGCGAGACAAAGAAGGCTTTCAAGAGCAGGTAAAGGCTTCAGTAACACATGAGTTAGTGAGCTTAGAATAGTTAGTGTGTATGGATTGCTTGTTCTCCATGGTTTGTATTAATTCAAGGGGGTTTGTGTATGGTTGTATGCATATATTTTATGGAAGCACGTTTATATCCTAAGATGATTACTTGGACTAAAAATGGATAAACCATAAATTTTTAAATGAGTTATTTGGCCCATAAAAAAGCAGCCACTGGAGTGTAAGCAGCTAACAGAATTAATCTGGCTTTGAAGAGAAAGAATTGTCACTACTCAAAACCTGGTGTTGATTTGCAAGCAAGACCCCTATTCCCTTGCCCTCATCACGGTCATCTGGTCTCCCTATCTGTCACACGTGCCTTTGGATTTCAATCACATTTCCATGTAGTATTTTGGTTCTGGAAGCGGAGATGGAGATTTTGTGGCCACACTGTTGGAGAAGCCAAAGATGTTCTCATATTTACATACGCAAATATGGCCCAGCCGCTAACCTCTTTCTAATTCATTGGCTCTACTAAATTCAGTACAGGCTGCAAAACCAGATAATGCTCCCTGTTTCAGTGGAGATAACACTGTTGGCTAATATTTTTTGAAAGAAAAGTAATGATTAAAAGAAATGAACATTAATTTTTTTAAAAAAATTAATTAATTTATTTATTTATGGCTGTGTTGGGTCTTCGTTTCTGTGCGAGGGCTTTCTCTAGTTGTGGCAAGCGGGGGCCACTCTTCATCGCGGTGCGCGGGCCTCTCACTATCGCGGCCTCTCTTGTTGCGGAGCACAGGCTCCAGCCGCGCAGGCTCAGTAATTGTGGCTCACGGGCCCAGTTGCTCCGCAGCATGTGGGATCTTCCCAGACCAGGGCTCGAACCCGTGTCCCCTGCATTGGCAGGCAGATTCTCAACCACTGCGCCACCAGGGAAGCCCGAACATGAATTTTTTGCATTGAATTATTTGAGACATTTAAGGAAAGCTGATTTAAAATGTTTTACCATTTTTTTTCCGGTTTGTTTTCCCATGGACTATGCCCATAGGGAGATTTTTTTATTTTCCTCTTCCCCAAATAAGATCTTATAAAGATTTGTTCTAAGTTATTTTTTTAAATAAAGAAATGCATACAACTGAATAGTTGATCTTCTAATACCACTGAAAGAAAAACATATTATCAAGTTCTTATCCCCTAAGGAAACAATATACAAATTCTTACTGGGTGGTTTATGAATAAGCTATATCCATGGAAAAACACTGGAGATTCTAGGAATCTTGATGCTCAAATTTGGCTCCATCCCTTATTAATGACTCACTTGTCAAGGAGCTGCCGGCAACAGTACGTAGATCTTAGATTTGGCCATTTATCCCTCATCCACATTGGGTACGTATGACTTTCCTCGCTCCTCAATGCCAAGAATGGATGAATTAATTAATGAATTGTTCACAGCCCAAGGAAAAGAGCTCTCTTTGGTCTTGCTCTCTGATTTTGTCCTCTAGTCAGGTTTGTGCCTCAACCACAGGAGATAGGAGCAAGGAGGCTAAATCTTATAGCGGAAGCCACTATGGTGAATAAAGGAGGGATTAGAGTCTGCCAGGAAAAGACCTCAATTTATTGGGCCCTCAACTTTCTTTCCTTCTACCCTAAATGATTCATGTGGACTAACTCCAGGGTCAGAGATGATGGAAATTTTACCCTAATGATTCATTCTGAGGTTATTCTTGGCTGTGTCCTCAAAGTGTATTACTATTTATTAAGTGCCTATTTCATGGCCAACACTGTACTTTCATGATCTTTAATTTAAAAAAAACTTTTAATTAAAAATTTAAAAAAAACCTTCAGAAATAGGTATAAATTGTATGTATGTATGTATGTATGTATGTATGTATTTAAAATAGAAGAAGAAACTGAGGGCCAAAATGAATAACCAACATGCTCTAGGACATACAGATGGTACAAGGCAGGGCCACCATTGAACCAAGGTCTGTGTAAGGCTGATGTCTTTGAGCTTTCTACTGCATACAAATGGCCTCTTTAACAAACAAGTTTGAGCTCAAAGCGAGATCAGTTGGAGATTATTGATCTCACTATCACTTTAAGTCATTATTTGTATGAAGTATCACCGGAGCCTGGGAGGAGGGCAAATGAGAGAAAGTATTAAGTGGGTTAACAAAACGTTTTCACCTTATCTGTGAGGATGCATTCACAGCTAGAAGAAAACATATCACACTATCTGATAACTCACTTATGACATAGTATGAGTAGGATAGCAACTGCTGGTTAAGAAAAGTCATCAAGAGAAGAGTTGTGAGTAGGACTTCTGATCTTTAATTGCTTTGAGATACAATCAGGGCTCTTTGGTGTCTATCATTTTCATGTTCACTGTGTCTTCAGAGCTCCCTGCAGGAGCCTCGAAAATGAGAGTGAGATTCCAGCTCAATAGCAAATGAATTTAGAATTGATTCTTCATACACTTAAATCTATGATAAAGTAGATAAACAGACAAGCCGCTAGTAATAACAAAAATTATTATGAATTATAAAGCAACTAGGTAAGAATTAGATGAGTAGATTTTTCATTTGAAAAGAAAAATGCAAGTATGTTAGGTGTTAGTATCCAGAAACTTTAGCTTTATGATGGAATATTTACAGGTCCTGACACTTGATAGCTGCATGACTTTTCAGGACAAAATTCTCTATGCCTCAGTCTTCTCACAACAAAATGGAGATAATGGTAGCACCTACCCACCAATGAAGCAGTGATGAGGATAATAGGAATGCTTCCTATACACAGGGCCTGACCTGCTGTGAGCCTTGATACATTTTTTTTTTTAAATTTAATTTTATTTATTTTTGGCTGTGTCGGGTCTTCGTTTCTGTGCGAGGGCTTTCTCCAGTTGCGGCAAGCGGGGGCCACTCTTCATCGCGGTGCGCGGGCCTCTCACTATCGCGGCCTCTCTTGTTGCGGAGCACAGGCTCCAGACGTGCAGGCTCAGTAGTTGTGGCTCACGGGCCCAGTTGCTCCGCGGCATGTGGGATCTTCCCAGACCAGGGCTCGAACCCGTGTCCCCTGCATTGGCAGGCGGATTCTTAACCACTGCGCCACCAGGGAAGCCCCAAGCCTTGATACATTTTAATCATCAACTATGATTTATCACTATGATTACCACTGAAATAGTGTGTAGGAAGATGGTAACACCTTTGGGCAATTGAAAATTGAATATTATTTCACTGGGGTTCAAATCCATTCTTGTACCATGAGGCAGGTCTACAAATGGAAAAGCTTCTTAATTTTATTGGGTCTTCCAAAAAGATGTAGATTTGCTTTATAAAAGCCCTTAAATCATGTTGTAATTATTCTTTTACCTAAAAGTTTGACACATAATAACGCCTCAACAAAACTGAGTTATTTTTCTTTGTATTATCTGTTCCAGTATAAGATAGGTAAGCATATAAGGTGTGTCTCTATGTACAAAACTCATCAATTGGGACTTATGATATTTGCACAGAATTCGTTGATTGCTATCATAAAACTATTTAACACAGTGACAGTGATTCTATTTTGTCAAATACTCGCACTGCAATAAAGTTCTAATGTGACAGAATAGATAATTTGATGTTGTTTTAAGACTCAGTTTTCCCTAAAATCAAGAAATGTGGTCTATTTATATGCTGCTAGAAATGCCAGGGCACAAGTACACCAGATGCTCTTAACCTTTGTTCCAGTTGGTGCAGAAGGCAACCATTCATTCATCTGACCAGCATCTATTGAGCAACTTCTATATGACCAGGACTGTTCCAGACCCTGGGATTAGAGGGGTGAACAAGTTATACAAGGTCCTTGCTCCCTTGGACTTGCGTTCAAGTGGGTGTAGTTAGACAGTAAATAACTAAAGGACCTACAGAAAGTGATATGAGCTGTAAAGAAAATTAAATGGGAAAGGTTAATAGAAAGTGACTGTGATGGAGGTATGTTTCCTTTAAATTGGGTAGTAAGGAGATCCTCTTTGTTTGTGTGACACAAGTGTTTTTAGAAGCATGCTTGAATTCTCTTGAAGGTTGGGGGATCTGAAAACCATCAAAATGAGCATCATTTTTAGAGTTTAGAAAGCCTTTGCATAGCTGGGTTTATTTTGTTCCAGGATATCAATAGTTATCAAAACTGGGAAGCTCCTTCTATCTTGCATGACTGTCCCCAGTTCTTTGATCACTTTGGTTGGACTCAGACTGAATTTCATCTCTTCTGGGAAGCATCCCTGATCTCCTGAATGTGATGTTATATCCTTTCTGTGTGCTCCTCTAGCACGTACCTCTATATAATACCAAGTTAAAGAGATTTATTTATTTGTCCATTCCACAACTTACTATGCATACATAAAACCATAAGCCCCTTGAAAGAAATGACTTTTCTTATTTGAGTTTGTATATCCAGTACTTAGCACACCTGCAACTTTCCCTCATGAAAGGTGATAGATGATACACAGGACATTTAAATTTTGTTAAGTGTCAGACTCATTTATTAAGCATTTTTATATTCTGTACATGTTGTGCATTTTCTCATCTGATCTTTGGCCCATGTAAAACTAACTAACTCCTATAACCTCAGAAAGGCCATTGTGTTGTAGAACCAGCTTTTTGATGTCTTCCAAGCAACAGGTCATGGAGGCCCTGGAAGTAATATATAAGCATTAAATGTTCAGCTCTGGAGCATAGTTAATAAATAATAATTCATAGTTACTAAACAGAAAATTTCCTTTTTTGTGCCATTTTTCTGTCGTTCTCCTCTCTAATCGAACCCAGTGACTCACTTCTTCCCATACCCAGTCTAACCCCTTATCTTTCATCTAAGACACCTCTTTTAGAATTTAGTTCACATTTGAATTTTCCACTTGAAATGCATCTTGCTTTCTACACTTTCAATCCTTAGAAAAAGTTGTACTACGCTGGAAAGAGCTGGTACTGGGGATCTGGTGGGCAACAGAAACCATCAGAGGAGAATTTAGCTTAATTTCTAGAGACTGACTGATATTGTGCCAGCATTTCTAGTAAATTAGGATCAACCCTAAAATGGAAATAGTAAATGAAATCTTCTAATATGTTCAGCTCAGTGAGCTTCAAAAATCTTTTACATCAAAGTTATTCATAAAGTTTTGGAATTTTGAACATTTTTGTTCAAAGCCCCCATGCTGCAAAATTCATGTGCAGATCCAAGAAAAAAGAATCTCTTTGAGGGAATTTGAGGTGAGCTCTGAAGTTTTATATAGATATTCTCGTGGAGCTGTATAAATTATTAAATATATATATATATTTCACAATAAATATGTGCTACTTGCCACTTTCTGAGTAATTTATTAGAAGAGATATACAGCAGGTTTAGGGCTATACACATTGTGAGTTCCCAATAAATGCTGTTTACTGATTGATGAAATATAAGCTATAATCCTAGGCTGTGATTGAAGCAGACCGAGCCTGGCCAAGGCTGACCCACAACACTAGTTTCATTTCATGAGAGCTTTTGTCAGCAAATAGGGCTGATTAGTTCACAGCATGGTGTCCTGTTTCCCCAGTGCCTTTGAATCTTGCCACTATCACCCTTTCTTCATGTTATAGGTAAGAGAAATGAGCTATTGCAAATCTATTTGAGAAGTTTCTGGGTGTCAAATGCTGATTCTCACTGCTAATCAGTTGCTAATCCTGCTGATTTTACTTACTGTATATTCTGTATGCTTGTCCACTTAGCCTGAATCCCACTGCTTTTTGCCCTTATATCTTTCATTAAATTAGATAGCATGTGCCTGGCACTTAAAAGGTGCTCAATAAATGGTAGATTTCATACTTTTTTTTGAATACCTCTTCTTTCTCCCTTCAGTGTATTTTGTATACTGCACTCACATTAATCCTTTTACAGCATCTGTCTAATGATGTCACATCTTTGCTGAATAGCTTCAGTGATTCCCAAATGCTTGGAGAATAAAGCACCCACTCCTTATTTTGGTATTCAAAGCCATCTTGGTCCCAAGTAGTGACTTTAAAAAACTTTTCTTGATCATGAAGCCTATGTTCCTGCATAGTGTTTAAGAACTTGGACAGTGGAATCAAATTCAGATCATGGCTCCACAGCTTATGACCTGTATGGCCTAGTGTATTCATATGTAAAATGGGGAAAATAATATTAACTACCTCCTTTGGTTACTTCATGATGGTCAAGATCACAAATATGAGGAAATATAAGCTATAATCCTATGTTGTGACTGAAGCAAATTTCTTAGAATTTCTGATGTGGGTCTTAGCTTTTGACATGTTCAATTTTTTTTTAGTATTAATTTTTAGCAGCTACTTTGTACAGAGTGCTGCATTATGTTTTTATAATGGGAAAATCTGAAAGACATACCTGAAAGGCATACCCTCCTTCAAAGAGTTACCTTCAAAGAGTAATGTACTTTCCATCTATTAGCAGATTATTTTGTGCCAAAAAAGGAAGATGTCTGTCTAATGGCCAAGGAGAATTGAGCAGCTTCAGTTTAGCTGATGATATTCTTTTTGTAACTTTTCTGTTAGTCACGCTCAATGAATGGACAAAAATAACTCCCCCAAGGAGAGTAATTTTCCCCCATAATAATAATGTCTGTAGAGTGCCTGAGAGTAATGGCGTTATCAGGAGATTCCTATGGATTTCCTGTGTCCTAGATGCAGACAGCAGGTACAGGAGATGGAAGGCTACCCCAGGGAACAGCCTTTACCTCCTTCCTCTTTCCCATTTCCTCTCCCACATTATTAATGCAATGCCTCCCTGCCCTCTTCCTGCTCCCAAGGAGGCACTGAAACAGAATGCCATTAATAATATCTCAGTTATTCTTTCTACACTGATAACCACCCACCTGGGAAATGGTACAAGAATATACACAGAGAGTGAAAAATTTTGAAACTAAGAAATGACCGATGTTCTTAACTAGCATTATAAATGTTACTTATTTTGCAATTTCTGCCATCGTTTTTTTTTTTAACCTACATTCTTTCCATTCTCACTGACTAGCTTGTGTGCGTCCTTGCCCTTATCTCGTTGGACATCAGTCTTTTCATTAATGTGAGGCCTATCACATTGGGTATCAATCTGTTAATTAAAACTACAAGGAGAGTCATCCAAGAGTTGCACAATGTCATCCAGGGCTTCTCAGTCAGAAGGGATATTATGAGTAACCTGTTAAACTTCGTTCAGCTTTAGGGCAGCGACTATCAGAAAACTCTGATTTTTAATTTATGAAAGTTGAGTATTAAACATGTGAAATAGACATGGTGCCCTGAGAGCTATTATAGCGTATAGTCCCTGACCAACAAAGCTCCAGGGGATCCCTTATACCTAAATCTATACACTTTGAATCATGAGACCCCCTCTCTCCTGGCCACAGACTGTTGACATCTGATCTAAAGGCAGCCAGTGAAGCTAGTGACCTAACATGGGTCCGCTATATTAAATGGTTACTAACAGATGTACTCAGATTTTGTTAAAGCCCTTTGAATATGAGTAGATGTTTACTCATCAAATGATCCCTTATTGAGTACGCACTGTGGATTTGCTCACCTTTTTATTTCTGTATCTGATTTACCCCATTTGAGAATTTTCAGCCATTATTTCTTTGAATATTTTTTCAGCCCCACCCTCTTTCTCCTCTCTTTCTGAGATCTCCAGTGACACAAACGTTAGATCTTTCATTATAAGTCTGTAGGTCTCTGAGGTTCTTTTCATAGATTTTCAGCCTGTTATTGTTTTAATTGGATAACATCTATTGTTTCATCTTGAAGTTTACTGATTTTTCCTTCTGTCCTCTCTGTCTTCTGCTGTTGAACTCATGTATAAGTTTTATATTTTGGAAATATATTTTGGAAATATATTTTTTCTTTAAGTTCTAAAATTTTTATTTCATTCTTTGTAGTATGTTCTGCATCTTTTCTGAGACTTTCTGTTTCTCCATTACTTTCAAGCATGTTCATAATTGCCCTCTGGGGCATTTTTCAGTTGGCTGCTTTAAAATCCATGTTACTCAATTCTAGCGTTCTTGTCATCTCAGTGTTGGCATATGTCTTTGGGATTTTTCTAGTTCTCTGTAGTATATGTGATTTTTCATTGAATTCCAGACATTTGGGTATTATGTTATGAGACTATTAATTGAGTTTAAACCTTCTGTTTTAGCACTGACACTGTGCAGTGGGCCAAGTAGATAATGACCTGGTTGGATTGGTGGTTATCCAACCACCAGGTAGGGTTGGAAGCCCAAGTTCCACACTCAAGGTCCTAGACACCCTGAGTAGGATCAGGTCTCAGTACTGCTGGGTGGTGGGTGGGACTTCAGACTCCTCATCAGGCTTCTTTTCTGATACCACCAATGCTGGGAGGGTTAAGGATGGCTTGTTACTATTCCCATATCACCTTCACTGATACCACAAAGGGGGTCCTTGCCATGTATGTTATATGCCACTCTGCACTGTAAAGAACCAAGAAATTTTCTTGGAGAAGTGGCTGATTCCAGGACTGGGACAAAAAGGGTCAGGAATGTCTTATTTTATCAAAAAGTAAGGAAGACACGTTAGAAGGACACAGGAACCAGCTTGAATGGGCTCCCAGTGATCAAATCTTGAATACTTTAAATGTCAAAATAAATAATGATAGCAATGAATGATAACCCATTAATTAAAGTAAGAATTCCCTGATTTTATGCTAAAATAAATAAATAAATAAAGCTCTTTCTTATAGTGGAATTGCAACTAATATGCACAGAAGTTGAACAATCATCAGTGGAACCTAAAATTTGTAGGTGTAAGTTTGATGAGGAACAGGATATTTGCATAGTGTCAAAATAGCTCCCACGAATTACTTTTTTGATCACAAAGGGAAAAAGTTATAACCTTACAGTGAAGACACCTGGCAGACACCACCTTAAATGACAAAGATAACATTTAATATTCCTCATGTTGAGACAAATTGACATCAAGTGCCTTCTGTCATAAGGCACTGGGAATGCTTCTTCCGTGGCATTCCTATAAAAAAATGCATATCCTTAATCTAGCTGTGAAGAAACATTAGAGAAATCCAAATTGAGGGATACTCAACAAAGTAACTGACATGCACTTTTAAAAAATATGAACGTAAAAAAGAAAAGAGACCTGTGGTGCTGTTTATTTTAAAAGAAACATGACAACTAAATGCATGCAATACATTATCCTGAATTATTTATGACAACTAAATACAACAGATTATCCTGAATTGGGTTCTATGCATGGGGATAAAAAGGTTATAAAGGATACTGTTGTAATAATTAACAAAATTTTGAATACGGACTATGAATTATTAGGCATAGGCAAACTACAGGATGTGAGCCAGATTCATCCCAGGGTCTGTGTTTGTATGACTTATGAGCTCAAAATGGTTTTTACATTTTAAAGTGTTGTTACAAACAAACCAACCAAAAAACCCCCAAAATATGCAAGGGAGACCTGATGAGGCTCTCAATGCCTAAAATGTTTATTATCTGAATCTTTACGGAAAACAGTTTGCTAACTCCTAGACTAGAGTACTGGTAAAAGTCAAGATATGTTTTAGTTAAGCTTCTATTATGGCAAGATGTCCCCCTTGCCTTTTCATGCGCATGAACCAACAAATCCCCTTCATTCTTCCGAAGCCTCTTGAGTTAGAGTTCTAACGCTTGTAACCGAAGGGGTCTTGAATGATACAAACAACCTGCACGACCAAGGCAATGTGCCCTTGCTTTCCTCTATTTTATTTTCTAGTGTTGACCGCATTTAAGGTGATGTGGTTCTTCAGAGGCCTTATCAAGTCTCCAATCCTGGCTGGCGTAACTGTGCAGGTATAGAGTTTTCCATTTAGGCTGGTTTATGTGTCTCTGCAAGTGCCATTATACATTCTGCCGCTCTCAGAAGAAATATTGATGAAATGTGTCCAATGTAATTAAAAATGTATTCATAATGGAAGTGCCAATTCAATGAACATAACTAATAACACTGTGAGTTCATATAATTACTTTTTAAATGGTCTAAAAATCTGATAGGAAAAAAAACACTTTGCTATCATATTATGCTATTTCATACATTTTTACATTCCAGAAAACACATAAAGCAATTCTTAAGGGAGAGGGGAGTTGAAGGGAAAGAAAGATGTGTCAAAATGATTTAGAGAAATAAGAACTTTTGCTTCACAGAGTTAGTTCAGAATCTTCTATTCATTCTCCTTTCCATTCATCTCAGCAAACATGTGTTGAGCAAGTATCTGGGCTGGGCTCTGTGGCAGGTACTGAGGCTACGCTAATTAATATGACGCTCCTTACCATTGAGGTGATCAAAAGGTGTTAGGGAGGGAAATATTATCCCGTAATTGCAATGCCATATGATAAGTGAAATGAAAGTTGTACATGTAAACCTTATTGCTTAGGTCATTCAGAAAAGCCTTGTGTCTTGTGTTCTTTAGAGCAGAAGTTTGATCTGGGTGTTGAAGGTGAAGAGGAGGTTGCTGGGATAATCTTGATAATGAAGCAGGCATGTGCCTTTGTGGGGGAGATTAATGGAAGTTTTTATAGTCATTTAAAAATCCAAGAAGGTTGTACATTCAGGACAAAATACCAAAAGATAGTAAAGGAAAAAAAGTTGAATTTTTCTTATAAGTTTTTTAGGAGGAAACCTTGGGTTCAAGAGGAGCCACCCTGGACAAATAAATGCAGGATAGAAAGCTGGAAAACATTAACAAAAGCAAGAGAAAAGAAGGGGATTAGACAGAGAAGGAAAGAGGGAAAGAAAGGAAGGAAGGAGCCAGTTGAATGTGGGTTTCCAAAATTCACAGGTCACTATATATCAGGAGATGGCCAAATGCAGACCTTCCAGGACTAACAAAGAGTAAGTTGTGCTGTCTCCCTTGAATTTGCATCTGAGACATGATTTGAGGCTCCCAGGCCTAACAAACCCATCAAACCTTTCTAGAGCTGCTGATTTACACAAGAGGAAGTATGCAGCCCTAGAGGCATCTGTAAATGTGTCACAAGTCAGGAGCATGGTCCCCTACTCTCTTTGCTTTTCTACCATTCCCCAGTCTGTGAATAATAGAACTCCGTTTTCATTTGGAGCATCATATCTTCTGTGTGATTTGGGTGAGCCAACTTGACTCACTCCTAGCTAGATGTTCTGTGTGACCAAGGCCTACCTAATCATAACCGGGACTCCTGGGATTTAGTGATTTGTTAAAAAGTGACCCAATTCTACTTTGAACTTCTGGAAGAGATCCCTTTTTATTCACTCAACTGATAATTATAAAAATATAAGCTTGAATCTACCTGGGGTCACTACCAGCAATGAACCACCAAAAAAAAGAAGTCAACAGCAAGGATGATGGAAGCACAGCATGATGTCATTGTGTGTGCATCTGGGTCTGCTAGTGACAGATTTCCTCAGTTATAGGTTTTTCTGGAAATGTCTTTTTATTCAACCCTTGTTTTTGAAGCACGTTTTACCGGGCACAGAATTCCAAGTCAGTGATTTTTTGTTGTTGTTGTTGTTCATTTATTTCCCTTTAGCAGGTAAAAAATGCCATTCCATTATCTTATTGTTTGCATTATTTCCGTTAAATAACAAGCAGTTAGTTTTATTGTTGACACTTTGAAGCTAATGTTCTTTTTCCTCTCTGTACTTAAAATTTCCTTTTTGTTTTGTTTTCTACAGTTGGACTATAATGAGCTTAGGTGAGGCTTTAGTGTATTTACCCTGCCTAGAATTTGCTGAGCTTCTTAAGGCTCTGGGTTGATTTTTGTTTTTTATCATTTTAGAAAATTCTCATCCATTTGACTTCAAATATGTGGTATCTCATTCTTTTTCCTTTCTGAGACTCCAGTTACACCTATGTTAGACCTTTTCCATATATGTCTTAAGCCCTTATATACATATATATATATATATGTCTGTGCATCTACTAATTTTTTCCTGAACTACTTTCTGGTTCACTAATAATGTCTATTATATTTTTCAGTTTTGGAATATTCATTTGATTTTTTTAAGAGTACAGTTAGTTCTCTTGTGAAATTCTCCATCTTGTTACCTATTTTCTTGTACAGAGTAATCATAGTTATTTTAAAGTCTATGCCTGATATCTCAAATATCTGGGTTACCTTTAGGCTTGTTTTATTGCCCTTTTTGTCTTAGTCACTTTTCTTGAGACGCTTGGTAATTTTTGATTAAATATTCATAGGCGAAATTGTAGAGGTTTTGGATGAAATTATACTCTTCAAGAAATTTATTTACCCTCTTCATTGGCAGTTAGCTAGAATAGGGCTTATACAGTCAATACAATCAGGGAGAGAGTTTCTTTAAATATCAGTGTAAAGATAAATGTTCCTAGCGTATTCTCCAGGGGTTCCAACTGAAAGCCTGGAGTTCTTATCATGACCCCTCCTCCTTGGGATCCTCAACTCCAATTTTGTTTACTCAGAACTGCTAAAAAATGTGTACTATTTTGAACATACAGAATTCTTGTTCCTAAAAAGCAAAAATTGTTTGGTGCTCAGTGACTGCCTTCTTTAGATGCAGCATGCACTTTCCAGCTCACCGCAGACCCCACCACTCCCTATTGTCTTGCACACAACAAGCTTCATTCATTTTCATCAGTTGCATGGTCTCTGTCTGTAACCATTTGATTTCTTTCTCCTGAAATCAAGTAGGAGCATAGGATATTCTCTGTTCTTCAGACTTAGTAGAGGAAAGAAGCTTCAGTGGCAGTAAAATGGTTTTGTGTTAGACATAAAGTAAGACACAGCTTAAGGACAGGCAAACGTTTCAAAGGAAAAACATATGAGTTTTAGGCTTATGTCTCTACCCTTCCTCCTCTCAGGAATCTTATTTCCTCTCATACTTATAGCCTTGGCAGCCTTAAACTTCAATTTTTGTTTTCCCAGTCCTGCCCAAACACTGATGACTTGTCTACCTGTGTGCATTTGCTGCCTCCTGCTTTTTGGCTTCTCAGACTCTCACTTTCTGCAAAAATGGTAAATTCTCCGAGCAGAAAAGTGATTTTCAGGATTTACACCTCACCTCAATGAGCTTCCTTTTTCTGAAATATTGATCTCACAAATCCTGGTTGTCTTGGCATTTTTTACTGTACCTTCAAGCAGATTGTTGTGTCTATGCATGCATTTGTGTGCATTTTTATTTGTGTGTGTGTGTGTTTGGATTTTTAGTTGTTGTTAATGAGATGTGCTATTCCTTAATAGCTTGACGCAGAAGAATTCTTACCTGCACATTATTTTAGGCATCAGTACGTCTCACATAAAAATTCAGATTTTTTTCACTTGAAAAGTAACAAGTTACAGTAACACAGAATCCTTCTCCTTTCAACTCAGCATGAATTTTATAGAACACACAGTCTTCACCACTCTATATTGTCTTTCACCCTTCTACCCTCACTCATTTCTTTCAGCTGTACATCCCTCTGTAACCATTTGATTTTGCATCTCTTGAAGTGTATTGAGAGAACAGTATGTTCTCTGTTCTTCAAAGCCACAGTAGAAGAAAGCAGTTTCAGTGGCAATAAAAGAGATTTTTGTTAGACATGAAGCATTTCTCCATTATAGGCACTTTCCAAGAAAGGCGAGGCACTTCTAGAATATGATACAAATAGACTATAAGCCCCATCCATTTAGTATAGATGAGACTATGTCAGAGTTTGGAATTATTGAAAATTAGACTAACTGGGTAGCCTTGATAAGTGTAACTTCATTAACTTCTGGCACAGTGATTAAGTAATAAAAGAGCATACATAAAATAAAATGATAATCATTCAGGAATTTGGTATGAAAGTTCATCATTCTTTCCATCTTTATTCACTCAATATTTATTGCATAGCTACTATATGCTAGCCTGGTTTCCAGGCACTCAGTATTTGGGATGAGTTTTAGTTTTAGCAGGATAATACAGTAAGTGCATAAAGAAACAAATAAGGTAATTTCAGATAGTGTTTAAGTATTTGTGGTAGGCAGAATAACGGCCGCCGACAATATCCATGTCCTAAAGCCTAGGATCTGTCAATATGTTACCCTGCGTGGCAAAGTGGACTTTGCTGATGTCATTAAGCTAAGGACCTTAAAATGGAGAGATTATCCTGCATTAACCTGGTGGTCCCAATATAATAATATGAGTCTTTTAAAGCTGAGAACCTTTCCTGGCTACAGTCAGAGGGAGCTGTGAGCACAGAAGAAGGATTAGAGAGCTATAACATTGCTGGCTTTGAAGATGAAGGAAAGGGGCCATGAACCAAGGATTGTGGATGATGTCTGGGAACTGGAAAAAGGAAGAAAATGGATTCTCTCCTAATGCCTTCAGAAAGAAATGCATCCTAGCTTGCACACTAATCTCAGCCCAGAAAGACATGTATTGGACTTCTGACCTACAGAATTGTAAAATAATCCGTTTGTGATGTTTTAAGCCACTAGGTTTGTGGTAACTTGTTACCACAGCAATAGAAAACTAACACAATACTATAAAGAAAATAATAAAAGTCTGTGGAATACAGAGTATACAAAGTGGTGGGGTGGCTGCACTAGCTAAGGCGATGACAGAAAACTTTCCAAAGAGGAAACAAGATGAGTAAGTCAGAGGACAATGTAGGGAAAGTTTGTTATTTGAGGACTGGAAAGAATACCAGTATAACTGGAGGCCAATGAGAGAGTGAGATGTGTGCCTTTAGGAAAGTGGAGGGAGTACAGAGGACAGGGTAGGAGGTGAGGTAGGAGAAGCAAGCAGGTGACAGATCGTGTAGGACATTGTGGGTTTTGATAAAGTGTTTGGATTTTATTCTCATTTTGTTTGGAGGGATTTTATCAGGAGACCGATAGAATGTTATTTGCATTCTTGGCCCCATCCCCAGAGAATCTGATTTATGAGGTTCATGAAGCTACCTGAGGATCTACATTTGTTCAAGCACCCCTACTGATTCTCATGCAGGTGGTCTTTGGATCACACTCTGACAAACACTGCTTCAATTTCTGTACCTCTTTTGGGGCTCTTTCTCTGGCTCATGTACATCTGCTCCCTCCCCTCTTTCTTGCAGACACTTTCCCAAAATATACCATAATCTCAAGACCACAGAACATTTTTTAGGTTCCTGCCATGTTCCTCAGGGAGCCTAGCCTTATGCAGGGTATGCAAAAAGCATCTTAGTATACACTTATTTAATTGAATTGAATGATATTTATATACTATCACCATTCTAGGTCGCCATTTTTTAGGTTGAAAAAACATATATATAAAATAAATATATATATAAAAAATATAAAAAATAAATATATATATAAAATAAATATATATATATAAAATAAATATATATATATTAGTATGCACTTTTAATGATGCTTAAACCATGGAAATTCTACTATTTCTCTTGCTTTCCCCTCATCCCTTAGGAATATGCTACTTTTTAAAGGAAAAGTGTTCCTGATGAAGTAAATAGCCTTTTAGCTATGTTTGAGGAAATTATATATTGTCTCTCTTGTTGAAGTGCAGGGTGTAAGGAATATAAGAGTGGAGAGATTGGACTAGGGAAAGAATGTGTCTTTAAAATAGCTCAAATCTATAAATTGGATTTAGGAAAACAGACCGTGATTTGGGACACCATAATATGGGGAGACTTTTACAAACCACCACAGTAATAGACATTTACTTCCTGTGTAAATAGCCATCACACTTGATTTGACCTTCTTGCTTCTTTAAAGATAACCCTACAGAGCTCTCAGTAATTCTCATTTGCCCAAGCAACTCCTCATCACTCTTCATAAGCATCCAAGGCCAGTGGGTGGCATAGAGAGGAGTCTTGCATTTTCAAGAGGTAGCCAACTTTGTCTTAATTCGTGCTTTCTGGTACTATGGAAAGTCAGCAATATTTTTTAAATTGTTAATCTTTCTTGCCTCATAACTATGTTTATTTCTGGGGACTGATGATTGCCAGGCAAGCTTCCTGTTTAAGGCACCCCTATTTCAGGTGTTTCAAAATTATCTTTGATCTTATTCAGAACTCAGCAGCTGCATGTGGAATTCTTTCCTGGCTTCTCACCTAATCTTTTCTTCTTCCGTCTCTGGTTTGGCTTCGGGATTGTGCTTGCATTTTCTTCAGAGGAATTATTTTTAAGTGACAGCGTTGAATAGAAGTGAGTGAATGTTCTTACATAATTGTTCTGAGGATGTGCCTACAAAGAGGAGAGCGGAGACAACTACTTAGGTCATCCTGGCACCCGAACACTTTCTATTTTGCATTGGTGTGGCCTGAATGTTTGCTGTTCTCCTCTGTCCCTGGTAGCAGCTACACTCATATACTATTTCAAACTCCTCAGTATGTCTTTTCACAAACCTACCCAGGAACTCCTGCTCAAGTACACGAAGGACACCAGAATAGAACAGAAACCAATATCATGGCAGACCAAAAAAGTCCAGTTATCCATAATTTCTGCTTCCTGTTTTATAAGTTGTACTCTTTACTACAATTATCTCTCAGAAATATAGATCTTATCTTGACACTTCTCAGCTCAAAACCTTCAGTGGTTTCTCCTTGTGTTAGGAAGAAAATATGAATTCTTACCTCTTGGTAGGAAATTCTAGGGTGACTATATAATTCATTGTCCTAGATGGGACATCTTGAGAGTAAAAGGAATGCTATGAATAATTATGTTTGGGCAACAGGCACAAACTCAGACTATTCTGGACAAATAGGAACAGATGGTCACCCTAACTAAAAGCTGTTTGCAAACTCACCCTCCATCCCCCTCAGTCACTCTGCTCCAATCACACTGGTCTCTTTCTTGTCCTTAAAAGTGCTAAGCGTCCCCCCTTGTGGCCTTTGCAGATGCTATCCACTTTATGTAAAATACTTTTCACCTAGCTCCTTGCATGGCTGGCTCCGCATCCATTAGGTCTCAGGTTGCAAATCACCACCTCAGAGATGCTGTCTCTGGTCATCCACTCTTGTGACAATCCTCGCTCCATTATGCTCTATCACATGATACTGTGTCTTTTTCTTACAACCCTGATTGCAGTCATAAACTCTGTGTGTCTGTACCTTGCCAGCTTCTCAGTCAACCAGCTCTCTCTGCTACTCAGTCTACGTGGAGTCCATATCTTCTTTTAGGGTTTCATTCACACAGCGAGACTGACTCTTCTTGCCCCAATTCCAAACTCCTAGTGGATGGTACTGGTTGTCCCAGCTTGGTTCAGGTGACCTGCTCTGGTACAGTCAACTATCATAGGGGAGTGGGTCAAGTTATATAAGCATCCATGCCAAGAGCCCACATTTTTGGATAGGGACAATTAAGGGGGTGTGGGCAAAGGCGTGCACTCTGCAAAGTGTCTAAACACATCTCCAGATGGTTTGCTTTCCTTTCTATATCTGTGGTTTCCTAGGGTAGGACTCTGATGTTATGTTCCCATTTCTCCTTTGCTCTTTTAATTTCTGGCAATATCTAGTTACACATTATATTCAGTTCTTTTGAATAGAGCAATTTGGAATTGTTTTCTCACTGATTTGTTCAGTTTTACTGAATGGAGTGGTTGTTTTTGGCATCATGTAGATAACAAACTCTGACTGAATCTAATGAATCATTTAATTGATCAAAACATGTGCACCATACCAATATTCTGAACCTGACCCTTGACATTAGGCCAAGGGGTTTATTCTGACATTAGCTGCTTTTCTTTGGAAATTAGAGGGTTTATTCATTCTTGGTTGTATGTGTTTCTTTTGTTTGCATTGCGGATTAAAATCAGATGCACATTATGATTCTACTGATTTAGTAGTTCAATAAAACAGTTTTCTCCCCTTTGGCACAAAAACCTAATTAAACATGTACTCTCTGCTCAAAGTTAGGAGTCTCAAGTCCTAGACTGAGTCCTGCCACTAACTAAAGGTATGGTAGTGGGAAAGCCCTTTAGCCTGTCCAATTGGCCTTCCTCAGGTTTGAAATGAAATAACTGATGAAGGTTATTTCTGAGTTGCCTTCAGCCCTAAAATTCTGAGATGCTGTAACCTCCTGAAAAGGGATCATATTATCTTTTGGCTAGCAATTAGTTTTGGAAAAGCCTCTGGATAAAATACTTACTTTTAAGATAAACTCTTTAGGAAAAGTTTGGGGGGGGGGGGAATTTTTATTATATTTCAAAGAATTAAACATCCTAAGAGGACCTACCCAGGTCTAGAAGTTGATGAGTCTTTCAGAATCTGTTTTCTCTGTAGTAATGGAATTCAGTGTCATCTTGCTGCTTTTTGTCTGGGGGTAAAGACAAAGAGGCGAAGTGGCCGAAATGGCTGCTGACCTGATTCTTGCTCAGAACACTCAGTTAGAGGACAGTGCCAAGATGCAGACCAAAGTAAGAGTCATTATTTCTCATAGCAGATTAATGAGAGTGAAGTAGAGAACGCTTTCTGCTTTGTAAAGGTGCCACTTACAGTCATATAGCATATGGCTCATCACAGAAGAAGGGAAATTAAAATGGTCATTGAATGACAAAGGCCAGAAACTGCCGTGATGTCATCTCAAGGAGCATGACGGATACCCTGACCCACTTCCTTCCCTGCCCGGCATTTCCAGTAATGAGAAGGAGGACTCTTTGCTAGTTGCTGAGCGACTTCCCGATGAACCTCTCGAAGAGGGTTCATAGCATCTGCTCACCACACACTAACGACTTGAGCAGTATTGCTCCTGGCGTAGTCTCTCCCAGGAGAGACCTGACTACACAGTGCTTCTTTCCGAAAGACTTTTGGCAGCACTTAGCAATTCGCAGATGTCTAATAAATACATCTTGGTGAAATGATAGGTATTAGGACAACTGCTGGCAGCTCAGTTCATGTGTCTTTTGGGTATCCAGATCTTCCGGGTGTATTTTAAGTATTGCTTTGGTTGCCTTTAGTTTTCAATGATCTCTAATAATGGAAGGTAGTGGTTAATCTAAAACAGCAGAGTTTTCAAGAATAATCTCGGCATTGGTGCAAATTTTGATAGTGATTTTAACAAGTATCTGCCTGATACTCTATCAGTTCAGATCAAGACTTAACCACACCAAAAGGAAACTGCAAAAAGTAGGACGCTTACTATTGCCCCTGAAAGTTTCCCAAATCAGAACTCTTTCATGCTTTAAATTCATTGCTGAGAATATAGAGAATCACGTCACAGAGAGGCAAAGTGCTGGTCTAAAGCATGACTAGCTTATCTCTATCAGAGTCTCTGTACCTTTCTACTCCCTTTCAATTCAATAAACATTCATTGAGTACTTACTGTATATGAGGCATGGAACATAAAGGGGCACACCTTGCTCTCACAGAGCTGACAGTCTAGTGAAGGACACATGCACCCAAAGAAATAACTAAAAGGCTGTGACGAAGTTACACAGAACTTCAGAGCAGAGATGAGAGTGCAAGGTAGGGAAGTCAAGGAGAGTTACAGAGAAGATGCAACGTTTGAGCTGAGTTTGAAGGCTCATTAATAATCTTTCAGGCAGACAAGGAGAGAGGAGGGCAGTTTCTATGATGAGAGAACACCATGAACATAGCCATGGAGGTGTGCAAGCCCACAACTAATTAAAGAACAGAGAATAATCCGATGTGAATTAAAACAAGTATCATATGAGTAGAATGAATGTTATTGAAAATCTCTAAGCAACTGAGTAAGTCTGATGCCAGACATGAATACCTATCCTCAAAGAACTTACAGACTAGTTTAATAAGCACAACAGGCATATAAGAGAGAATTAATAACTCAAGATAACAGATGGTAACAGATAGTGTTTATGAGACATAAAGACATTAAATGCTACAGATATTCTGAGGACTGAGAGGTTCAGGACCCCAGAGATTCAGGGGTCACTGGAGGGCATCTGCAGAGGCAGAGGGGAGTGGGAGTTCAAGCTGAAAACTAGAATGCAAGGCAGGATTCCAAGGAGGTTTTCATAATATCCCTCTTCCATTTCATAGGCTTTCAAGTTGTGATCATCTTACTCACCTGAGACCACAACTATTAATTTACACAGCATTATTGTGTCCCTCTTCCACACACACATGCAAGCCCAGTTTTATATATATATATAAATATGTTATATGTTATATCTTCCCTATGAATTGACCCTTTTGTCATTATATACTATCCTTCCTCATTTGTTTGAATTTTAGACTTAAAGTCTATTTTGGTTAGTATAATCATGGCCACCCTTGCTCTCTTAAGGTTACCATTTGCATTGAATACGTTTTAGCATTCTTTGTGTGCCCTTAGGTCTAAAGTGGGACTTGTAAACAGCATACAGTTGGTACCTTTTTTTGTTTTTATTTGTTTTATCGATGCAGCCACTCTGTGTCTTCTGATTGGGAAATTAAAACCATTCACATGTAAAGTAATTACTGATAGGCAAGGAGTTACTATTGCCATTTTGTGTATTGTTTTCTGTCTAATAACCTTTTTGCCCTTTTTTCCATTCTTGCTGTCTTTCTTTGTGTTTTATTGATTTATTTTTAGTGTCATGTTTTAATTCTTTCTCATGACCTTTTATGTATCTTCTATAGGTATTTTCTTTGTGATTACCATGAGGCTCACCTAAAACATCTTATAGTTACAGCAATTTATTTTAAGCTAATAATAACTTCAGTAGCATACAGAAACTCTGCTGTTTTTCCTTCCCCTCCCTAATTTATGTTATTGATATCACAAATAACATTTTAATATTTTGTATTCCTTTAACATATTTTTATAACTATAGTTAGTTTTTTATACTTTTTTTCAACTTCTATATTAGATGCTAGAATTAAAAGTGGTTTTCCCACCTCCATTACTGTAGTACATTATTTTGTGTTTGTCTATATATTTGAATTTATATTTGAGCTTTATTCTTTCATATTCTTCTGTGTTGCTCTCTCTAGCATCCTTTTATTTAAACTTGAAGGAATTCCTGTAGCATTTTTTATAATGCAAATCTAATAGTGATAAATTCACTCAACTTTTGTTTATCTGGGAAAGTCTTTCTTTTTTTTTTTTTTTTTCAATTTTGAAAGACAGTTTTGCCAGATACAGTATCCTTGGTTGACAGTCCTTTTCTTTCAGCACTTTTAATATATCATCCCATTCCCTTCTGGCCTGCAAGATTTCTGCTGAAACATCTATTGATAGTCTTATGGGGCTCTTTTGTGATGCTGCTTTCATAATTCTCTCTTTAACTTTTGACAATTTGATTATAATATGTCTCTAAGTAGACTTCTTTGGGGACATTCTAGTTGTATTTTTTTGGGTTTCTTGAATCTGACTGTTTATTTCCTTCCCCAGATTTAGGAACTTTTCAGCTATTTCTTCAAATAATCTTTTTCCTGTTTCTCTCTTCTCCACATGTAATTCTCATAATGCATATATTAGTCTTTTTAATGGTGTCCCGTAAGTCCCTTAGGGTTTCTCATTCCTTTTCATTGTTTTTGTTTTCTTTTTTTCTTTTTGTTCCTCTAATGGATAATATAAATGACCTGTCTGAGTTTGTTGATTCTTTCTTTTGGTTGATCAGTTCTGTTGTTGAACCCCTCTAGTGAATTTTTCAACTCAGTTATTGTATTCTCAGCCCCAATATTTCTGTATTTTTTAAATACATTTCTCTTTGTTGATATTCTCATTTTGTTCATGTATTGTTTTTCTGAGCTCACTGAGCATCTCTATAGTTATTTTGAATTATTTGTCAGATAATTCATATACTGCCATTTCTTTAGGGTTGCTTTCTGGAGATTTATTTTATTCCTTTGACTGTGTCATGTTTTCCTATTTCTTCACATGCTTCTTAACATTTTGTTGGGGTCCACACTTTTGAAAAAACAGCCACCTATCAAAGTCATTACCGACTGGCTTTTTGTAGGGAAAGAACTTCACCATTCAGCCTGGATAGAGATTTTGGGGATCTGCAAACCTTTTCTGTTGATATATTTTCTCTAGATTTGTGTATGTTAATTCTCAGAGAGATTTGCCAGTTTCTTTTTTTTTTTTTTTTTAAATTGAGAGTATTTATTTATTTATTTATTTATTTATTTATTTATTTATTTATTTATTTATGGCTGTGTTGGGTCTTCGTTTCTGTGTGAGGGCTTTCTCTAGTTGCGGCGAGCGGGGGCCACTCTTCATCGCGGTGCGCGGGCCTCTCACTATCGCGGCCTCTCTTGTTGCGGAGCACAGGCTCCAGATGTGCAGGCTCAGTAATTGTGGCTCACGGGCCCAGTTGCTCCGTGGCATGTGGGATCTTCCCAGACCAGGGCTCGAACCCGTGTCCCCTGCATTGGCAGGCAGATTCTCAACCACTGCGCCACCAGGGAAGCCCGCCAGTTTCTTTTTTGAGGAGCTCATAATTTCTTGTTCTCTGTGGTGTCTGTCTGTGGTATTGCATTTTCCCTGGAGCTCTCTTTTTTCTCAGTGGCCCCCATGATTCATGATTATGCCAGGCCCCATCAGTGTTCTAACAGGTGAGAAAGAAACCTGTCTGTCATGTAGCCTCCTGAAAACCCAGAACACTGGATGCAGCCGCCATGCTTTTTTTTTTTTTTTTTTTACCTCCGGGAGAGTCCACTGGTCTCTATCTGTATCATCCTCTGTCTGATATTCCATGGGTTTCTTGGAGCAGCACCAGGGGTCTTTTGGAGTAGCCATAAGGTGTCCTGCTCTGTTTTGTTCTCAGAAGCCTCCAGGCAACCAAAGTATACCCGGTCTAGTCAGCACTCCAAAACAGGTGAGATAAAAGCCAGTCCTTTGGGCACCCCTCTGAAAAGCTGGAATGTTGGGTGTATGTTTCAACTCTTTCCCTGCCCAGGGAGAAGCTGGGAGTTGGAGGTTTTTCCCATCTTATTCCACATTTAGCCATGGATACGAAGTGTGGTGAGTGAGGGTGTTCTAGTCAAAAGTTTCTCCTCTGTCTTCTGCAGCCCCCAATCTGGCATCTTTTCCTGTCAGTGTTTAGATTTAGGTAAGATACAAACTAGTCCTTCAGGAACCCCCCTGAAAAGCCAGACCATTGCACATATGTTTCAGTCTTCTCTTCCCCTCCCTGGAGAGAACCAAAGATCTGGGTTTTTGTTTGTTTGTTTGTTTTCAATTATGCTTGCAGATCTGGGTGGGGTGTCTATGGTGAGTGGGTACCACAGATTTTCCTCCTGGCTACAATAAGGCTGGTTTCACACTCACCTGGGGTACAGGAGCCTCTTAGCTATTCTCTGCACTTCTCACAAAAGGAATTGTTCTCTGAATGGTTAATTGAATTGATGTCTCTGTAGGGGGAAGGTGGGTCTGGGGCTTCCTGTTTCACCATCTTGCTTTTGTCAACCTGTCAGTCTTATCTTAAATCCATGGCATTGTGGATTCATAAGGGCTTGGACTGTGTGAGACTTATTTCTGCGTCCTATGGGTGCTGCATAATGAGTGTTCATCAAATGTTCAATGAAGGGATATAAATGTGAATCAAGCTAGACCTAAAATGGTTGAGTACAAACCCTTGGCTTCCTTTTCTTATTTGGATAACATGAGGCTTTGTTTGGATAAGTATTTAAGGTGACATTTGCCATTGTTATGCTGTTTTTTCCAAGTTCATCCATAAATGAAAAAAAAAATGTGTTGAACTTTCCAGGTTGGTTTACGAACAACTCAATGAGGTTTCCTTTAAAAAAATACTCACATTATTAACTCCCTTTACAGAGCTAGGATCACAGGATTATTTGGCCAGCAACATAGAGATCTTCCTGCCAACTCCTCCCACCTTTAATTTTACAAATGAGCAGACAAGTCCTGGGGATTTTAAAGGTTGTTCAGAAATCTCCCTGCTAATTGGAGAGGGAGCAGTTACTAGGACTAAGGCCACCTTGAGTGTGGCTGTTTGTAATGTACCAAAACCAAGTCTCAATTCTGGAATAATTAAGATGTGTCAGAAATGCCTTAAATTGGTTGAGTACAATATGCACTTCAAAGGTGAATTTAGTATTCAGAGATCATTCTTTCATATCTCCAGCTGTTACAGAACAAGCTGCCTAAAACTCCAACATCAACAGATGTCTGCTGACACTTACTACTAATAATTGAAATAGTAAAGACAGTATTACAGTTAGTCTACAAGAACAACAACAGAAAAACCCCACTGTTTTTATACTTGCTTTTTTTTATGGGTATTAATGCATCTATGTAGCACCTTGAGTGAACATTCTGATTGAGGAAATTAAGGAAAAAACCTTCAAGATAGAGTATGTGTTGGAGATAATAATTTAAACTGTTTAAAAATCATTACCTGGATAGTACATTTGGGTTAGTGATTTGGGGGAAAATATATTCTGAGTGCAAAAAAATAAAACAAAAATGATCTGAGTAGGCTGCTTGTTTACATGATAAGGTTAGATGAGAGCCCTGGTACTAGGGGGAGAAATGACATAAAGATTAAATGACTGAGCATTTTCAGTTTTTCCCTTTAACTGTTCAGCACAATTTGACACAAAGTAGTTCATCACTGATTTTGACCAAGGTTAATTTACTGGCCTACTCAAAAGCATTCATTCATTCATTCATTCATTCCAAAAATATTTATTGAACTCTATTATTTTCTGCTTACATATTAGAAAGGTAAACACATGATCTGATCTGTATGGACATTTTATTTTAAAACATAAAAAAAAAATAGCATCAAGTATTCACTATGTGTCAAGCATTTTGCTTACATCATCTCGCTTAAGTCTTAAAAGGAATCTTATAAGGAATGTTCTATTATTATCCTTTGTTATTGATGAGAGACCTACGAATAAATTAAGTAACTTGTGCACGGTCAGAAAATTAGTATTTTGAGAGTAGGAATGAAATCTAAGAGTTTCAATCCAGAATATGTTTTCTTAACCACTATAAAATATAGACTCTCATAGGTAGAGCTACAGAGCAGACTGTGGCTCTTAAAATTGGAACAGGGAAGTTGTTCACAAGCTCTTTTTGGAATCCAATGAAATAAAACCTTTGCCTCTTAACCAAGGGAAAAAAATTATAATGCACATACACATGGATTTGGAATATATGTCAGTGTTTTCATGACCTTTTGAATAGCATTCACAGACCTTGCATGGGATGAGAACCTTAGGTTCAAGATTAAGGCTGCCTGAGGGAGAAAGTCATTTCTGAGATCATTATTTCAATGTCTGTGTTCTTATACATGAGGAAATTGAGGCACCACAAATTTTAACATCTCTTCCAGGGTAACCTGGGAAGACTGTAACTAGTGCCCTCCTCTCTACCACACGGCCATCCTTCCTACACCTAATTCAATGGGAAACTCTCTTCCTAATAGATACATTAGAACAGATAGATTAGGACAAGTTTAAATGGATTCAGGCAAATATACCATCAACAGGAAGTCACAAATGAATTATTTTGGAATAAGAATGAAAAGATATTATGGGAAAATAAAAACTGTTCAGTTCTCTTTAAGGACTAAGGAAATGGAGTGTGCTTAGGGATTTCATCTAAGATGTTTAGGCTCTTTGAAACAGGAAGCTAAGATATTAAAAACATTTGACATTCATGTATTCCTCTTATTTTTTTATTATTAGTTATTTATTTCATACATATTAGTGTATATATGTCAATCCCAATCTCCCAGTTCATCCCACCATCCTCTTATTTGTTTTTAAACACTATAAAAAACCCAACAAAGTTTGAAATCAACGGCAATATAAATATTTATAATAATACTTGTTGCTCTAGTTCAATTACAAATAACACTGGACTCAGTGGATTCCCACTTTTCCCACTTCAGTCTTGGAGAAGAAGAATATTTCTATTTTTTAAACATTGTGCAACCCTGAAAATAACAAATCCATTGTTCAAAAAGGAGCTTAAAGAGAATTTCTCTCTTTTTCTCTAAATTAAATAATCTATTTAAGTCTATTATTTATTGTGACATTTAGGAACTTTTGAGCACCTTGAAAGAAAATCTGTAGATTCTGACGGTAACACACAGAAAAATCAATTTGATGAATGCAGGGTTTGGATTCATTTTATTTTAGGGTGAAAATATACTTGAAATATGGGTTGTGAGTTTTATTAATCTTTTTATCCTTAGGGCCCAAATGCTGATACTTCTCCATTAGGCGCTTGAGAAGTTACAGTGATGGACAGTCTATCAGTCAGCCTCAGGCCATAGACCTTTCCAACAGCCTAGTGGTCCAGTGATCAATACGATATGACCTAGTGAAATCTCTTGCCGATGTTGTCATCACATTGTAGCTTGCAAAGAATACAAATCTAGCTGGTCTGATTTGCTGTGATATTTATTTGTCCTTGGGTTTGCTTTTCTTAGAGGATTTCTTTTTCCCTCAATGCCCAATAAATTATTAAAATGTACACATATAGCAAAAAATTATGATATTGTGTTTGAAATCATTAAAAAAAACCCAGCTGTGTGAACAAGGGCACATAACTTAGATCCGTCTGCGTCTCTATTTCCATTTCTCTCTCTCTCTAAATCTGAGAATAAGACTTACTAGCCTAAAGTTATTACAAAAGTTAAATGTGCTAAAGCATATAAAACACTTAGTGTAATGCTTAACACCTAAATGGTGTTCAATCAATGTTAAGTATCATATTGTTGTTAACATTTATAAAATTTCAAAAATATTTAAATGCCTTGAAGAGGACTCTTTCAGATGAGATAGAAAAAAATAATGTGTGAGATACAAAGGATTCTTGACTTCAAATGAAAACATTGGGGTTCTTGCCTCAGCATTATCATTGGTTAGTGGGACACATGCTCCCAAACTATAAATTGGAGAAGATATGCTAGATCTACTTATTCAAAAATATTTGTGGAGCCCTATTCTGTACAAGGCACTGAGATACAGTTGTGAGCAAGACAAAGTCTTTGCTCCCATGGAGCTTCCATTGTGGTGGGCGAGACAGGGGACAATATGTTTAAAAATACATAAATAAGATAATTTTATACTACAAGGTGATAGCTACTGTAAAATAAGAAAATGGGTTAGAGAGCAAATAAGGGGAGAAAGGATCTACATTAGACATGGTGGGCAGGAGACGTCTTTGAGAAGGTGACGTTCAAATCAGTTCCTTAATGGTGAAAATAGTCTAGCCATGCAAAGCTCTAGGGAAAGAGCATGCCAGGCAGAGGGAACAGTGATTTAGGAAAAAACTTGCCCTGCTCAAGAAACAATAAAGATCAATGTAACTGGAATATAGTTAGGGCAGAAGAGAAAGTCAAGGGTGACGTTAGGAACATAGGGTTCTTTCAGTGATCCCTAAGCTCTTTTCCTGATGTAATTTTTGAAGTTTCTAAGACTGGACAGTAATCCTGATTTTTTCATAGCTTAGAAGGAAATGAGATGGCATATTCACTAATAGGTACGCATCCTGGGCTTATTCACAGAAAAGATTTTTTAATTCCTTCATGTTCCATGAATAACAGAGACAGGAAAATGTGCACTGTTTTGGAAACTTGGTTTTTTTTTTTTTGTATTATGCTAAATTTTAATTATTAAAAGGCTCACATATTTCTATTATCATAAAGACAAAGAAAAGGACTGTGACCTAGACTTGTTAGAGCCAAAGGGAAGCACAGAACCAGAGTAATTCTATACTTCCTACGGAATGAAAATATATTCCTTTCAAATAAATTAAAAGTAAAAACACCTCATAATATGTCTTGCTTCTTTTATAGGAGGAGATTAATCTAGTGATGCCTATAGATACAACAATAACTTGTTAATGAGATATTGATTCCTAAAATTAAAATCTTAGTAGTATAATATTTTCAATCTAAATTAATGCTTCATTAATCTAATTAATAGCATAACAATAACTAGAACGTTTAGAGATTGTAATTAATCATAATCACATAGTATTCCTTTACCAATCCATAGGTGTAATGTGATCTTTTGGAAATCAGATAATTTTTACATATAAGTAAAGTAAGCTAATATGCTATTTTATTTTATGGGGCGCTAATGTTGCAATATAATTAGATGTGTAGGGTAGTATAAAGATGTTTGACTGTATTTGGGAGAAATGAATTTTGACACTCCACCCCTTTTCTTTCCCATCTCTCTCTCCCTCTCCACCCGCACCCAACTTCGCACTACATGGTCCTTACAAATCACTTTCTCTCTCTGGATAGACCATTTGAGAAATAGAGTTGACCTAAAAGAATTCTAAGATCTCTTATATTTCTAAAAATGTTAGTTTGGGACAATGGCATTCCTTAGGAAGAAGGTGACCTCAGGCACTCCCACTGTTTCTTTTAACAATTCTACGCTGATGGCCCCAAATCTGTATCTCTAATTCTCTCCTGACATTCAGCCTTTTTATCCAACAATTAACTGGACGTTTCAACTTAGGTGTGTTGCAGGTGCCTAAACTGCTGCTTAAGTAAAGCTGAACTCTTCGTCTTCCCCATTGCATTCACTCCTTTGGAGCTCCCTCTTTGAGTCAATAGTACCAACAACCACACAGTCATTTAAGTCAGAATATCTGGTCATTATAACCCGCGGTTAATTTGTCACCCAGTCTTATAGATTACAGCTCCCACATGTCTCTTTAAACCACCCATAGTTCCCATCTCCATGCCCTAGCATTAGGCTGCGGCATTATCTTCTCTGAGCTGGACGTCTAAGAGCCATTTGACTGCTCTCGCTGCCCTCTGTTACGGGTCTCCTACATTCCTTTCTCTTCACTGCCTCCAAAGCAATCTCTTTGAAAGGTGAAACCAGTGATGTTGCTTCTCACTCTGCCAAGGACCCAGATATTATACATGTCCTTCAAGGCACCACAACTTGGTCCCTGTACTGATTAAGCTTTATGTTTTGCCACTTTCTTCTTTGCTGCTGTGATTATCCACCCCTCTCTTTTATCTGCGGCTTTGCATATCATGGCTATTCTTTTGGTTTTGAATATCATGATATTCTTTGAATATCATGGCTATTCTTTTGGCTTATCCTTTCCAACAAGTTCTTTTTTTGCCTGGGCTTACTACAACTTAACTTTAAAATTAGGTAAATTATATCCCATTTTAAACCCTCCAATGGTTTCCCATTGCAATTAGAATAAAATATATACTCCTTTATTTTATAGGATAAAATCCATACTGCTATAAAAATCTGCATGATCTGTCCCCAGCTTAGTTCTATGTCCTCAGGGTTGCCAAAGTTCTTACCTTTACAGAAATATTCTTATCCAAGCTCTTTACTTGATTGGCTCCAGTGCATCATTCTTTACTCAGTTCAAGTTGAAATTACCTCTCCACCACTAGTCAATCTCTTCATTGGCTTAAAAGTGTTGATCACTGTCTGAAATTACTTTATCTTTTATTTTCTCACTTGTTTATTACTTTTCTCTCCAACTAAATTGTAAGCTTTCTGAGAGGACTTATCTGTCTTGTTCAGTATCATTCCTTAGTTTCAGGCATGTAATAGGTACTGAAAAAATATTTGTTAAGTAGTTAATGAAACCTACCACTTACACTTCACATCCTGGGGGAAGACTTCCTTGATTTCCTGGACCAAAAAAATAATTCAATATGTTCCTAAAATACTATATCTGTGTTTATCTATCTTTTGATATAATGAACCACAACTATAATTTTAATAGCTTTATTAAGGTGTAGTTAATTGATGTACAAAGAACTATACATATTTATGTGTACAACTTGACAAGTTTGGACATATGCAAACATCTGTGATACTATCACCACAATCAAGGTGACAGACACCTCCCAGGGTTTCCTTGGGTGTCCCTTTATTGTTGTTGGGATTTTTTTGTTGTTCTTATTTGTTGTTGTATTGTTGTTTTTGGATGTTGTTTTGTAAGGGCACGTAACATGAGATCTACTCTCTTAATTTTGAAGTGTACAATACCATAGGGTTAACTATTATGTACAGCAGATCACTAGAATTTATTTATCCATCATAACTGAAACTTTGCATCCATTGAATAACAGCTCCCCATTCCCCACACATCCGAGGCCCTGGAAACCACTGTTGTATTTTCTGCTTCTCTGTCTGAGTATTTTAAATAGCTCCTCTAAGTCCAATCATGCAGCATATGTCCTTCTGTAACTGGCTTATTTCACTTAGTCTAATGTCCTCCAGCTTCATCCATGTTGTCAGGATTTCCTTATCTTTTAAGGCTGAATAATATTCTATTACATACACACACAGACACACACATTTTAAAAATGTATCACATTTTAAAAATTCTTCTATTGATAGACACTTGGGTTGTTCCCATATCTTGGCTATTGTAAATACTACTGCAATGAGCAGATATCTCTTTGAGATCTTAATTTCACTTCTTTTGGATTTACACTCAGAAGGTGGAATGCTGAATCATAAAGTAAGTCAACTTTTAATTTTTTGAGGAACCTCCTTACTGTTTGCAGCACTGTTTTACATTCCCACCAATAGTGTGCACGGGTTCCAGTTTCTCCACAACCTTGCCAACACTTGTCTTTAGTTTTTTAATAATAGCCACCCTAACAGATGTGAAGTGATAGTTCATTTTGGTTTTGATTTAGACACATATGTGATGGAATGAGGAGATACAATATTCTATCTATTAGAGGTTTTGGAAGAAAACAATGAAAATAATAGGAAATATTAAGATTAAGGAGATGTTGGTTAGCAGAAGTAAATGTATCTAATGTATGTAGAGAGGCAGAACATTTGAGAGTATGAGATCCAGCCCTAATTTCCTTTTCTTCTTGTCAGCTTTCTGCTTCCAGTAATGTTTTGTTGGATGGTGGTTCCTGTCTGGTGGTCTTTGTATGAGGTCTTATTCCTTATAATACACCTCTTTTCATAGAGTATCTGAGTAAGCCTCTGTTCTTTGCAGTGAATCAGGCTTTAGCCAAATGAAAGATTTGGTGTGTTCAAGTGGTTCTGGGTGATAGAAAGAGAAACAGGACTTGAATTCATCAATGTGCTAATTAATTCCCTGCTTTGGAAGTTAATGTTTAGTAGCTGACATTTGTTTTCTCTTTAATATTTGTAGAGGACATCTAAGGATATCTTTGCTGTTTCAATACCATACCACTGAAACAACTGGGTTCAGATATATTACTGGCTTTTGTGAGCTCGCAGCTCATCCAGCTGAGTTGAATATATCTACCTTCCTCCAGTTTGGTACCATGGTTGTCATCTCTCAGAAAGCACTGGCTGCACCACCCTCCTGCTCTGGATCCCTCCACTTTGAACTCTGTTTCCCACTGAGTTAATAGTTTGTGACTTTTTATGAGCTGTTTTTCTGCTAACTGCTATCCAGTCTTCCTGCAGCACCAGGTTATTCATAGCCCAAAGTAATAGTTTCCTTAGAAACGTAGAGGAGGCTTTTTGTAGGCATCCCAAAAGTTTTGCAGGCAAATGTTAGTGATTGATTGATTGTCAGCTTTCTTAGCATGGGCAACGATGATTAGTATTAGGTAGTCCTACCCAGCATTAGGTAGGAAAACCTAGGCAAGAGAGAAAGAAAGTGAATCACTCAACATCAAGTCGAACCAGAATTAGAAACTTTCTTCCAACTTGGTAGTCTTAAACTACCTTCCCAAATCCATACTTTATCCATATACTGGTTAAATCCTGGGCCTATGAGGTCAGATGGCCTCAGAGCAACCCACATTTTGTCACTTACTAGCTATATTGACTTAGGAGAAATGATGTAGCCCCTTTATCCTTACTCCTCATTTGTGGGAATGGGGATAATAAGCATTACTGTCTCATAGAGTTTTTGTGAGGGTTAAATGAGATGATGTCCGTAAATCATTTGGCATGGTGCCTAGTACACATTAAGTGCTGAAACATATTTCCTCTTACTGCGGTAGCAGTGCACAGCATGATAAATGGCTTATTAAAGTTAAGTCAAATCAATTATTAATGTTTGGTGAAGTGCCTCTTCCCAGTGCTTTGCCTTGTGTCCCAGGAAAATACAAAAGAAATACAAAACAGCCTTCAATTTCATGAGGCTAATATAGCAGTTGGGTGGAAAAGGTTACCTGTGAAAAGTTGTTCATTTAACAAATACTTATGGAGTATTTGTCCTCTATGATGATACAAAGATTCCTACTCTAGTAGAGCTTACATTTCAGCTTGGGGATACTGGCAGTTACCAATACTCTTAATAAAGAAGTTAGTTGTAGAGTATGAGGGAATTAGGTTTTAAACAGAGTAGATTGAATGATGCAACTTGAAATAGGGAAGTCAGGTAGGCCTCTGTGGGAAGATGGTGTTTGAGAAACACTTTAGTGAAGGAGTCAGGCCATCATAGAATCAGAGGCTCATTGTTTGGTGGAATGCACAATCTGCTTACTGTGGACCCTGGAAGGACTCAAGTAAGGAAAGACTCAGAGGCGAATAGGGAAAAGACATTTCAGGTGGGAGAGAATAACAGGGTACAGTTCTTGGTTTATATGTTCGTTAAACCCTGAGTGGTTATGGAGTAACAGCTAATAGAGAAAGTTTTAATGAAAGAGAAGTATTCAGAACAAAATTTGATAATGTGGCTTATAGGGCACTCTATCTTCTTCCCCTTTCCACATCTGTAACAAAAATTATTAATACTAGATTATATCAAGCCTATAAACAGCCTCAGAATCTCTTTCAATATATCGCTTCAGAAAGCTAAATCAGCGTATCATAGTTGACTTATGGGATGAGGTCTGTTTTCAAGCTCAGTGCTATGATCTTGCAAGACTTCGTTCACATTTAGGACAGATCTGCTATCAAGAACCTTCTGGCATTCATTTTTATCCTTCTTTCCTTAATATTTATTCCTGTTTTATTTCCAAAATCCTCTCCTATCAACCACTCACCAAAGCAATGGTGGATAATGAGATATTTTCGTTCACTGCAAATTAGAGCCTTGTACATAAATGTAGTGAGTGGCTGCCTATATAATGTGATGGAGGATACCCATATCAAATGATCTATATCGTGGGTTTTTATGATAACCAACAATTCCACAATTACAGTTCTATTTATTTGTGTTGACACATTTTAACATGGTTCAGTGCTGTATGGTTTGAGATTCTGTCTATTAATATACCTGAACTTATAATATTGTGCTTTCTATACATATGCTTCAAACCTGGAAGGTTCTTCTGGTTCCTAAAGCAATGATGTTGAGAATACTGGTACCTTATGAGCTGATTTTTCTCTTGTCCACAGTGACTTCTTTCATCCCCATTCTATTGAGTTAAAAGGCAAGCAGCTCAACTCCTGTACTGCCTAAGTGGCATGTTAAATTACAAGTGTTCCCACACTCTGTAGATAATTGTTTAGGACAGAAAATGTAGGCCTGTATTATTGATTCAGCAGCTTGGGCTTTTTAAGCAAGATATAAAAAATCAGAAGGAAATCAAAGCCAATTGCTTTGGAAAGGAAAATAAATAGAGTTGCCTCATCATTGCAGAACATTTTGAAGGAATTGTAAAAGCTTTTTCCAGGCTCAGATAAGGCATTTGGTTCAAGAGAATAAAAATGTTTACCACCAAAAAGCAAATTTCATTAACTGAACATCAAATTTGTGGAGGGCAACCAAGTATCTATTGAAGCTGTTGTGCTGCTTCCTGAAAGTTGAACAATGGTATTCTGAAAGTAGATGCTTATGGTCTACGTTTTTAATGTTCCACGCGCCCTCTCTATGTGGCAACAAGGTCAGAAGTCATGCTTTGTAGGAGCCGAGGTGTGGTGTAGAGCAGTGCTTTGAAAAGCATTTTGGAAGAGCCTGCACAATTCTACTTGTATCAAGCCTACATGGCAAGGCCAGTGGAGATGTAATCATATCTTAGTGGTAGTTGTGGTACTCCTGTGTTCAGTGTATGCATAACTAGAATATGAATTGAACTAAAATAATACACACACAAATACACATGTGGGTTGAAAGGGAGGGAGGGAGGGAGAGGGGAGGATTCTATAGGCAGAACACAAAACAGAGGAGTAATGGTTACATTTAAGAGAAATCTGAAAAACAGGAAGTCTATGATGGCGAAGCAGAAAAATTAGTTGTAAGACTAGCTTACATGGGTATGAGAATGTGAGTGTGTATGCATAAGTGAGTATGTGGATTTCCAACCTACAACTGGTACTTAGGAGGATGTTTGGTTTATGTCTTAGGCTCTGGAGGAAAGGCCTCCAGTTCAGTGGAGAGCTCATTATATTGGGAATTAAAAGACTGAACCCTGCCCTACTTTTCTGCCATCATCAGGTGGTACTATCTTGGGCCATGACCTTTTTTACTCTGAGCCTCAGCTTCACTGTTAGTGAACTGAGAACTTATGGTTTTCACTATCGTCTGTAGCTCTCACTAGGCCCTAATTCAAAAACATGTGCATGTACATATTTATATACTCAGGCACTTAAGGAGACGTTAGTATCCTGGCAAAAGGCCTTTCTAGCATTTTCTCATGTAATTCTCACAACCACCCTTTGGGTGAGATGCTATTATCATCCTCATTCTACAGGTTAGGAACCAAGCTTGGGTGGTTCCTATGTTACCTTACTCGTGGTTAGTCTGTTACCAGGGAGTGTAGACAAATCTTAAACCCAAGTTCCTAACATATGAGCAGTGCTTCTAACCACTACATATTTCTGCCCCTGCAGTATTTTATGCTGCTATAAAGATGATTATTCTTATATGGCCCACACCTCTAAAATATTTTTTGCACTGCCTCGAGGTACATATATAATTGAGTATAGACTGGGCCTATGTAGCTATGGTGAGACAGATAATATACATATTCTGTACTGCTGGTTTGAATCTCTTAATTAACAGGAAGAGTCAGAAAATAATGGTCTTACCATTCTCTTGTGGTAAGATTTGGGGTAGGGAAGGTCCTTAATGATCAGGGAGGATTGATTTTCAATCATTAAGCCACATCACAAGCAACTGACTCTATCTGGATACACTGGACATGCCTCTAAACAAGAGTATTAAAAGAAAACCTCTCCTCTAAACAAGTATATTAAAAGAAAATATCTCCACTAGAAAATCTCTTTACATACATGAACCCAACAATTTTTTTTTTTTTCAATTAACCTAGCAACACAAGAAAATTATGGATAAAGACTTAGAGGAAGAGCTTAGCACCTGAAGACAGGCTCTTCCAACATTGCTAATGAATTCTTCATCCTCAAAACTTTGATGTCACCATCATTTCATCTGGTCACCATCACCACCATTATCCTCATCCTCATGGTTGGCTCTTTCCACATTTTTTTAGTATACTGCTCTTGATTTAGAACTGCTATTAGCTTAAATTCAACAGATGGCTATTAAGCACCAATTAAGTGCAGCTTAATATGAAGCTTTAAAAGATAAGAAAAAGATAAGTTTCACAGAGATGTGGTATTGATGGTAACCTACTGGCGGCAGAAACCCAACTCTTACTGGCTGAAGCAAAAAAAGGGAATAACTGGCTCATACACTTAGAAGATCCAGGAAAATAGTTTTAGGCCCTTCTGAATCTTTGAGTGCAAAAACTTTGGTCTTGCTTCTTTCTCTTTTTTCTATCACTCAGCTCTGCTTCCCTTCATGAGTACTGGCTTTATTAAGCTTCATTCTCTGGTAGTATCTTTCTATGTTGTGGGGAAGGGATCACCAGTAGCCTATACCATTACAACTCATAATCCTAAAGAGAGACTTTCCTCCAGTGCTTTTGCCCATGTCCACTCACCCTTGGGCTAATCTCTTTGCCATAAGTATGGGGCACTGATTAACTACCACAGTCATGTGTTCCTTCCTATGGCTGGAAGTTGATCCAATATCTGTGGTTGACAGCATTACTGAGAGTTCGCAAATAAAAGTTGGTTGGCCAGACAAACAGCATACGTCCACTACACATATGCAGTTATTTATGAATAATTTACATATTTTCCCAAAATGTTTGAAGAACCTGGAAATAATGGTGAAAATAAGTAAACTGTGGTAAAGAGATAAGCATAAATCAAAGCACAAATATAAAAAAGAATAGGCTTATTTGTAGAAAACTAGGGTAATAGCAATGGAAGCTGGAAAGGTGAAGGAAAGCTATTCACAATTTCACTTGTTGATTCAGCTGGATGGATACTGTTAACTCTTCAGGAAGAAGTATTATCAAAATAATTTGAATCCATCAAATAGTAAAAAGTCACACTTTCTCTTTTTAGTCAGCTAACTCACTTTGTTACTTTAACTCTCCCTTTTCCCTCTCTGTCTCAATTATTTTTTTCGAACATACGTGAATATTTGCGTGGAAATACTGATTATAGAAACTAGTTTAGGTCTCCTGTAAACCGTAAGGAAGCACAAAACCCAAATAGTTTTTCATTAGGATCACAGTTATGATTGCAGTATTATCACAACTTTGCTCTTCTAATAGTAGCCAACCAGTTACTGCAGAACTAATTTCCTCCTGGATGATGAGGGTGGTAGCTGTGGTTTGAGGTGATGAAGATCCACGTGCTTGTGAGATCTGGAAAGCCAAGTGAGCAAAAAATAGTTCTGGTCCAGTCAGTCTCATTTAAAAATCAGCTTTAAAAGCCCTACGCCTTAAACAAGTTGACGTTGTTAATGTTGTTATCTCCTTTTCAGAAACGTTGTTTCTCCTAATTTGAAACAAGTGCTTCCTTTAGGGCTAATTAAGCTGATGAAAGACATTTCTGAGGACCACATTGTTAACATGTTCAGTCTTACAGCAAAGCCAGGGATGGTGGTTACAATGAGTTAGAATTTGCACTTCCAGAAATAACTACTCTCTTTACTCTGGGAAGACACTGATTGGGTGAGAGAGAAAACAAACAAACGAACAAACAACTACTTCATTAATGTTTTTATTTTCTTTTAGCATTTACTCCTTTTCTACCAAAAAAAAAAGGAAAAGAAAGAAATAGAAGATAGATTTATAGAGGGCATTTGTTTGTTGCAACACTGGCATCTATTAACTTCTCCCACCAAGTAGTATTTGTTTCTCTCTTAAGAAATTTACCCCACTCTTAGAATAGTTTTTGTGATATTGACCTCACTCTAAGCTTTGGGATTGGGTCCTGACTTGCTTAAGGCACTCCAAGTGTCTCAGGCCATTGTGATTATATCAGGGATGGACACATGACCTAATTGGTGCCCATGAGCTAATAAGAAACTGAGGGTTCCAGGAAAATGAAAGTTTACTTTTTTAGAAGGAACTATGACAACACTCTACTTGTTGGATCCAGACAGTATCTTTTCACCATAAGGTATGATTGTATCTGTGAATGAAGCAGAAGAAGCAGAGTGACTAAACGCAAAGTCCAAGGGGGAAAATGCCAAAAATACCAACTTGGTTCTGATCACAATGAGTCCTGAATCATTTTCTCCTGAAGAGGAACTACCCCTGAACTAACCAGATCCAGAGCCAGTAAATTTCCTTTCTTTATGTAGGTGGTTTAGACAGATTTAAAGAGTTAAGAAGAGTACTGATGTAGTTAAACCACAACAATCTGAAGAAGAAAGTGAAAAATGACCCATACCCCACTCACCCAGACATATCAATCATTCCAATATTGATGAGATGTTAAGCTCTTTTGGATTTTTCCAGATGGATTAGAGAAAAAGTTAGATAATTACTTCTGTACTCTTGAGACAAAGGAGGACTTTTTAAGTATTTTACCATGGCTAGAAGCTATAATGAAAAAGATCAATCTCACCTCATAAAAGTTTAAAGCTTTTATATGTAGAAAAATAGTAACAAAGTTAAAAGACATGACAAACTGGAAAAAAGTACACGAAACAGTAAATTGGGTAAAGAATTAATGCTATTAATATATAAACAGCTTTCTCAAATTAGTAATTGAAAGTTGAATACCAATAAAAAGTAGGCATGGGGCTTCCCTGGTGGCGCAGTGGTTGAGAACCTGCCTGCCAATGCAGGGGACACGGGTTCGAGCCCTGGTCTGGGAAGATCCCACATGCCGCGGAGCAACTAAGCCCGTGAGCCACAACTACTGAGCCTGCGCGTCTGGAGCCTGTGCTCCGCAATAGGAGGGGCCGCGATAGTGAGAGGTCCGTGCACCGCGATGAAGAGTGGCCCCCACTTGCCGCAACTAGAGAAGGCCCTAGCACAGAAACGAAGACCCAACACAGCCATAAATAAATAAATAAATAAATAAATAAATAAATAAATAAATAAATAAATAAATAAATAAAGTTAAAAAAAAAGCATGGAAAAGAAATAGGTAATTCACAGAAGAAGAAACTATATATATAATTGTGTGTATATATATATATATATATATATATATATCTCCAAATATTCAGCTCTCCTCTGGCTAGTTTGGGCACTTTGAGCAATGGATCTTACTTTTCTACTTTACAGTCTTCTTATTGGTTAAAACAGGGATGATGTTATCTGCTTCACAGCATTTTTATAAAATCAAAATGAAGAAAGATCATGTAAAATATTTTATGAATATGAAGAATTAGATTTAGGAAATGGCCTCTAAATTTACTCATATGGTTGTCTTACCTCTGTCGTTTTGCCTGTGGAAGAAGACTAATAACAAAAAGTCCCTGTGATTCAGAAAGTTCATTTGCAACTTTTGATTGCTAAGTTATTGATCACAATAACATACTCCATTTGGGTCAATGGATTCCATAACCAAAATAATTGAACTACAACTAAAGCAATAAGTTTAATGTGGAAGTTATTGATATATTGCTCTAAAGTACTCATGGCCAAGGCTGGGGAGGAAAATAATTACTACTATCAAGAACCAAGTGACAGAGTGGCACGGATATATATCCACTACCAAATGTAAAACGGATGGCTAGTTAGAAGCCGCTGCATAGCACAGGGAGATCAGCTTGATGCTTTGTGAGGATCTGGAGGGGTGGGATAGCGAGGGTGGGAGGGAGACGCAAGAGGGAGGAGATATGGGGATATATGTATACGTATAGCTGATTCACTTTGTTATACTGCAGAAACGAACACAACATTGTAAAGCAATTATACTCCAATAAAGGTATAAACAAAAAAAGAGCCAATTCTAGATAGATGATATTTTAAATACTTTTTAAGCATTATCTCATTCAATCTTTACAAAGACCCTAAAAGGGTATTATACAACTCGTTATTTGGAAAGTGGGGCTCCCAGAGATTAAGTAACTTGCTCAGCTAATAAAGAACAGAGCCAAAATGTGAGTTCAGGCCAAATTCACATGCTCATGCTGTTCATTCTCTTACCTCTTATGTTATAGTCAGGTAGTCATTTTGAATTTTTTTAGAAATACTAGAATAATATCAGGATAATATACACAACATTTTTCTTTTATTTTCTCTACTTTACATATATATTGGTGCCCCAACCTCAGTTCAAGATTGGATGTTGAACAAATCTTTCAGAAGCCAGTGAGTGCCAAGCATTATGCTTGATGTCGGCGAGTTTAAAAAAATGAGATTAGGCAGGGTTTCTGCCCATAAGAGCACATTATTTCTTTTTTCTCAGCTCGTAGCACAAGCTGATTTATTGTTAGGTACTCCTTGCATGGATCACTGTTTGCAGTTGCATTATTAACCTTTCTAAACTCAGGGCTATGAAATTTAACATTCTTAGGGTCACATCCTCGCTTCACTACTTGCCAACTGTATAACTTTGTGCAAGTTTCCTTCTTATCAAACGGGGACAATAAAAACTATTTGATAGCAGTGGTATGAGAATTAATTGAGATACTTCATATAAAACACTTATCAGACTACCTAGAACATAGTGAGCACCCACCAAATGATCCATTTTATAACAATTATCATGGCAGATTTCTGTATTCAAGTCTGAAGGTGATGCATTTGGATGAAAAATTTTAGTCTACGTCGGTTTCATCAAAATCAGCAATGAGTTGAATTAATATAACCCTATGCAGGAAAAAAATAATTTTAGTTTGAGGACACTGGGGCCTTCAGTTTTCATTCCAGTTCTAAAAAGAGCAACATATTTAACTGAGATCTTCTATCACAGAGTTAGGAATTATCAGGAACTCTTGGGGGAGCTAAAGTGCCCATGGATTTCTTTATCTCAGGGCAAAGTTAGCAGCAGCGAACAGCCACAGTTGGAATACTACTAAGTCATAGTTTTTTAGAAGATGTCTCATGGTCCATTACATTCCAAATTGTATACATTTTTATTTTAATATTGAGACCTCTGACAACCCAACTGGTTCCCAGAGGATTCCATCAAGGATAGAACAGAATCACCTTGTATCTCTCCCCAAAATGAAAATGCTATCTGTTATTTTATCAGCATGACGTTGTGTGCATTAGCATATTTCAAATACACAGCAATTTATGTAATGCTTAGAAAACCATCTTTCTATGATGCATAAAGTTTTCCATCTGTTCCCCTTATTTATTGCTATTATTGGAGGCTGACACACCTATGCAGAGGAGAGTCGGTGTACAAGTTAAATTGGCTGTGAACAGTGGGAGTCCTTAGTGTGGCCTTTGGCTCTGGCTGGAGAGAAGCAGCTCGGTGCTCTGTTCTGCCTAAAAGGACATTAGGAGACCATTCATTAATTACAGTCTGTCTCATTCTATGCATTTTCTGTTTATTTCCACTATTCCATAAATCCTATAAACTTTTGGCAGGGCTTAGAAGTATTTAAATTATTTTCTATTGTTTTTATTGGTGGTAGGTTTTCCTTGTAAATAATTTTTTTTAAGAACTTTGGCTTAGATATCTGTTCTCTCTGTCCCAGGTTTTTCTTTCCCGGACGGAAGTTGTTTCCAGATATGTCTTTGAGACTCCTGGGAAATAAACTCTGAGACTGAGTTAGGAGTGCAAAAGATGTGTTCAGGAGAAAAACCTGTGAAAGGAATGGGGAGAAGATAGGATTGGGGAGGGAGACCTGACAGTGGAAGGGGATGCTTCAGAGGAAGTTTACCCATTAGAGGATTCCTATGTTAGACAGAAATGGCTTGGCGCTTGAACCAGGGCTTTGCCAGTCACCAACTTAGGTCATACATGGCTGAAAAGCTGAAGCAAACCCAGAGGAATTAACAACTGGAAGCCAGCAGCTAACTAGAGTCTCCAGAGCTGGGTAGCAAGTCCTTTCTTGAAAAGCAATCTGAGTGTGCATCTTTGACTGCTATCCCCCTAGTGCAAAGCAATATTTAATTGTTTTTCCTTAAAGTTGGAGGTTTGGAAGACATAAAAAAAATGTAGGGAAACATATAACTCTCTTCTTGTTCCAAAATACCCTTATAACTATGAAATTCTGATCGCCTATTTGTCGGCTGTTGGGGAAAAGACTGATTTCCACTGTCAGCTTACAAGTTTTTTGGAGGTATGGTATGGCACAGACAGCAGTGCTGAATTTTCCTTTTAGACTTTCAAAGCCAAGTGGAAGCAAAAGTGGGTACCTCCTGTTGTTCCAAATAAGCCAATCACCAAACTATGTTCATAGTTCATTGAGAAATTACTGCAGAGTAATACTCATAAGTTATCAAAGATATCGAAACTACTACCATTGGCTATGCATTTCAGGAAACCATTTAGCTACACTATTAGTCAATCAAGAATGTCTGTTTTAGTGGTGGAATTGAGTACACGGAAAAAGCCACCGTCATTCAGAGCATAAATGTGCATGTTTCTATGAATGCTTGTAACATATGGTACTTTCCCACAATACATCTTCTTTCCATCTCAATCCCTTGCTCCAAACAAGAAGTTTGTTATGTGTGTGTTTATTACTCAGTGGATCACACCATGGGTCTAGCATTCTGTGTATTCAGGTGGTATTTTGCCTCTGCCAGTTATACTATCTGTTTATAGATGCTTCCCATAATATTTCATTAGGTAAGTTGAGCTGACTCACTTGATGGTTCCTTTACAAATTAAAATATTTTATTGCTTAACTATAGGCATATTTAGAAATGCTGAAAATCCTGACGTTGAACTCAGAGTAGTTTTAATCATAAAGCCCTTTTCTCCTGGCCCACCTTCTTTTCTTTTCCATATTGGTCTGCTAAGACCCTTGAAAAAAATATGTACTTCCATATTCCTTTTCCACCCAAGAGACTCATTCTTCATCTGTAAAATAATGGAATTGGACTAAGGGATCTTTAATGTCTCATTTAGGTCTGTGACCATGTGTTTCACAGGAAATGCCTTTCCTCCCTGAGGAATAATAAAAAGTAATGACTGGACCAATTCTGCTAGACTCATTCCACTCACTGACACTGGTGGAATATGGTACCGGACTCTAGCTGGGAAAGAGAGGGCTCTTATATCCAGAGACCTCAGGAGAGGTTTGACAATGTGAGCTCTGTAAAGGAGCCTGGAAATAATAGCCTCACTTAGTGCCTAGAATGTACCCCTAACTATGACAAGTGTTTACATTTATTGCATTTATAGCAACCCTATGAGAACAGCATCACTAACTCCATTTTATAAATGCTGAGAATGAGTCTAACAAAGATAAGCAACATGGCCATTGTCACTGGACTTTTAGGGGGCTGAGCAAGGTACAGACATGGGTTCCACCTGACTCTACTTCTCTGGTCATTTTATTGGTTCATTCGTTCCATGCCTAGGTATCAAGACCGTGCATCATACCAGGATTGATCAAAGAATGGGTGAATGTTTGGTGGGAATGAGTCTGTGCTGGAGATGAGGAAGTTCTCTGTGTCCTTTGTGAATGAGAATATGTTGTCTCTGTACTGTGGCTTTCCCCCGAGGGTGACACCATGAAATGTTTCCCTTCTGACAGCCCTGAAGCCTGGGTCTCATCAAGAGCAGCCATGGAGTCTTTGGTTGCCAGTATCTTAATCACAGCTTTTAATTCCCTAATTCATTCACTGGAGAGAAGTACTGGAGGTTGTTAGGAGGTGTGGTGAGAGCATCACTTTTTCTCCCTGTAACATCCTAAAGACTATGAGTGTGCAGTGCAGGGTGAGAGAGGACTCTTTAAGGAGGCACAGTAGGGTGGAAGGTGAGAGCGTGTGGGGAAGAAAATCATAAGGTCACATTTTCTCCCAGTTTTGCAGCATTACTTTCAAGTTACCATTTCAAAAAGCAGAACTTTCTTGTGCTTACCTCTGTCTTTGAACTTATCATACGCTAATTTAATTGCTAATTGTTCTGTCTTCCCCACAAAACTAGCCTCATGTGTGTTGTTTACTTTGAATCATCAGCACCTAATGTCTCCTGGACCCAAATTTTTTTGTATTTATTCAACAAATACTTAATGAGTACTACTATGTGTCAGGCACTGATATAGGCGTTGAAAATGAGATGGTGAACGAGACAAATTTCTCCCAGCATGAGCTCACATTCAAGTGAAAAGACAGTAAATAAACAGAGAGCCAGGCAAAGATGTAGGTATGACGCAGTTTCATGCAGTGACAAAATGTAAAAAGAGAAATAAAGCCAGGTAAGAGGTCAGATATTCTCTTACGATAACATGCTCAGGAAGTAGTTTCCAGAAATATAAAAATTACAGAGTCAGATCTAAGGGTAAGAATATTCCAGGTAGTAGAAGAAGCAAATAAAGGCTTGAGACAAGGATGGACTTGACCCATTTAAAGAATATAAAGCTAGCGCAATGGGATATTCAAAAAGAAAATGGTAGGTGAGAATTCACAGTGGTGAGGTAAGCATAACTGAGTTCACAGAGGGCCTTGAGGCTATAGTAAGAAGTTGGAACAAATCCTTCCTCAGCAAGTATTTATTGAATATTAACTATGCAGCAGACACTGTTCAGACTGTTCTGGATTGTGAAAGTACAGTTATAAACAAATTAGATGCATTTACCAGCCTTGGGAGAGCTTACATTGTTGGGGGTAGAGACATACAAGAAGTCAGATGAAATATATATATATACATATATATATATAAAATGTTAATTAGTTATAAGTGGTAAAGAGAAAAAGTAGGCAGGAATGAATGATTGATATATTGATATTGATATATTATAAAACAATAATTTGGGAATAGAGTGAAGGAGGCTTTGAAAAGATGGAGAGATACTGAAGGAGGTGAGACAGCAAGCCACATAATTCTCTGGGGAAAGAACATTTCAGACAGAGGCAATAGACATGAAATTCAGCGACGAGCCAAAAGACCAATGTTGCTGGAATGATGGGAAGCAGAAGGAGAGAAGTGGGAGATGAGGTCAGATAGGAAACAGGAGTCAGATTATACAGAGCCCTGTAGCTAATGGTAAAGGCTTTGTCTTTAATCTTAGTAAGAGGTAAATCCATCTCTGAGAATAGGAGTGCCATAATTTAAGTAACATTTCAGTAGGTTTCCTGTTTGAAAATAGAATAAAAGGAAGCAAGGGTGGAAGCAGGAGAAATTTCGATAGAAATGTAAGGCAAACCACAAAATCGAGCCACGTGTGTAATTCTAAGTTTTCTAGTATCCACATAAAAGGTCAAAAGAACTATGTAAATTTAATATTAATAACATACTTTACTTAACCTGATGAGCTAGTTTACATTATTTTCACATTAGGTCTTTGAAGTCCAGTGTGTATTTTATACTTGCAGAATATCTCACTTTGGAGTAGCTTTATTTCAAGTGTTCAGTAACCACATGTGGCTAGTGGCTACTATATAGGATGCCACAGTTAGAAGACTTGTAGGTGATAGAAGATGATGAATGAAGGTGATGAAAAGGAGTCAAATTCTGGATATGTTCACAAGGTACAGCCAGTAAGCTTTGCTGAAAATATGAATGTATGAATGTATGAGATAAGGAATGAATTGAAATAAAGGAACTTCTAAAAAGGAAATTAAATTGTAGGCCAGTTAGGATATTCAATAAATTTTAAATATATCTCAAAGCCATCTTACACTTAAGCTATTGATACATATTGCAATCAGCTACCCTACCCTGGGTTATGAGGCCCATTAAGAGCACTTTTCAGATTGCCAACTACCTGGGCTCAGGAGCCAGAGAATGCCCTTGTCGTAGGAAAAGCTAAGTGAGGAGGGCAGAAGAGGACCAGGATGTGGTTCTTATGGTGATTTTCTTCTCTGATTTACAGAACAACCACAACACTTACACGCCTTCTAAGGTCCTGGGATGTGAGGCCATATCAGGTAGCCATTTATCCTCTTCTGGGGCTTTGCAAATAACAATCTAATCCCAGGGAGAGTTCATTGATCCAAATGGGTACGTGTTTATAATCACACAAATGTACAAATTCACACTCCCATTCACAAAAGGCATGGTATATACCAGGGTAGCCCAGAATCTGACCTGGATTTTCTTTTAGTTGGCCATCCTGTGTTGAGAACTTTTTAATTTAGGTGCTCTTAGTTAGGATATACAATCTTCATCAAGTGTTTCCCAGTCTCCACTATCTCCTATGGCATTATGCCTGGACCTTGGGTATATTGGGAATACTTTACCAATAATCCTAGAAAACGCTGTGAGATTTATACATATTGGGACAGTCCAGACCTGAATTGATAACCATAGCCACTGGATTATTTTAGATTATTGGTTCACTACTGAGGTGAAAAATTGTGAGAGGGTACCCAAGATCGTATTATTTCTCAAGTAATCCCCAAGCAAAAAACATGTCTTACATAGAAAGGAAAGACAGAATGAATGCTAAGAGGACAATAAAACAAACTTCATATGTAATTATATATACACTATATGTATACACACAAATATATACATATATTTATTAATGTATACAACAGTAGATTCTATTTATGGAGTGCTGACTATTTTGCTCTTTAAATCTGTACCACAACCCTGTGAAGTAGGTACAATTGTTCTTACTGTACAAATAAGAACTACAGAGAAACTGAGCCTCAGAGAAGGCAAATAATTTTCCCAAGGCCATAAAGCTGGTAACAGAAATGGCTCGGGTTCTGGTTTTGAGACCTTGCTCTTACCCACTGTACTGTAACTACCTTGATACCATAGATGGTATCACCTATAACACCTATAGGTAGGATGGGCCTATTTTGCACTGTAGAAATTACTTTTCAGCTACATGCCAGTGTTCTCCAAAACTCTCTTTAACTTGGCTCTTAAGAATGTGTCAGCATTTATTGGATACTACTTGCCAAACATTTTGAGAGAGTATTTCTTTTGCTTGATGCCAATGGTTCTAATGGGCAGGCGATTCCTACAGGAGGCACCAGACTCAGTTCCCAAGCAAGAACTATCAGTAGATGTTAAGCAGGATGAGAGAAAGAATACAGCTCTCAAAGAAAATTTAGAGACACAAAAAGGGGGAAAAAAAAAAAGTAAACAAAGTGTAAGCTAGCTTATCAAAGCAAAAGTAAACAACAACAACAACAAAATCACACACTCCTCTTATCACTCACTTGAAGCCAGACATTAAGAAGAAAGTGAGAGATGTACCTGTCCAAACCAAATCAATGACTAAAGGTCTGAAAAGAAATGCATGAAGGGAAAGGAAAGATGAAGATAAAGACTCCACGCTTGGACAGGAATATTACTCAGCCATAAAAAGAAATGAAATTGCGTTATTTGTAGTGAGGTGGATGGACCTAGAGTCTGTCACACAGAGTGAAGTAAGTCAGAAAGAGAAAAACAAATACCGTATGCTAACACATATATATAGACTCTAAAAAAAAAAAAAGCTTCTGATGAACCTGGGGCAGGACAGGAAAAAAGGCGCAGACGTAGAGAATGGACTTGAGGACACAGGGGCAGGGAAGGGTAAGGCTGGGACGAAGTGAGAGAGTAGCACTGACATATATACACTACCAGATGTAAAATAGATAGTGGGAAGCAGCTGCGTAGCACAGGGAGATCAGCTCGGTGCTTTGTGACCACCTAGAGGGGTGGGATCAGGAGGGTGAGAGGGAGACGCAAGAGGGGGGGGATATGGGGATATATGTATACATATAGCTGATTCACTTTGTTATACAGAAGAAACTAACACAACATTGTAAAGCATTTATACTCAAAGATGTTAAAGAAAAAAAAAGACTCCATGCTCTGAAAGACATCAATGAGTGTGATTGGTTTTTGGCGGGGGGTGGGGGATGGCACCATCCTTTTAATGTTTTGGTAGGGTCTCCAATTATTATATACATGAGCTCCTGAACCATGATTAGGGGTAATTTTGGTCACAAGGATGGAATCCAAAGCCCTTAGTAGATCTGTGTAGGAGCTAAATAGTGAAGGGCTTGGGGGGGGGGTGGCAAAATAATCACTAGCCACTGTACATGGTGTTAAAAACTGTTTTCTGCACAAATACAGACAGTTTCATCTCTGGGTCAGACTATGCCTATTCTCTGAGGACTTTATCAACCGCAGCTCTTGTTTCTCTTTTCTTCTCAAAATTATCCAATTTGACTCTTAAAGATAACATTTTTTAGCACATTGATTCATTCATTTGACAAATATTGAGTATATGCTGTGCGCTAGGCATTCTCGTCTAGGCAGTGGTGAACAGACAGACAAAGATAATCAAGTAAATAACTAAATGAACAAGATGACTACAGAGAGTAATAACCGCTGTGAGGAAATTCTGCAGTTGCAATAGAGAGTGACTGGGCATTAGGAGTGGGAGAAGTTTGGCTCATTTAGATGTCGTGGTCAGAAATCCCTCTCTGAACAGGACACATCTGAATAATTTTTATCTCATAAGTATTTTTTTTCTCCTTAAGTAGATTAAAATTAGGTCTGAGGGAGAAGGAACAAGCTAGGATTCAAATCATGCCCTGCCATTATTTCAGTCTTTGATTCACTCTTTCATTCACCTAAAAAGCATGTATTGAAATACACCTTTTGTACCAGTAACTGTGCTAGGCAGTATTTATTCTTTAATTCATTCACACAGTACATTTATTGAATGTCTGCTAGGTGCTCTATCCTAAGTGTTTGTGACAATCAGTGAACCAAAGAAAGGTCATGACTGATAGTGGCCAGGGATGTGATTTTGATTGTGTTAAATTGAAATGTTTATTAGACACCCAAGTGCAGGTGGTGAGTAGGTAGTTGGATTTGCCAGTTCAGAATTTCTGAGAGAGGCATGGCCAAGAAATCCAAATTTGAGATTCATCAGCAGAGAGATTCTATGTGAAGTCATAATATCATTTGGGTTCACCAAGGGAGTGAGTGTAAAGAAAAGGATCAATGACCAAACTCGGGGACACTTTAATATTATGAACAGAGGGAACCATCAGATGAATCTATGAAGGAAAGATCAGTAGAATAAGAGGAAAACCAAGGAACTGTGTTGCCCTGGAATCCAAAGGAAGAAGATGTATCAAGGACATAGAATAACTAACTGTGTAAAATGCTGCTACTAAGTCAAGTAAGGTGAGAACTGAGAATAGATTATAAAATTTAGCAACATGGAGATCACCTGTGACCTTGATATGAGCAGTTTCAATAAAGCCTGATTGGAATTGTTTTAACAGAGAGTGGGAAGAGAATAATCAGGGATAATGCATATAGACATCTTTTTAGAAGAGTTTTGCAAAAGAAGACAGCAAAGAAATGGGCTGGAAGCTGGCAAGAGAAACATGATAAAAAGAAGGGTTGCTGCGGGGGGGGGGATAATAGCATGTGTGCACACTGATGAGAATGATGCAATAGTGGGCAAAACGTTGATGATGTAAGGATGGTCAATTTCTAGAGACTTGTTCTGTAGTAGGTGAGAGAAAGTAGGATTTAGTGTACAAGTGGAGGATTAGCTTTGGAGAGGACTATGGATATTTTGTCTATAGGCAGGAAGGCAGTGTATGTAGATTCAGATGCTCGGTGCTCTCGTGAAGGGCATCTGCAGAAGTTTTCTTATTGCTGCTTAAATTTTTCCAGTGATGTAGGACACAAGAGGAAATGTTCAGTTCCCATACTGTTTATAGCTATATAATTTCAAGCAAGTAATTCAATGTGTCTGAACCTCAGTTTTCTCATCTGTGAAATTGGAATAAAAATATTCTTCTCTAAGTACAGGGATAATGATTAAATGTGACATTATATAGAAAAAATACCAGCCTGGGGATCTGTACCATCAATTAGTTTTGGCCAAACTTGACCTCAGTATGAGCAAAAAAGAATTAGCATCTTCAATAGCATATGTCACCTAGATTTCAGTTAGGGGGACTTGCTTCACTACAGGGAAGCAGCCAATAGCTAACAAGAGCATGAAATGAAGTGGGATTGGCTTAATTATTAAGAAGTACATTTACAAAAGACTCACTACGTCTGCCATCTGGTTTCTGACCAAGCTGAACTCACTAAAACGTTTTAGCCATAATTCTTCTCCACACACCTATTGGTACCCACCAGCTTGGAGTGACAGTGAGCCATTGAACATGAGGAGAAAGCAAATGTCAATGTTCAGTCTCCTGTCCCAGGCTAAGTGTTCCAGGCATGTGAGATATCACCCTGATTGAAGTGTCGAATGGCCTCTAATCACATTAAAATGAAATGTGACCAGAGCGTACCAAGAAATGAGGCATCCCTGTCACCTTTTCTCTTTTCCCTGTAATAGCAATATCTATCTGCTATATACCAGATAATATGAATGTCTCTTCACATTGTGGGGACAATGAGATGACTTGCATTTGACAGATCTTATTATGCTGGAAATCAACCACTCTAAAATTAACATAGGCTCTTATTAAAACCGATTATGCAAAACTTCTCTGGTGCTTGAGATTTTCACCAGGCAAATCCCTTCCTCTTATCCTTGCTTACTCACTTTCCTCTTCAGGTATTTTTTTAAGTGGAAATAATACAGGGATCTAGTATAGACATAACTAATACCAGGAAGGCTAAAATGTTTATCCACTGCAGATATTTACCATCACACATCGGGTACCCATGATACTAGAAGAGACACCATTGAAACCATAGCTTGAGGGTCTGTGGTGTGTTATGAAAAGAACATTTTTCTTAGTTTTGAGCCTATGAAGTCAACACTATGAGAATAGGGAGTTTACATTGTTCAGTGGTTCTTTTTCAGTCACCCAGAATAATTCCTAATATATAGTGAGTACCCAACAAGTGTCTGTTTGGTTAATTAATGTTAATTGATAGTTCTCTGGTGAAATTAAGCCTGTCATTAAGAACTGTTTATTAAGAATCATGGGAAAATTACAACCCCTTAGATTAGAATTTTTTTCAGAACCTATCTCCAATGAATACCCCAAAGTTACAATAAATGGCCCAGACTCTGTACAACAAATATCTTTCTCCCTCTTGAAATTATAATTTAGGAATCGCTTCCCTCAGTTTTTGACTGATTAAATTCTGAAGAGAGTAAATGTGAAGAAGATAAAATATGTCCAAGACACACCTAAAATCATGGGTATGTCTTTAAAGGGCTGATGGCTCAGTCAACAGCTTATATATGAACCTTGATTTTTTTTAGTGTGGAAGATTAGGTTTGTCCCAACTTGGAATATAGCATAAGTTTGAAATAGCCAAAGTGAAATAAGGAAACATAATATTATCTAGTGACTTCAATTTTGACCCTTAAAATTGCCATTTCTCAACTTAAGCCAAGCAAGACTCTCAGATGATTGCCAAAAGGACAATGAGGTGTATGATTTAAGCTAGAGATCATAAAATCAGATGTCTACAAAGAGTAGACCAATGAATATGTGTGTGAGGCTGTGAGGGTAGGAAAATAGTTTGAGTTGAAAATGTGGTGAACAGGCACATGCCTTTTTAAAAAGTGTTCAAATCAATCTGTTTTTTAAAAATATTGTACCATGCATCAGTGGCATAGAATGGGCAAATCCTACTGCATGTCAGAATCACATTTTAAAACTACATACTCCTTACCTTCCCCCATATTCACACATACTCCCACAGTCCCTCTCCTCCCTTCCCCCACCCCAAGATTTTGGTCTGCTAGGTCTGTAGTGGGATCTCTGTTTTTAAAACACTGCCCAAGTAAGTCTAACGCAAGTGGTTTATGGACTGTTATTTGGAAGACTTTGTTTGAAGGTATATCATCCTTTCAGCTACTTAAAATTCATCTGCAACAAAGCAGTTTGGAAGTGAAAAATTAAAAAAAACCCAGTGTGGGGGAAAGGATGACTCCAATAGTAATAAAGGTGTGTTCAGTGAAGAAAGAGGTAAAATAAGAGTAAGAATTATTCACTGAAAGTTCGATAAATAATGTTTACACTAATGTAAACATTATAGTGTGTAAATATTTGGAGGGGGTGTAATTTTGAATTCATGTATTTATCAAACATATATTTAGCGTTTAATCAGACTGACTATTAAGGGATTTAGAATGTCTCTACTATATGGTATTTGGAAAAAATACAGTCTCACTGTAAGGATGGGAAATAGGCTTTATCTCATACACTAACACTGTTTAATTGGCAGTGGTTGCCTGGAGCACTCTGTTGACAGACTGACCTAGGTTCAACCTAGGCTCAGAAGTGTGCAGTAATCAATTAGTGATGTCTGACCTGGAAATAGAGATGAACATGGACGCACTCATGACATATGTTCTCTTTTCCTAAGATAGTCTTATTTTTGTATTTGTAAACTATATCAAGAAGATTTTCTTTAATGTTCCCCTTCTACCTCTCGAGTGTACATATTGTAAATTGCACTGGCACCCAGAGAAATTCTAGGCATTGATGCTGAATAATCTGTGTATAGTTGAATTGATTTCTTCCATTTAATTCTTAATGGCAACCCAATAAATTCTACAATCTCACATCTCCTTGGAGAGAGCCACAGTTCTTTATTTGTCTATGCCTTAGCGAATATATGGTTGAGAGTGCTTGTTAAGCAGTAAATATTTACAAGCTGGAGAAGTTAGAATTGTTAAATGGTTAGTTGAATATCACTGAACAGCATGGCAGTTTGGGGAAGGATAGCTGAGGCAGAGGTCCCTGCTAGAGACCTGTTTTTTAAAACAATCACAAAGTGATGACAGAATTGCCAACTGAATGCAGGGAGAAAAAAGGAGTAAATGTGCACTGCTGTAAGGCAGCTTCACCTGAGACTGAGAGATTCAAGCTAGACTCAAGATTGAGGACGTATTGGATCAGAGACCTCAAAAAAAAGCAAATGGGCCTTGCTGTCTTGTAGTATTATCTGCTCCCTTGCCTGACAACAAAAGCCTCAGGGTCTAGAATACCTGAGGTTTTCTCAGACCCTTTTGACCTCTTATTATCTTTCTAACATACATTTTAACACTTCGGGTAACTCAGACTTGAGAGTGTGTCTGATTTTGAAATACCAATTTTGTTGCTTGGGGAAAGCCAGAGAAATATTATACCAATGTAGAAGATATTTCACCCCTGACTAGATTTTAATGTTGTATTTTTTAGCTCCAGGGAGGAGATTGTGCCATTCATCCACATGTGGCGTCTTGCATGCCTATTGACTTGTAGCTGGCAGTGTATATGTTTATATACCTGATTAAATTGTATCTTACTGAATAACATGTTGAATGGGATTTGATCATTCTCTCCAGGCTGTCGAAAAGGGTTTAGTTGATTAAAACTTGATTGCCTTCCCTCCAGCCGCCCCCCTTCTTTTTCTCTCATGTTAACGTTGCTGTTTCAGGTTAGCAATAAAGTTGAATTACTGAGAAATACCCTGATCACATTTTCTAAAGGACAGAAAAACTAAACGTAATAAAGAAGGACGTATTTCAAGCAGGAAATGCTTAGTACAGCTCTGTTAAGAGCAGCCTCTGTGATGGATGGTCTCTCCCAGTCTAGCCCAGGGTTTGAGGCTCAGTTGAGGAAAGTGCAAAATCAGGCTACCCAGTATGTTTTTCTAGCTAATGAGATCTTTAATTATAGATGTAAGAATAGAAGACTGTGAGAAATAAGCCAGGAAAACGAGGTCTCTGGAGGGGCGCAAGTTTCTAGTAGGGTAGTTGAAGTTCATTTCGCCCAGATGGTGGCCCTGCTCTAAAAGCCCCTCTTGAACTAAGAGTCAGTAGTTGAAGACTAGGTAGGCCACTTCATGTCTATTAGGAAATCGGTGGTATCTCTTACTGACCAGAGGCATATGGCCCAAAGACAGAGTCTAGGGACTATAGAAAATAGAGAATTCATAAAGATATTTCACTGGAGGCAGATAAATTCAAAGGCCGAAGAATCAAGGAGCAATGTTTTGGATGGCCCAAAAATTTGAAACTGTTAGTCAAAATATAAGTGGACCAGGGGCAAACCATAAAGATCTAAATGCAAAGATTATAAATGGATCATTGTCATGACATCTGGAAAATTGCCTCTGACCAGAAGCCGTCAAATACAACAGGATTTGGCAATATTTCCAGGCTGAACCTGGGGGTAACCCAGGGACCACTTGCAGTCAGTGATCTGATTTGGAGGGGTGGTGAAAGCAAACGTCTTTTCTGACTCTGAGAGCTCACAACGGGAAGCTGAAGAGTGATTGAAAGACTTAGTAAATTTAGAGTTAGTTAGTAGACGTGGATTATATGACACCAGGAAAGGCAGTTAGCGTCTGTGGATGCCATCTATTAATTAGAAGTTTTAATGCTTATTCTGTACCCCTCTCAGGTGGTCTATGAGAATCAAATTGAAAAACATAAGTATATGATTAAATTCTATTCAAATCTCCAGTTTTATCTTTTGAAATATTGTAATTAAATGCAGGTTGAATTATAACTTATATTTAGACATTATCACATCATTCCTTCTTTTGCTTGGCTGTCTCCTCAAAATACCTGAGAAATTCAGGGAATTCCCTGGAGGTCCAGTGGCTAGGACTCTGAGCTCTCACTGCCAAGGGCCCAGGTTCAATCCCTGGTCCGGGAACTAAAATCCCACAAGCTGCACGGCACAACAGGAAAAAAACCAAAACAAAAAATACCTGGGAAATTCAGTGAGCTTCGGATTTGATTGTCAGCTTATGTCTTGCCCACTTGTAAGATGGTCTTTGCTCGCCTCTTCTTTTACAAAGCCATCAAATCTTTGAAAATATTAGGGTTGGAATAGTCTGCAGCATTTAGGTCTAACTAATGCATAAATCTAGAGTAAAAAAGAAATTTGATGTAGAAACAAGAGTAACGTAAGCCCTTCTTCTTGGATTTCAGGGCCCATCACAGTCTAGCCCCATTCTTTAAATGGTCTGGATCCCCACTATTCCCACAGATAACCTTACTGGGACTACTGGCTCTGTCTACTCAGGAGGTCAGTCCTCAAATTAGACCATGTTTTCAGAATTTTGCCTGTTATTTCTCATTTGTTTTCTTCACAACATTGCCATGAAGTGCAAGTGAGGGACTTATGTAGGAATGCTTTGTAAACTATAAAGTGCTATACAAATGTAGAGAGAAAGTTAAATCTAAAATTAGAAGATACAGGTTTAAGATCCAGTCCCGGCTGTTAACTGTGTGACTTTAAGGAGACCTCCTTATCTCTCTGGATCTCAATTTTTTGTTAGGAAGATGGAGGTTAACGTTTCTGTCCTGTCAACCACACAAATGTAAAAGGTGATTTTTGTCATTTATTTATTGTAGAAATCTTCCTGTTAGGAGATACTTATTTACCCTGTTATTCATGTACTTATTTCTCTGATTGCATTCATTCTCCTATTCATTTATTTATTTATTTGAGAATCATTTATTAATTCTCAATTAAATTAATGACATGGATTTATTCAAAATCACTTACTAAAATAATATTATATAAAATGTAATTTTCAGTGCAATAAACTTTATAGTATATTCTTCAACACATATTTAGTTGATAATCTAAAGAAACTTTCTCCATGTTTTAATCCTGTCAGACAATTGTATGGGGTTTGGCCCCATACAATTCTACAAATTTTAGCTTTTAGTTTAAACAGAAATACTCATATTCAATTTTTCCCAATGGATCTTTTATTCTTAAGGACATTTACATAAATATTTCTGGCATTTTATATTTTACTATGGTACCTACTTCATATGTAGTTATTAGGATTCTACTATTAATAAATTACTATTTTTTTCAAAAGCATTTTAAGTTTCTTTCATTTTTTCTGTCTTCTTCCAAAGTAATTTTCATCTTACCCTTACCTATGATTATCAGGTATAACCTTGACTATGATGGTCAAATACAATCTTATTAATTAACATGTGATGTATTATTTGTGTGAGGTTCATAGTCTCCTCTCATAGAACTAGTTTATTATCTTTTCTATCTCTATCACCTATAGCCATTTATGCAAATTAGAAGAATGCTATATTAGTTTTTCAAAAAAAGCTTAACTTATTGTATAATCAGAATTAGTCTTTTGGTTATAAAATCTTATTAAAAATGATAGATACTCAGACATTTTATTATTCAAAAATAATAAATAATAAATGCTCAAGTATTTTAGATTGTTAACATTAAAAAATGTTTTTAATAAGTGATATTTCCTTTCCCTGTATATGAATATGATATTATTTTATGTATTCCTGATAGAATATCTCAAGCTGCCATAATCTACCTTAACTTTCTTATTTGATTCCTCATGGTTTTATCATTTGAACTCTGAATATTCAGAAAAGCTGCAGCCCCATCTGCTAAGGGATTGTGTCTGTTATTGAAAGAAGACATATAAATAATGCATAATAATAGACAGCATGTCAATACTGTCTTCTATGTCTCTGGCCACTAACTGGTGATAAATCATCCAAACCCCCTCTTATTTGTTTGACATATAACATATGACATAAATACTTATTTTAGGTAGCTTTGATTTATAGAATGGCATACACACACACACACACACACACCCCCACCCACCAGTACAATTCATATTTCCCTTCTTTACTGCCGTGCAACCCAATTTTTGAATGTATCTGGAAAGACTTGTCTTTTCTCCCCCTTGGGTTTCTTTAGTCCAAAGTCTTGCCTAATTAATAACTCAAGAAAACTCCACCATCCTTCCTCCTCTTTTTGGTAGAGTTTCAATTGTTTCATTTTACACAGAAACCCAGCAGAAGGATTACCTAAATTCACGCTCCTTTTAGTACTATGAAAACCCCAAGTGGCATACAGAATTGACAGATACCTTTAATACTAAAATCAATTAACCCAGAAGTCTTTATTGATTTCATTGGCTGCTAAGTGCTGTGTGGGATCCCTCAGAAAGACAGTGCATCATCTCTGACACTCAGAAAGCCATTGGGGTACTAAGACCAGCACATATGAAGGAAATTAGAGAGGTATTTTTTCTCCCTGACACCACCTCCCTATACCTCTAGGCTGGTGGGCCAATAGGGAATCTTAGTCCACAAATAAGTATTTAGAAATATGCATTTCTTCACATAATTCAGTTTATTTTCTATTTGTAGTCTGCAGTCTGAAATGGAAGTAAAAAATTAGTTTCAGTCAATGTGGACCTTCCCCCTTTATTTGAAGGGGTTTTCTTCTTCTTTTTCATCATCATCATCATCATCATTACTGAACACATCTTTAAGCCTCATAACAACCTTGGGAGTAAATATTAGTATTGAAATATAAATTACAGAGAGTTAAATAGTTTTCATTTGGTTAGGTTGCAAACCCAAACACTCTGAATTTAGAGCTTGTGCATTAAATCACTCTGTTACACTGTATATTGCCAAGGCATCAGTGTGACAGGGCAGCATCCAACTGATATGTTAATGTTATCTGTCTACACAGATATTCATTGAGTAATCCATCATGCCATCTGGCCCTGGACCAGTCATCTTTATAGGTAACCAAGGAGATGTCTCTCATTATCATCTAAATGTTCCCTTTTGGTTCAGCTACTCTTTTCTTTATTTCCATGCTATTCTTGGGCACAAGAATCTGTCTGTCAGCATCACAGTGAAATTCAGGGAGTCACTGTGACTCTTTCTAACATTATGGCTGTCTAGAACCAATGAAGAGTCACGTCCTCTCTCTTGGATCTAGTTGGGCTCTACTTAGGAAGCAAGAAACTGCTCTCAGATCCAACACATCCACCAGGGATTTTGTCCTCTGAATTAGTTTATGGGGTATCTTTCTCTGGGACTCAGATTCCTACATCTAAAGAATCATTTTCTCATCTGGCAGGAGGAGGCCTTTGCTCCCTCCCATGAAGATTTCTTTTGAATCTTTTTTTTATGGACCATGAGTCCTGTCTCTTTCCTCAGGGTATGAATATTTGACACTCAAAAGGCAGGAAAATTTACCTCTTCCTCTGCTTTCTGTAGCATCATCCTGTCCTTAAGGAAATGAGAACAGATCTGCCTAGCTGCCTGCATGTGAGGAAAAGTAACATGGAAAGGGAACTCTACCGCTTCCAAGATATTATCCTCCATTGAATTGCGTTTCTCTAGTACTAGATTCCAGAGCAGCCTGCACCTGCCCTGTCACAGGTTTCATGCTTTATTTTACATAATATGCTGACTATATTCTTTACCATATTTTAAGCTCTGTGAAGGCAGAAACTATACCTTTATTTTCACTACTTGTGGTAAGCTCTTAATAAATAACTGATGGATAAGTAAATCAATCAATCAGCTAAGCAGAAACCATTGAAGTCTTTTAGCCCAGCTTAATATAAGATCACTATATAATTTAGAAAAACAAAATGCCTATTTTGAATTGGATGGACTAATTCAACTTGTAGTCATAGCCTTGGTCTCTGGTTCCTGTTTTTATTTGGGTCCAAAATGATGTCTTCTCATTCTAAATGACATCCACTGGAATGGAGTGAGAAGCCCTATATACCAGGGTGGTTGTGAGAACTGAGAAATCTCTTGGCATGAACATTCTATTCAACTCCTGCACTAAGAGACTTTTCCAGACTTAATATGGCTTCCAGCAGTCTAAGACCATGTCCCTGGGACAACCAGCCTCCTCGTGAGTTTCTGTCTGGAAAAGCTCATGGCTGGAAAAAGAATTTACTGTTTGTTCTAGCCAACGCCTGATGGTAGGCCCCTGACCTCCCTTTCTTGGAGCATTTACTGAAAAGGGCTTATAATTGGGAGTCCTTTTTCTCTCCCTTTGAGACATGTATATATCCTCTACCACTCAGAAGTGTCTTTCTAGAAGACCTGAAATCCATGCCTTTGAAATTAATCATCAGGAAGGATATGACCTCTGTCTCCCAATCTCTGTGGAAGGATAGCATCCTACCCTCCATAATTGCCAGCAAGCAGACCCACTGGCCTAATCACATCACATAGTAATGTAAGTTAGTTACTTACTAACTCTTTGCAATTTTTCACTTGAGTCCCCACTCACTTCCCCTCCCTACATCTTCATTCTCCCTTTAAAATGCCCAGTCACCTCAGTGCAAATCAAATCAAATTATGCTCAGCTCTTTCCCCTACTGCCAGTAGTTATTGAATAAAATCTGTTTTCAAGGCTTTAACTAATATCTGGCTTTGTTTATCTTGGACAGTTATCATATCCATACCTATCTATTATGTAGATGAGTAGATGGCCTTGATTTTCAAGAGGACTACAGAGAAGTTGGAAAAAAGGATTCACACAGTGATAGAGCATCAATTTTAAAGAAGAGTTGGGAAACCTACCGTATTGGAAATATTCCTATAGTTCCTGCCCTATGTGGCTATGTGGTGTATGTGCCCCATGAAATATAGAATATACACAGATAAATAATTTGCTGAGCACATGCTAGAATGATTATTTTTACATAAAGTCCCGATTTCACGATAATGCCAATAATAACTAACATTTACTGATTGCTTACCCTGTATATCCCAGGTACTGTGCTAAAACATTTGACATGCACGATCTCATTTAATCTCCCTACAAATCCTACAGTGTAGGTGCTGTTCTCATCCCCACTTTATAGGAAGGAGACTGGAGATCAGGGAAGGCAAGTGACTTCTCCCAAAATCGTATAGTTAGTAAGAGACTAAACCAGTACTTAAACCAACTCTGACCTCAAAGCCCGTATACTTAATCACCAAGACTTGCTGGCTCACTTTATTACTGAGAACTAGACAAATCCACAAATAACAATAATCCAAAGTATTATATTTTGTGTATCATAGATATAGGAGGGAAAGATAGCACTTGTTCAGGGAACTTTTACTTTATTTATTTATTTATTATTTATTTTTGGCTGTGTTGGGTCTTCGGTTCGTGCGAGGGCTTTCTCTAGTTGCGGCAAGCGGGGGCCACTCTTCATCGCGGTGCGGGGACCGCTCTTCATCGCGGTGCGCGGGCCTTTCACTATTGCGGCCCCTCCCGTTGCGGGGCACAGGTTCCAGACGCGCAGGCTCAGTAGTTGTGGCTCACGGGCCCAGCTGCTCCGTGGCATGTGGGATCTTCCCAGACCAGGGCTCGAACCCGTGTCCCCTGCATTAACAGGCAGATTCTCAACCACTGCGCCACCAGGGAAGCCAGGGAACTTTTAATAATCATAATGAGATTAAGGAAGAGGAATTAATTAACACTGTTTCTGACATCCTTCTCATGAATCTAGAAAAACTACCATTTTTTCTGGAGAATCTGAACTTTCAGTTTAGGAATGGACTTAATTATGCTTGTGCTCAATCAGTTATTGGCTAACAGTCTATGTACATAATTTCCTCTCTTTTCTATTCCTTCACAATTTCTTCCTCTGAATCATTTTCATATACTTCAGTAAATCTGAAAGCTGACTTTTGGCAAAGCCCACCACTTCAGGAGAGAAATAGAGGTAGATAATAAAGTAGGCTTGAGTCAGGGTGTTACAGCGATGCAGCCAGCCTCAGATGTGGCTTTGATTGGCTGGATTCATCACTCTGAGTGAGCCCTGAGCACTGGGAATCATTATCTTTACTCTCTCTCGACATTAACTGAAGAAATCCAAGTCAGACACTGTCTCTTAATCAGTCAGTGTCAAGAAGTGTTACAATCACTAAACATTCCTTTTATTACTAGTCTCATTGCAAAAAAACAAAAACAAAAACAACAAAAAACTCCCCAAAAATTCAGGGAGGCTTTGTCTCTTCACATCTGGCATGTTTGAAAAGAGTGATTTTTAAAAGCACTTTTCAAGTCACATGGCCTTCAGACCTGGACAAAGATGTACCAGGCCCTATCTCCTTAGAGATTCGGTGGCTTTCTCCATGCAAGTAAGTCCATTAACTGGTTCATTCTGCTTCAGAGATCATAAAAAAGTTCAGCTTACTATTTACTAAAATCAGCATCAGCAAATGAAGGTTCTGGAATTTGAGATGTATTCCCCATGTGGGGCTCTATACATTTGTAATGGCTCTCACAGCCTCAATAATGATGACAGAGTGAGATAATAGGGTAAGTACTTACTACAGTAAGGATCAAGAGATTATTTCCTGTAAACTCATTTCTGCAGTAATTGTCAAAGAATGACATGGTATTGAATCTGGAAAGGGTCTTAGGACACTTTTTTAGTCAGTAAGGAGGGAAGAAGAAGAGAAAAATACTTCAGTCAGATACATTCTAGCTGGAAGACATTGGGGAAGGTATTTGACTTTCTGAGGCTTAGTTTTCCTATCTATAAAATGTCAATAAATATTGTTGTCTTATAACATTATTAAATTAAATAATATTCAATACACACAATACCAGGTACAATACCTGGCATATGGTAAATGCCCAAAAGTTTTAGTTAACTGCTTCAGTATCATCATCATCATCCTTGTTACCATCATCTACATCAAACTATAGGCAGCCGGTCAAATCTGTAAATAAAATTTTACTTGAGCACAGTCACACCCCATAGATAACATATTGTCTATGGCTGTTTCTGCCCTACAGGAGAGGGGATGCATAGCAGCAGCACAGACTTTTACAGGAAAAGTCTACTCCCCTTCCTCAGTGGTTCTAAATCCCTTGGGAAATGATAGAAAAGCCAAGAAGAAAACTCTGGATTCTACCCCTGCCCATTGTATATACTGGAGTTTTGAATATGATTTTATTATACAAAAACTTAGGAAAGGGAAAGTAGAAGGACTAAAGTTGAGCAAAGTAGGCTGGTGAAGTTTTTTGGTTTTTTTCCCTGAAGAGAAAGACTAACCCCTTTGAGTTAGTAGGTATGGGGCAGGAAGAAGGAAGAGAAGGATGTATCGGGTAGGTAGGACTGCCTTAGTAAAGACATACTAGTGCAAAAGCTTTTAAGTTTCATTAGGTCCCATTTGTTTATTTTTGTTTTTATTTCCATTTCTCTAGGAGGTGGGTCAAAAAGGATCTTGCGTGATTTACGTCATAGAGGGTTCTGCCTGTGTTTTTCTCTAAGAGTTTTATAGTGTCTGGCCTTACATTTAGGTCTTTAATCCATTTTGAGTTTATTTTTGTGTATGGCATTAGGGAGTGTTCTAATTTCATTCTTTTACATGTAGCTGTCCAGTTTTCCCAGCACCACTTATTGAAGAGGCTGTCTTTTCTCCACTGTATATTCTTGCATCCTTTATCAAAAATAAAGTGACCATATGTGTGTGCATTTATCTCTGGGCTTTCTATCCTGTTCCATTGATCTATATTTCTGTTTTTGTGCCAGTACCATACTGTCTTGATTACTGTAGCTTTGTAGTATAGTCTGAAGTCAGGGAGCCTGATTCCTCCAGGTCCGTTTCTCTTTCTCAACATTGCTTTTGTATTCGGGGTCTTTTGTGTTTCCATACAAATTGTGAAATTTTTTGTTCTAGTTCTCTGAAAAATGCCATTGGTAGTTTGATAGGGATTGCATTGAATCTGTAGATTGCTTTGGGTAGTAGAGTCCTTGTCACAGTGTTGATTCTTCCAATCCAAGAACATGGTATATCTCTCCATCTGTTTGTATCATCTTTAATTCCTTTCATCAGTGCCTTGTAGTTTTCTGCATACAGGGCTTTTGTCTCCCTAGGTAGGTTGATTCCTAGGTATTTTATTCTTTTTGTTGCAATGGTAAATGGGAGTGTTTCCTTAATTTCTCTTTCAGATTTTTCATCATTAGTGTATAGGAATGCAAAAGATTTCTGTGCATTAATTTTGTATCCTGCTAATTTACCAAATTCATTGATTAGTAGTTTTCTGGTAGCATCTTTAGGATTCTCTATGTATAGTATCATGTCACCTGCAAATAGTGACAGCTTTACTTCTTCTTTTCTGATTTGGATTCCTTTTATTTCTTTTTCTTCTCTGATTGCTGTGGCTAAAACTTCCAAAACTATGTTGAATAATAGTGGTTAGAGTGGACAAAGGAAAAGATAAGCAAGATGAAAAGACAACCCTCAGAATGGGAGAAAATATTTGCAAATGAAGCAACTGACAAAGGATTAATCTCCAAAATTTACAAGCAGCTCATGAAGCTCAATATCAAAAAAAAAACAAACAACCCAATCCAAAAATAGGCAGAAGACCTAAATAGATATTTCTCCAAAGGAGATATACAGATTGCCAACAAACACATGAAAGGATGCTCAACATCACTAACTATTAGAGAAATGCAAATCAAAACTACTATGAGGTATCACCTCACACCAGTCAGAATGGCCATCATCAAACAATCTACAAACAATAAATGCTGGAGAGGGTGTGGAGAAAAGGGAACCCTCTTGCACTGTTGGTGGGAATATAAATTGATACAGCCACTATGGAGAACAGTATGGAGGTTCCTTAAAAAACTAAAAATAGAACTACCATACAACCCAGCAATCCCACTACTGGGCATATACCCTGAGAAAACCATAATTCAAAAAGAGTCACGTACCACAATGTTCATTGCAGCTCTGTTTACGATAGCCAGGACATGGAAGCAACCTAAGTGTCCATCAACAGATGAATGGTTAAAGAAGATGTGGCATATATATACAATGGAATATTACTCAGCCATAAAAAGAAACAAAATTGAGTTTTTTGAGGTGAGGTGGATGGATCTAGAGCCTGTCATACAGGGTGAAGTAAGTCAGAAAGAGAAAATGAAATACCGTACGCTAATGCATATATATGGAATTTTAAAAAGCGGTACTGATGAACCTAGGGGCAGGACAGGAATAAAGATGCAGACATAGAAAGCAGACTTGAGGACACAGGAGGGAAGGGGAAGCTGGGATGAAGTGAGAGAGTAGCAGTGACATATATACACTACCAAATGTAAAATAGATAGCTAGTGGGAAGCTGCTGCATAGCACAGGGAGATCAGCTCAATACTTTGTGATGACCTAGAGGGGTGGGATAGGGAGGGTGGGAGAGAGGCTCAAGAGGGAGGCGATATGGGGATACATGTATACATATAGCTGATTCACTTTGTTGTACAGCAGAAACTAGCACAACATTGTAGAGCATTTATACTCCAATAAAAATGTGAAAACAAATAACTAGAAATAAATAAAAATTTAAATTAAAGAAAACCCTGCTCTTTATGTAGATGACAAAAACTTGGAGCTGTAAGGGATGCAAAATAAGTTTTTGAATTATAATATATATGTGTGTATATATTCTTTATAATCTGTCCCTCTAAGGTAAAATATTCTGTCTTTTAATAAGATAGATCGACTTTTTTCTGTTTTGTAGTTTATATAATGGAAACAAATAGTAGTATGTAGTCTTTTGTGTCTGAGTACTTTTACTCAATATTATGTTCAAGACTTTCAATAATATTGTGTGTAGTTATCATTTGTTTATCCTGATGGCTTTAACATATTTTAATATTTAAATATATCATCATTGTTTAAAAACATCTATTCCACTGTTGAATGTCATTTGGGTAGTTTGCAGTTTGAAATTTGAAAAGTATTTGATTCCAAATAATGCTGTTATGAAGATTTTTGCACAGTGTCTTTTGGTGAACATACTTATGCATTTCTGTTAAGTGTATACTTAGCAATAGAATTTCTGGGTCCAAAAGATATGATTTTGCTACAGAGATTTATGCAGTTATCTTCTTCATTTCATTCATTATTTTTCTATATTCTTATTCATTAATTTGGGCTTGATTATGTTCAGTAGAATTAAGAATGATGTAAACACATTTGTGGGGGTGGGAGCTTGAGCTGGTTAACTGTCACATACTCTAAGAGGTGGTCGTGATGTCCCATTTAATACTTACTTATTATTGGATCCCAAGAACAGTGGTATATCTTCCTCCTGAAGACCTCTTTCATTCTCCTCTGGTCTTTGCACATCAGTCAGCCTCTGTTCTTGCTGTTGAACTGTTGAAAGGCTCTTGCTCTAGAGAATTACAGCATCTCATGAGGAATCATGTAATCAACCATCCAGCATCTTGATAGTAATCACTGAGTTTTCTCCCCTTTATATTAGTAAAACAAAAAGGGGGAAAAAAACCCTCAGAGAAACAGGAAAAAAATTGTTTACTCTTCCCCCTTTAAGGGACATTATCTCGTCCTCTGCGTGGATATATATTTTCATAATTACTTTGCATTTCTGTGTTCTCAATTGTGTTAGGTATTGGAATACTTTTCTTAAGGGCTGGTACAACCTTAGCTGAAGACTAGTCTTAAGCCTCCATGGATATGCATATAGACTGGGATAGAGAATTATCATTAGCATTTTGCACCTAAACATCTAGATAATTTAGGATTTTTAAGGCACACCAAGGGTTATCAAATGTCTGGTCCTGGCTTATTTGGAAATCTAAGATGAAACAAGACACTTGCACAACAATAAGTTTATTCCTTTGCTCTACACATTAATATGAGAAAGAATGAAATATCAGGGACTAGGAGACATTTGTGTAAAATACTGAGGTACTAGCATTTATAAAATAGGGAAAATTTTTCTAGCTGAGTCAGGGCTGGGGAAAAAAAAAACAACCCTATCTCATTGCAATATTCTGGACATATTGTATACCCAATAGAATCAGCTAAGATTTACTGAATAAATTTTATCTGTGATAACATTTTAAAAAGAGATGGAAAGCAGTTAAACTATGTTGTTTAAAAATGGTTCTCTCTTTCTGTTACCTAAAATTTTGAGACCATGACTACTAAGTCGGGCTCCTTTAAAAATGAGAAAATGATGGGGAAAAATCATATTGTTATTTGTTCTCTGCAATGAGTCCATGTCATTTTAAAAAGAAGGAAAAAAAGATTTGTACTTGATTGGAAGAATGGTTGGGGACAGAACAACTAGATGCAAGGTATCATCTTGGATTAGATACTGGTGTAGATAAGCTATAAAGATTATTTGGGATCAGTTGGGAAATATAGAATGTGATCTAGATATCAAAGCTGTAAAAATTTACTAAAATGGAAAGGTTGAAATTAATTAATAAAGAAGGAGGTTGTAGAACAGTATGTACAATATGATGTTACTTCAGAGTATAAAAGTTACATGTGTATGTGAGCATGCTCGTGTAAGAAACCCAGAAAGATATGAGCTGAAGATGTTATCAACAGAGACCTTGGCATGGTATAAATGTAAGTTTTTATTATGATTGTTATTATTTTTAACAATTTTTCTTGTGTTTATTTTCAACATTTCTATAGTGTACAGGTTCTTATTATGTTAATAAAAAGGATGATTTTACGTATAAATAAATAGATAAGTAAATAGTTAAGGCATTCAGCACCACAAATTACATTATAGTTGATAATGCAATGATAACAGTAGCAGTTAAAAACTATGTTAATTAGCATTGATTAAGTGTACCAGGTGCTGTGATAAGTTTTGTACAAACATCACATCAATTGATTCTCATTAAAACCCTATGAAGTAGGTACTGTTATCATTTACAGTTTATAGATGAGGAAACTGAAGATCACAGAGATTTACCAACTTTCCCAGAAACACAGCTAGTAAGTGATGAGAGGTGAGATTTAAGCCCAAATCTGTCGGAATCCAAGTCATTCTCACTTAATTACCACTTACATTGCCTCCGATCATCTTATGACCAGCAGCATCATCTCACTAGCAGTCCCAATGATAGTTTCTCTATTCTATTAGCTATAGAGACTACTTCACAAATTACCAAATATAGCGTGTTAGATTTAAAAACTGCTAGGTCCTTGAATATAAAAATTTGGAAATTTGGAACAAAAGTTTTAGTAAGAAGTGGTTGGCCCCTGTGTTCAAAAAGCTTATAATCTAGAGAGATCGTTGTGACTATAGAGAAAGAATTTGAATGTATTTATTTTTTGAAAAGTCAATTTTAATACAAAGAAAAATAGAAATAAATTGAAAACAGTTTTCTAGAGTATATGAATACTCTAATAAATTAAGGTAAAACACTCAGCATCATTTTATATAGATGTTTATATAATTGCTGATAGATACTGAAGAATGAATGTGTTGATAAAAATTTATTAATGTTTTCAGTAGATAAGAAAAAGTGTGAACTGAATCTTTGTTAAATACCTTCATAAATATGCATTAAATATGCTTAAGAAGATTTCAGATATTCCCCTCTGGTTGAAAAGAATCATTCCGGGAAATGCATTTTGCTGGATCATATATATTTCATATATGTTCACTGGGATTTATATTGCAATTAAACTAAATTGAATAATATAAAAGGATACAAAAAATCAGCAGATGTAAAAAGTTAAGGAAAAGAACAATTCGTGTTAATTTTTTTTAAATGACACTAAAATATCAGGGTTTTCCACTGAAATAAAGGGGATTTTCCTAATATTACTGAAATTTTTGGTGTAAGAACAACTCAGAAATAACAGGGAAGAAAAGTATTTCAACAGTGTGGCAGAACTTCTCAAGAGATGGGTTGCCTTCACTCTGGAGGTTTTCGGGAGGCAAAGAATACTTTTAGAAATCCATGGAACCATTTTGAACCATTGGGATTTCGGGTCGGGGACATTTATTGATAACGTGGGAACAGGGAGGAAAAGAAACAAATATTTACATTTAAGATCAAATTTATTACATGATATTACTACTTTAATCTCTTTCAACTGTCACTTTAAAGAAAACACTACTTCTAATTAAATGAAAAGTATAGTCTCACACATTTTCCATTAGACTATTTGGTAGCTGTACTGTGAATTGACTGGTTATCGTGATTTTCTGAAAAGGATAAGGACAGTTCCAACAAAGAAAGTAGCTCACCTTCTCTGCAGACTATTGTACATTCAACAAAGGAAAGGTAGTTGGAAAGATTTAGACACCAGAGGTTTTTATTTTATTTTATTTTTTTAAAGGAACCAAACATTTGTCTTGCTGTTGAACAGAGGTATCTTCCCCACTCACTCCTTCTCAGACTGAATTAATTCACCAAAGAAGTTTCTGACACCATTGTGCTAAAATAGTAAGCATTCTAGAGTTACAGGTATCTTATAGCAGGTGTGTACCTTAGGTATGAGTAGTAGAGATACTTAATCTACTCATTTTTTATATGTAGATAACACTCCAGAAGCTAGGCATGCCTTCAGTTCTTACTGATACGGAAGAGGTATTAGAATATCTCTAACATGTTTGGATTCTACCTTCTAGGCTATTTAGTTGTTGTTGTTGTTTTCTTAATTTAAAGGCATTCCCTGGTCTATAGAAAATCATGTTTACAGCAAAGCAAAAGACTTAATCCTGTTCATTTGCTTCTAGAGATTCCTAGAAATAGTCCTTCTGCCACCATGATGCATGTTATGAGCAAATGCAATGCTCTGGTTTGTATTACACAGACATTTTCTGTGATAAAACATGAACAATGAGAATATAAGAATGCAAACTTGGGAGTCACATTTTCTGGGTTCAGCACCTGTCTCCACACATTTACCTGTTGTGAGATTTGGACAAGTTTATTCATCTCTCTTTCAGTATCCTAATCTATAAAATTGGGATAAGAATAGTATCTACTTCATAGGTTTATTTTATTTATTTATTTATTTTTATTTGTTATTATTTTTAATAGATTACAAATCCCTTGTGGACGTAGACTTATACACCCTTATACACCCTTTTATCTTCATTTTAGTATAATACCTTCTACTTAGAAGATAATTTTAAAATTTGTTTAATGAAATATAGGAATTCATAAAAATGGGTATATAGGAAAACAATGATTTTCTTTTTTTTTTAACATCTTTATTGGAGTATAATTGCTTTACAATGGTGTGTTAGTTTCTGCTGTATAACAAAGTGAATCAGCTATACATATACATATATCCCCATATCTCCTCCCTCTTGTGTCTCCCTCCCACCCTCACTATCCCACCCCTCTAGGTGGTAACAGAGCAATGAGCTGATCTCTCTGGGCCATGCAGCTGCTTCCCATTAGCTATCTATTTTACATTTGGTGGTGTATATATGTCCATGCCACTCTCTCACTTCATCTAGCTTACCCTTCCTCCTCCTTGTGTCCTCAAGTCCATTCTCTACGTCTGCATCTTTATTCCTGTCCTGCCCCTAGGTTCTTCAGAACCTTTTTTTTTTTTTTTTGGTTTATATTAAGGATTAAATGAGTTTAAAAACACTTAGAGTGGTAAATGATACATAGTCTGTGTGTTTAAAACATTCATATCCATCAATACATAGTGTTCTAATAAGTAAATATACTGTCATTGACTTTGCCATTCAGTTATCCTATTTGATGGATTTGCTTGTAACTGGGTTAGTCAATTTGATTTATCAGTTATATTAGCCTTTTGGTGTATAAAAATTAACCAGAAAAAAATGCTCAGATTACGAAAATGTTCATATATTTTAGACCTTTTCCCAATTGTGTATAAAAATTCTTGGGTTATTTTCAAGCAAAGGAACAGAAATAAAGTAATAAAGGTAGCCATCTAGACAGTCTATCTGAAGAATATTACTCTTGTCCAAAATAAACAAAAAGTACCTAATAAAATAATAAAATATGACCTTGATAACAGTAACTAATCAAAGTAATATTTTCAGTGAGTCACTTTAAGCTTGTGGAATGATATAAACTCTAATTACAGCGAGTCAAAAGTTTCTCTCTTTTGAAGGTAGAAAACTTCTAAAAATATAACCCCTAAAAAAGCATTGATTAGATATTGTAGTACTAGGTAGGTGGATTAACTTAACCTATTTGGAACATGAATATATCAACATCTGTTCTACAGGCACATCGCTTTAGCAAAATTATTATAAGTTTATTTACAAAAACTGTAGGTTTAGTCATTTGTCCAAATTTTAAAAATTTGTTAGCTTTGCCCATCGTCTTAGAACATGCCGAATATAGTAGACTTTTAAGGAGGAAGTCTCAATAGGGTTTTTGTGTTAAAATACTCCAGTTGAGTCACTAAAAACTCATGTTTTCTCTGTAAATCAGTTATATACAGAGGGAAAATGAAGTGGAGGACTAGGCAAGTTTTATTAAGTTTGATAAATGTATATGTCAAATAATATCAGGTTTTCTTTAACTGGAAGCTTTGTCTGTGAATTATTAAAACTACCTTCTTCAATGTTTGGGTCCCTTTGTCTGTGTTTACCTAGTCTATATGAAGTACATTAAATGGACTGGCATAGATATAGCTAGGTCCCACTAACCCTATTAATTGGATTATAATGAGTACCAACAACTATACTGACCTGCATCAGATATTTCAAATGGATCATGTGCTATGATTCTAACCTGGAAGGAAAGTAATAAGATCCAAAGACAATAGAGAATGTTCTCCTTTCCCACATATGATGTAAAAGAGAAAGTGTGAGCAAATATTTTTTAAAAGCCACAGTCGCCATGGGCAGACATAATACTTGGAAGACATATAGGACAGGTCCCTAAATAGAATCTGAGACTTTCCTGGGATCATTTTTCTCCCTCACAGGAAGAGATGGTACTAACAGATTGTGCCTGTTGTTCAAAGCCAAATATAACAGGTCTTTGTGCCTCATCTAAGAGATGAACTGTTTTCCTGCACAATGGAGGAGAACATACACTATATGGAGTTGCCGAAAGACTTTTTGATGAGCAATTGTACTTTCTTTCATACACTTTCTGCTTTGTAGGCAGTCATATGTGTATATGGAAAAATGTAACTTTTATATACTGAAAAAAGGTTTTTAAAAGGCAGTAAGTAGATGTAATTAAGGACCAACAAACTCTGCTGGGGAAAGTAAGACAAAGGTTAAGAACTTTTCTCCGTTTTCCTTGAACACTCTCTCATTAGTACATACATGGAGTTTGGCTAGTGCCTGTGCTAATTACCCCTAAATTGGCCATCCCCACTCGCCATGTCTAGAGCCCAGAAAAGCTCATATAATTGAAAATTCCATCCTTCAGGTAGACAGCTAAGAGTGATTCTGAGAGCTTATTACTTGGTCCAAATTTAATCAGTGCTTATAAGAGTGTTTTATCTGGAGACTTTGAAGACGGGGAAATTATACTTGGGTTTACTTATAGACTGTGATTGGAAAATGCCTATGTGACACACTAAACCTGTCCATTTATCTTTGAAGATATGTGAAAACAATGCCTACACCCGCTGCCAGAGTTACATTATATACATGCAAAATCTGGACCAGACTGAGGAGCTTAAACCACTCATCCAAAGGCAAATTAAATGAAAGGTATAGAATTAGTTGCCAAGAGACTTGGGTCATTGGGAATAAGTCCAAATCCTATCACATACCAAACAGTTCACACATAAACTTGGAACCTAGACAGATGGGGGATGGGTGCCCTTAATTCCTGAGAAATGAGTACTGACAACTCATAATGGTGGGATGCTTGACATTAAACTCTGAAGACTTCTCCAGTACTACTTCTAATAAGCCAGAGTTCTTTGATTATAAGCAACACAAAGGAAGTCAGCACTACATAAGAAAATTGTTTTGTTTTGTTTTGTTTTAGTGAACACAAATTTATTGTAAAGATTCAGTGTATCTTTTTTTTTTTTAACACCTTTATTGGAGAATAATTGCTTTACAACGGTGTGTTAGTTTCTGCTTTATAACAAAGTGAATCAGCTATACATATACATATATCCCCATATCTCTTCCCTCTTGCATCTCCCTCCAATCCTCCCTATCCCACCCCTCTAGGTGGTCACAAAACACCGAGCTGATCTCCCTGTGCTATGTGGCTGCTTCCCGCTAGCTATCTATTTTACATTTGGTAGTGTATATATGTCCATGCCACTATCTCACGTCGGCCCAGCTTACCCTTCCCCCTTCCTGTGTCCTCAAGTCCATTCCCTACATCTGTGTATTTATTCCTGTCCTGCTCCTAGGTTCTTCAGAACCATTTTTTTTTTTTTAGATTCCATATATACATGTTAGCATACGGTATTTGCTTTTCTCTTTCTGACTTACTTCAATCTGTGTGACAGACTCTAGGTCCGTCCACCTCACTACAAATAACTCATTTCATTTCTCTTTATGGCTGAGTAATATTCCATTGTATATATGTGCCACATCTTTATCCATTAATCTGTCGATGGACAATTAGGTTGCTTCCATGTCCTAGCTATTGTAAATAGAGCTGCAATGAACATTGTGGTACATGACTCTTTTTGAATTATGGTTTTCTCAGGGTATATGCCCAGTACTGGGGTTGCTGGGTCGTATGGTAGTTCTGTTTTTAGTTTTTTAAGGAACCTCCATACTGTTTTCCATAGTGGCTGTATCAACTTACATTCCCACCAACAGTGCAAGAGGGTTCCCTTTTCTTCACACCCCTTCCAGCATTTATTGTTTGTAGATTTTTTGATGATGGCCATTCTGACTGGTGTGAGGTGATACCTCATAGTAGTTTTGATTTGCATTTCTCTAATGATTAGTGATGTTGAGCACCCTTTCATGTGTTTGTTGGCAATCTGTATATCTTCTTTGGAGAAATGTCTATTTAGCTCTTCTGCCCATTTTTGGATTGGGCTGTTTGTTTTTTTTGATATTGAGCTGCATGAGCTGCTTGTAAATTTTGGAGATTAACCCTTTGTCAGTTGCTTCATTTGCAAATATTTTCTCCCATTCTGGGGGTTGTCTTTTTGTCTTGTTTATGGTTTCCTTTGCTGTGCAAAAGCTTTGAAGTTTCATTAGGTCCCATTTGTTTATTTTTGTTTTTATTTCCATTTCTCTAGGAGGTGGGTCAAAAAGGATCTTGCTGTGATTTACGTCATAGAGCGTTCTGCCTATGTTTTCCTGTAAGAGTTTTATAGTGTCTGGCCTTACATTTAGGTCTTTAATCCATTTTGGGTTTATTTTTGTGTATGGTGTTAGGAAGTGTTCTAATTTCATTCTTTTACAAGTACCTGTCCAGTTTCCCCAGCACCAATTATTAAAGAGGCTGTCTTTTCTCCATTGTATATTCTTGTCTCCTTTATCAAAAATAAGGTGATCATACGTGTGTGGCTTTATCTCTGGGCTTTCTATCCTGTTCCATTGATCTATATTTCTGTTTTTGTGCCAGTACCATACTGTCTTGATTACTGTAGCTTTGTAGTATAGTCAGAAGTCCAGGAGCCTGATTCCTCCAGGTCCGTTTTTCTTTCTCAGGATTGCTTTGGCTATTCAGGTCTTTTGGGTTTCCATACAAATTGTGAAATTTTTTGTTCTAGTTCTGTGAAAAATGCCATTGGTAGTTTGATAGGGATTGCATTGAATCTGTAGATTGCTTTGGGTAGTATGGTCCTTTTCACAATGTTGATTCTTCCAATCCAAGAACATGGTATATCTCTCCATCTATTTGTATCATCTTTAATTTCTTTCATCAGTGTCTTACAGTTTTCTGCATACAGGACTTTTGTCTCACTAGGTAGGTTAATCCTTAGGTATTTTATTCTTTGTTGCAATGGTAAATGAGAGTGTTTCTGTAATTTCTCTTTCAGATTTTTCATCATTAGTGTATAGGAATGCAAGAGATTTCTGGGCATTAATTTTGTATCCTGCTACATTACCAAATTCATTGATTAGCTCTAGTAGTTTTCTGGTAGAATCTTTAGGATTCTCTATGTATAGTATCATGTCATCTGCAAACAGTGACAGCTTTAATTCTTCTTTTCCGATTTGGATTCCTTTTATTTCTTATTCTTCTCTGATTGCTGTGCCTAAAACTTCCAAAACTATGTTGAATAATAGTGGTGAGAATGGACAACCTTGTCTTGTTCCTGATCTTACAGGAAATGGTTTCAGTTATTCACCATTGAGAATGATGTCGGCTGTGGGTTTGTCATATATGGCCTTTATTATGTTGAGTTAAGTTCCCTCTATGCCTACTTTCTGGAGGGTTTTTACCATAAATGGATATTGAATTTTGTCGACAGCTTTTTCTGCATCTATTTAGATGATCATATGGTTTTTCTCCTTCAATTTGTTAGTATGGTTTATCACATTGATTGATTTGCGTATATTGCAGGATCCTGGCATTCCTGATATAAACCCTACTTGATCATGGTGTGTGATCCTTTTAATGTGCTGTTGGATTCTGTTTGCTAGAATTTTGTTGAGGATTTTTGCATCTATGTTCATCAGTGATATTGGCCTGTAATTTTCTTTTTTTGTGGCATCTTTGTCTGGTTTTGGTATCAGCATGATGGTGGCCTTTTAGAATGCGTTCGGGAGTGTTCCTCCCTCTGCTATATTTTGGAAGACTTTGAGAAGGATAGGTGTTAGCTCTTCTCTAAATGTTTGATAGATTTCACCTGTGAAGCCATCTGGTCCTGGGCTTTTGTTTGTTGGAAGATTTTTAATCACAGTCTCAATTTCAGTGCTTGTGATTGGTCTGTTTATATTTTCTATTTCTTCCTGGTTCAGTCTCTGAACGTTGTGCTTTTCTAAGAATTTGTCCATTTCTTCCAGGTTGTCTATTTTATTGGCATATAGCTGCTTGTAGTAATCTCTCATGATCCTTTGTATTTCTGCAGTGTCAGTTGTTACTTCTCCTTTTTCATTTCTAATTCTATTTATTTGAGTCTTCTCCCTTTTTTTCTTGATGGGTCTGGCCTAATGGTTTATCAGTTTTGTTTATCTCCTCAGAGAACCAGGTTTTAGTTTTATTGATCTTTGCTATTGTTTCCTTCATTTCTTTTTCATTTATTTCTGATCTCATCTTTGTGATTTCTTTCCTTCTGCTAACTTGGGTTTTTTTTGTTCTTCTCTCTGTAATTGCTTTAGGTGTGAGGTTATGTTGTTTATTTGATGTGTTTCTTGAGGTAGGATTGTATTGCTGTAAGCTTCCCTCTTAGAACTGCTTTTGCTGCATCCCTTAGGTTTTGGGTTGTCGTGTTTTCATTGTCATTTTGTTTCTAGGAATTTTTTGATTTCCTCTTTGATTTCTTCAGTGATCTCTTGGTTATTTAGTAGTGTATTATTTAGCGTCCATGTGTTTGTATTTTTTACAGATTTTTTTCCTGTAGTTGATATCTAGTCTCACAGTGTTGTGGTTGGAAAAAATACTTGATACGATTTCAATCTTCTTAAATTTACCAAGGCTTGATTTGTGACCCAAGATATGATCTATCCTGAAGAATGTTCCATGAGCACTTGAGAAGAAAGTGTATTCTGTTGTTTTTGGATGGAATGTCCTATAACTATCAATTAAATCCATCCTGTTTAATGTATCATTTAAAGCGTGTTTTTCCTTATTTATTTTCATTTTGGATGATCTGTCCATTGGTGAAAGTGGGGTGTTAAAGTCCCCTACTATGATTATGCTACTGTTGATTTCCCATTTTATGGCTGTTAGCATTTGCCTTATGTATTGAGGTGCTCCTCTGTTGAGTTCATAAATATTTACAATTGTTATATCTTCTTATTGGCTTGATCCCTTGATCATTGTGTAGTGTCATTCTTTGGCTCTTGCAATATTCTTTATTTTAAAATCTATTTTCTCTGATATGAGTATTGCTACCCCAGCTTTCTTTTGATTTCCATTTGCATGGAATATCTTTTTCCATCCCCTCACTTTCAGTCTGTATGTGTCCCTAGGTCTGATAGGCAGTATATATCTTTTAGACCGCATATGTATGGGTCTTGTTTTGGTATCCATTCAGCCAGTCTACATGTTTTGGTTGGAGCATTTAATCCATTTACATTTAAGGTAGTTATCGATATGTATGTTGCTAGTTACATTTTCTTAATTGTTTTGGGTTTGTTATTGTAGGTGTTTTCCTTCTCGTAGTTCCTGCCTAGAGAAGTTCCTTTAGCATTTGTTGTAAAGCTGGTTTGGTGGTGTTGAATTCTCTTAGCTTTTGCTTATCTGTAAAGGTTTTAATTCCTCCATCAAATCTGAATGAGATCCTTGCTGGGTAGAGTAATTTTGGTTTTAGGTTTTCCCTTTCATCACTTTAAATATGTCCTGCCACACCCATCTGGCTTGCAGAGTTTCTGCTGAAAGAGCAGCTGTTAACCTTATGGGGATTCCCTTGTATGCTTTTAGTTGTTTTTCCCTTGCTGCTTTTAATATTTTTTCTTTGTATTTAATTTTTGATAGTTTGATTAATATGTGTCTTGGCATGTTTTTCCTTGGATTTATCCTGTATGGGACTCTCTGTGCTTCCTGGACTTGATTGACTATATCCTTTCCCATGTTAGGGATGTTTTCAACTATAATCTCTTCAAATATTATTTCAGTCCCTTTCTTTTTCTTTTTCTCTTCCTCTTCTAGGACCCCTATAATTCGAATTTTGGTGTGTTTAATGTTTTCCCAGAGGTCTCTGAGACTGTCCTCAATTCTTTTTTTCTTTATTCTGCTCTGCGGTAGTTATTTCCAGTATTTTATCTTCCAGGTCACTTATCTGTTCTTCTGCCTCAGTTATTCTGCCATTGATTCCTTCTAGAGAACTTTTAATTTTATTTATTGTGTTGTTTATCATTGTTTGTTTGCTCTTTAGTTCTTCTAGGTCCTTGTTAAACGATTCTTTATTTTCTCCATACTATTTCCAAGATTTTGGATCATCCTTACTATTATTAGTTTGAATTCTTTTTCAGGTAGACTGCCTATTTCCTCTTCATTTGTTTGGTCTCGTGGGTTTTTACCTTGCTCCTTCATCTGCTCTGTGTTTCTCTGTTTTCTCATTTTGCTTAACTACTTTGTTTGGGGTCTTCTTTTCACAGGCTGCATGTTCATAGTTCCCATTGTTTTTGGTGTCTGCCCCCAGTGGCTAAGGTTGGTTCTGTGGGTTGTGTAGGCTTCCTGGTGGAGGGGACTGGTACCTGTGTTGTGATGGATGAGGCTGGGTCTTTTCTTTCTGGTGGGCAGTACTGCTTCTGGTGGTGTGTTTCAGGGTGTCTGTGACTGTATTATGATTTTAGGCAGCCTCTCTGCTAATGGGTGGGGTGGTGTTCCTGTCTTGCTAGTTGTTTGGCATAGGGTGTCCAGCACTGTAACTTGCTGGTCATTGAGTGTAGGTGGGTCTTAGCATTGAGATGTAGATCTCTGGGAGAGCTTTTGCCATTTGATGTTACATGGAGCCGAGAGGTCTCTGGTAGACCAATGTGCTGAACACGGCTCGCCCATCTTAGAGGCACAGGCCTGACACCTGGCTGGAGCACAAAGACCCTGTCAGCCACATGGATCAGAATAAAAGGGAGAAAAAGAGAAAGAAAGAATCAAATAAAATAAAGCAAAATAAAGTTATTAAAATAAAAAATAAAAAAATTATTAAATGTAAACATAATTTAAAAATCATAAAAAAGAAAGAAAGAAAGAAGAGAGCAACCAAACCCTAAAACAAATCCACCAATGATAACAAGTGCTAAAAACTATACTAAGAAAAAAAAAAAAACCAGACAGGCAGAATCCTAGGACAAATGGTAAAAGCAAAGCTATACAGGCAAAATCACACAAAGAAGCATATAGATCCTCACTCACCAAAAGAGAAAAAGGAGAAAAAATTGTATATTTACATATATAAAAAAAAGGAAGAGAGCAGCCACATCAATAAACAAATCTACCAATGATAATAAACTCTAATTAGTAAACTAAGATGAACATAAAACCAGAAACAAATTAGATGCAGAAAGCAAACCCGAAGTCTACAGTTGCTCCCAATGTCCGCCACCTCAATTTTAGGATGATTCGTTGTCTATTCAGGTATTCCAGAGATGCAGGGTATATGAAGTTGATTGTGGAGATTTAATCCGCTGCTCCTGAGGCTGCTGGGAGAGATTTCCCTTTCTCTTCTTTGTTCACACAGCTCCTCGTGTTCAGCTTTGGATTTGGCCCCACCTCTGCATGTAGGTTGCCATCTGGCGTCTGTTCTTTGCCCAGACAGGACGGGGTTAAAGGAGCAGCTGATTAGGGGGGTCTCGGTCAGTCAGGCCAGGGGGAGGCAGGGGTATGGAATGCAGGGCGAGCCTGTGGCAGCAGAGGTCAGTGGGATGTTGCAACAGCCTGAGGTGCGCTGTGTGTTCTCCCAGGGAAATTGTCCCTGGATCACGTGACCCTGGCAGTGGTGGTCTGCACAGGCTCCAAGGAGGGGAGGTGTGGATAGTGACCTGTGCTTGCACACAGGTTCTTGTTCGCTACAGCAGCAGCCTTAGCATTTCATGCCCCTCTCTGGTGTCTGTGCTGATAGCCGCAGCTCGCATCCATCTCTGGAGCTTGTTTAGGCAGTGCTCTGAATCCCCTCTTCTCGCGCACCCCGAAATAATGGTTTCTTTCCTCTTAGGCAGTTCCAGACTTTTTCCAGGACTCCCTCCCAGCTAGCTGTGGCACACTAGCCTCCTTCAGGCTATGTTCATGCAGCCAACCCCAGTCCTCTCCCTGGGATCTGACCTCCAAAGCTGGAGCCTAAGCTCCCTGCCCCCACCCGCCCTGGCTGGTGAGCAGACAAGCCTCTAAGGCTGGTGAGTGCTGGTCAGCACTGATCCTTTGTGCGAGAATCTCTCAGCTTTGCCCTCTGCACCCCTATTGCTGTGCTCTCCTGTGTTGCTTTGAAGCTTCCCCACCCCGCCACCCCCCATCTCTGCCAGTGAAGGGGCTTCCTAGTGTGTGGAAACATTTCCTCCTTCACAGCTCCCTCCCAGAGGTGCAGGTCCTGTCCCTATTATTTTGTCTGTGTTTTTTCTTTTTTCTTTTGCCTTACCCAGGTACATGGGGAGTTTCTTGCCTTTTGGGAAATCTGAGGTCTTCTGCCAGCATTCAGTAGGTGTTCTATAGGAGTTGTTCTACATGTAGATGTATTTCTGCTGTATTGGTGGGCAGGAAGGTGATCTCCATATCTTACTCCTCGGCCATCTTGAAGGTCCCTCCAGATTCAGTGTATCTTAAGATGAAACAAAAAATTAAATAATCAGACTCAGAAGGAACAAAAGAATGGGAGAATTATGTCACTTTTGAGAATACGCTATTAGAATTATTACACTAGTGTTGGTGCCTCAATGTTGACATAATTATCTGTGATTTTTCTGTACTTCTATCACTTTACTTGGGATTCAAGGTCTTAGGAGACAGAGAATCCAGCTAAACTGACTTAGATGATAATCACTTATCCAGGGTTGAGGCGGATGTCTTATGCATTAATTTGATTAAAATTGCAGCCAACAAATTTAAATTGATTCAAAAGAACATCAGGGTAGTATTACTAAAATAATATTAATGGATAATGGAAAATAAGGCAATGAATATCCATTAGATCAACCATCTACTCAATGTATCCCTAAATTAGCCAATGTATATATAAGGGATTCTAAGGCCACCATGTAATTTGTTTACTACAGTTATAAGTATCTTATACATATATGTGTGTGTGTGTGTGTGTGTGTTATATATATAAATGAAATACTTATGCTGATGGTCCAAATTTCCCTCCAGATGTCTCAGACTTGGCAAGACTCAACTCTAAACTCTGACTCTCATGCTCTTTTTTTGAGGCTTGTTTTGGTCTGTGTTCGGCATGGTCCTTAGTCTTAATGCATGGTCTCTTTGGTGTCTCAGCTAGATGGCTAGGATATTAACAAGATTTATTTACTCGGGTTGGTCCAGATTTGCAATATCTTCTAAACTATTTTATCTCTTTTATCTCCATTCTGCCCTTAACCGTATAGCAGTTACTTCCTGGTAAGCTTCAAAAAGTCTAGTCCTGTACATATGCAGCCCAATCTCAGCCAAATAATTTCCTGGAAGCTCCTCCCCTCAAACTTCTAGATTCTCTCCTCTCTGTAATTCTCTCCTAAGTTCCCTACCCCGACAGTTTTCAGACATTTCAGAACTCTGCTCTCTGCCCTCTCAGGTCAGTGGGACTGCCATTGTGTGCTTATAATTCACCCCCCTCTGCAACATTCAGGAAATATTCCCTGAACAGAAAGCTGGAAAAAATGAGGAATTTACTGATGAACTTCTCTTCTCTCAGGGATTTTGGTCATGTATTGTTGCTGTTCAGTCTGAAAACAGTTACCTTAAATATTTTGACTAGTATGTAGATATGTATGTGTGTATATATTTATTTTTTTATTGAGGCATAGTTGATTTACAATATTATATCAGTTTCAGGGTGTACAGTATAGTTATTCAAAATTTGTATAGATTATACCCCATTTATAGTTACTATAAAATATTAGCTGTATTCCTTGTGCTGTACACTATATCCTTGTTGATTATATTTTATACACAGTAGTTTGTACCCCTTAATCCCCTATATTGCCCTCCCCATTTCCCTCTCCCCACTGGTAACCACTAGTTTGTTCTCTATATCTATGAGTCTGCTTCTTTTTTGTTATATTTACTAGTTTGTTGTATTTTTAAAATTCTGCATATGTGTTATCATGTAGTATTTGTCTTTGTCTGACTTATTTCACTAAGTATAAAACTCTCCAGCTCTATCTGTGCTATTGCAAATGACAATTTCATTCTTTTTTTAATGGCTGAGTAGTATTGTATTGTGTACTTTATCTGTTTATCTCTTGATGAACACTTATTTTGCTTCCATATCTTTGCTATTGTAAATAATACTGCTATGAACATTGGGGTGCATATAATTTTTTGAATTAGTGTTTTCATATTCTTTAGATATACACACATGAGTGGAATTGTTGTATTATATAGTGGTTCTATTTTTAGTTTTCTGAGGAATCTCCATTCTGTTTTCCATAGTGGCTGCATCAATTTCCATTATAACCAAGAGTGTACAAGGGTTCTCTTTTTTTCACATCCTCACCAACATTTATTATTTGTACTGTTTTTGATGATAGCCATTCTGATAGCTGTGAGGTGATATCCCATTGTGTTTTGATTTGCATTTCTCTGATTATTAATGATGTTGAGCATCTTCTCATGTGCCTGTTAGCCATCTGTATGCCTTCTTTGGAAAAATATCTATTCATATCCTCTGCCCATTTTTAATAGGGTTTTTTTTTTGATATTGAGTTATATGAGTTATTTATATATTTTGGATGTTAACCCCTTATCAGTCATATCCTTTGCAAATATTTTCTCCCATTCGGTAAGTTGTCTTTCCATTTTGTAGATGATTTCCTTTGCCATGCAAAAGCTTTTAAGTTTAATTAGGTTCCATTTGTTTATTTTTGGTTTTGTTTCCTTTGCCTTAAGAGAGAGATCCAAAAAAAATATTGCTATGATTTATGTCAGTGAGTGTTCTGTTTATGTTTTCTTCTAGGAGTTTTATGGTTTCCAGTCTTACATTTAATTATTTAATCCATTTTGAGTTTATGAGTATATGGTGTGAGATAATGTTCTAATTTTGTTCTTTTACATGTAGCTGTCCAGGTTTCCTAGCATCACTTATTGAAGAGACTGTCTTTTCTCCATTGTATACCCTTGCCTCTTTGTGATAGATTAAATGACCATAAGTGTGTGTGGTTATTTATGGACTCTGTATTCTGTTCCATTGATCTATGTGTCTGTAATTGTGCTGGTGCCATGCTGTTTTGGTTACTGTATTTTTGTAGTATTTTCTGTAGTCAGGGAGTGTGATACCTTCAGCTTCGTTTTTCTTACTCAAGATTGTTTTGGCTATTCGGGATCTTTTGTGTTTCTATATAAAGTTTAAAATTATTTATTCTGGTGCTGTGAAAAATTCCGTTGATATTTAGATATTTACAGCAAAAAAGCTGGCCCAACACCAGTTATTACATCATGGCCTTAAGTAGAAGTCCATGAAAATAATATTTAATGAAACTAAGTTCTGAAACATCAGTACAACCTGTACATTTTTATAAAAATTTAGAAGCATCTTTTTAAAAACATACTTTTGGAGACCATGCATAGACGAAAAGCTAATCAAGGTGAAAACACAGTATTTAGGATACTTGGTAGCTCAGGTAGGGAGGGTTTCAGTCTTCCTGGGGTAGGACTTATAGGTAGATATAAGTTATTGCCAGTATTCTACCTTTTGTGTTGGATGTTAGTTTCATAGTAGGTGCTTGCTATATTATTAAAGTAGAGAGCTGTGGATAAGTAAATTAGTTAATTAATTTAAAAGGGGCTTGTATTGATGACTGATGAGATTTTATCATGAACAAGGTAGTATGATTTCTCTAATTCTCTCCTTGTGAGGCCAGATTTCTCTAATTGCTTATAAACTGAACCATCAGGATCACTTAAATTTTTTTTTGTTAATAAATTAAAAAGTAATGTCAAAAATTACTACATAGAAACTCCTTTATTTGAAGCTAATGGAGTTTCTGAGGGACACTGAGATGGAAACTTTGTATTCTTACATGCATTGAGACCTTCAAAATACTTTACATGACTTAAAATATTTTCAGCTCTGATCAGCATTCAGAAACTTAATTTATAACTGTTTAGGACCAAGATACTATTTATAATGGCCCTAAATTAGATATAATCCATTTTCCCATAAACATTAAAGCAGATAAATAACATGTAATATATTTATACAGTGGAATACTTACAACAATTTAAAAAATGAACTACTCCTAAATGGAACAACATAGGTAAATCTTACTAACAGAATATTTAGCAAAGAAGTCAAACATAAAGAACATATACTGTATGATTCTACTTATGGTCAAACTAATCTATAGTACTAAAAGTAGAGATAATAGTTACTTTTAAGGGAGTTGGTGGGTGGTGGATGAGAAGGAAGATGAGGGAAGCTTTCAGATCCTTGTAATATTTTATGTTTTGATTTGGATGGCGGTTGAACTGATGTTTCATTTTGTGATAATTCAAGTCTGTAAAGTTATGTCTATTATACTTTTATATATACATTATATTTTTAAGACCAAGTTTATTTATTTTAGTATTAAGTAGTGTTCAGAAATTAAGCATACTGTTTTCTTAACTGGTAAAAAAAAATTTCTTTAAATTGTCACAAAATTGTGAGCAATGGGATTCTTTCTATCTTAGGAAAGATGGACAAAAATTGTTGTATTTTACTGCTAAGTTCTGTGGACATGATCTGCTCACTATATTTTAGTGAAGACTGCCTTTTCATTTTTTTAAAAATCCAAGGTGATTCCATAATGACATTCAAGTTCAAATTTCCTTCTCTAGTTTGGGGTACTCAGAAACAGGCTACCTCTGTTTTCTAACAGCAGCATTAATAAGCAGCAATAGTAATATTACTAATTGCAAAAAAATTAAGATATAAAGATACCTCATATTTTCTTCCCATTCCCTTGTTATAGTGTATTAAATTATTGTGTGGCAATCAAATGGTGCAACTCTTGCAATGTCCTGCCATCCAAGGAACAACTCACTGAGATCACCTGTAGATAAGTGGAAGAAGCACTGCCCTGTGACAAATATCAAAGGCCTTACCTGCTGAGGAAGAACTTTCCAGGGTCCCTTGATATATTTTACCGATTGGTCCAATTGGTGATTTGCTTTCTGGATCTGAGCTGTCCTCCTTTTGAGTCAACTTGTCTTGAATAAAATAAATGAACACAAACTTTTCTCATGCTCCAAAGTGATTTGTCACAGAAGAGAAACTTCAATTTGACAAATCTTCAGCTATCACCCAAAGTGTCTGCTTTCTCTGTAGATGACATTCTATTATAATCATGCACAAAAATCATATTGTCAGGAAGAGGGAGGATTGAAGTCAAATCATGACTTTCTTTAATGATTTGGCCTCTAATAGAAAAGAAAGCCATTTTTAGTGTGTGATTTGGTATCTTATTGAATAAAGTAAGAAGTTCTTAGGACAGATTTAAGGCAAGATATATTTATTCATAAACATGTGATTTGGAAATAGTAAAAATTAACACTGCTACAGTGTCCACTATGTTTTACATACTACATCACTCTGAACTTGATAAGCAGAAAGATACACTACAAGTTTTATGTGACTAAGGGGTTTAATATGTGAGTTAAGACTCATACAAATGTGGAAAGGTCTGGGGGAGTGAAGACCTGAAAGACTACATCTGAAGGATTGAACATATGTTCATTACACAGGCTGAAGCCCTGGATTTTGGGAACGAAGTGACCAATCATGAATCAATCTGTATAGCACCATGACATGAAGGGGAGCTTGTGAAGAGATCTGGAAGCCTACTGCTTCTGGGTCTCTTAGCCTTCCAAAAAATGCTAGCTTCCGCTTCACTTTGCCTTGCAAAGAGCATGTGAATTCCTCTCATTGGAGGGAAATCTGCTTTACCCAAAATTCACTGATTTAAATGTTAGTCTCATCCAAAAATGCTCTCCACTTTGACTCATGAAATTAACCATCACAGGTGTGTCCACTACTCCTAAAAAAAATCTTATGAGACTAATACCATTTTATCCTTTCTTTACAAATGAGGAACTAAGGTGCAGAGAAATTAAGTAATATGACAGAGATCACCTATGCGTAAAAAATGGAGCCAGGATTTGAATCCAGAGTCTCTTATCTACTACACTCCTTTGGTAGAAATATAGTGCCCACTGGGGTAACCCTTTCCTGCTTGTTTGAAAGGGATATATCTTTAGGTAGTAACAAAGGGAAAGTAAAAATGTAATAGACAAAACAGAGAAATTTAAAATAGCAGTTAAAGATAGATTTGTGACATCAAATTCCTGCTGATTTTTCTGAGGGAATATCAAAGAGACTGGAGATGTATTGAGACTCTTCTCCATGGCAGTCATGGAGACTTTTTGTAAAGGCTTTTTATCTATATGTCCAAATTTTAATCCTCTTGAACACCCAGTAGGATAGCAAGTATTATTCTTCATTTACTCATGAGGAAAAAGGCTGAAAAAGTGACTTGTGTAGTCATGCAGTTGGAAAGTGATGAAGCCAAAACTCAGAGTCAGATTGTCCTCTCCTCGTGGCCTTAGAGGGAACCAACTCATCCTTGACCAACAGCCCATTTCCACACACTTTAGTATATGGAAGGCAATAACTTGTCAGTAAATAAGCACAATGAAGATAAAGATATTGAATAATGGTGTCATTAATTTTTATCATGTTTCTGTATTCAAAATATTTTCTATCATGACTATAATTTTGAACACTCATGATACGTCTATTCCCAAATATTATGTGTTTGCTTTTGTTGTTAGAATTTGGTTTCAAATATTTACTTGGCTAGTAACTGTCTAGAAAGTGTCTAGGTGTTAGACTTAAGCATTTAAATGTTTGTTTGCCTAAGACACAATTTTACATGTTATTTTTAATAAGATATTTTTGACAAAAACTATAGAACTTTTTTATAAGGTTCTAAGAGCCCTCATTTTCTTAGTTGAAATATAATTGACTTACAATATTATATTAGTTTCAGGTGTACAAAATAGTGATTTGACATATACATTATGAAATGATCACTGTCCTAAATCTAGTTACCATCTGTCACCATATGAATTTATTACAATATTATTATTTTCTCTATGATGTATATTACATCCATGTGGATTATTTGTAGCAGGAAGTTTATACCTTTTACTCCCCTTCACTTATTTATCTCATTCTCCCACCCCTCTCCCCTCTGACAACCACTAGTTTGTTCTCTGTATGAGTCTGTTTCTGTTTTACTATGTTTGTTCATTTGTTTTGTTTTTTAGATTCCATACATAAGTGAAATTGTACAGTACTTGTCATTTCCTGTCTGATTTATTTAACTTAGCATAATACCCTCTAGGTCCATCTGTGTTGTCACAAATGGCAAGATTTCATTCTTTTTTATGGCTGAGTAATATTCCATTGTATCAGTAGTAAAATCTCTTCTTTCATTTCTAATTTTAATTAGTTAGGCCCTCTCTCTTTTTTCTTTCAGTCTGGCTAACAGTTTATCAACCTTGTTTATCTTTTCAAAGAGCCAGCTTTTGTTGATCTTCTATTTTTTTAGTCTTTTTTCATTTATTTCTACTGTGATCTCTATTATTTCCTTTCTTTTACTAACTTTGGGTTTTGTTTGTTAACCTTTTTCCAACTCCTCTAGGCATAAAGTTAGATTGTTTATTTGACATTTTTCTTGTTTTTTGAGTTAGGCTGCTATCGGTGTGAACTTCCCACTTAGAATTGCTTTTGTCGTGTTCCATAGATTTTTGGAAAGTTATGTTTCCATTTTCATTTGTCTTTAGGTCACTTGATATTTCCTTTATATATTTGGTGCTCCTATGTTGTGTGTGTAAATATTTACAGATGTTATGTCCTCTTCTTAGATTTACCTCTTTATCATTATGTAATACCCTTCTTTGTCTTTTGTTACAGTCTTTGTTTTATAGTCCATTTTGTCTGATATGAGTATTGCCACCCAGCTTCTTTTTCATTTCCATTCTTATGGAATATGTTTTCCATCTCTTCACTTTCAATCTATGCATGTCTAGTTCTGAAGTAAGTCTCCTGTAAGGCAGCATATAGATGGGTCTTGCTTTTTTATCCATTCAGCCAACCTTTTGATTGTCTTTTGATTGTCTTTTGATTGAAGCACTTAGTTCATTGACATTTGAAGTGATTATTGATAAGTATGCATTTACTGACTTTTCAAAAAATTGTTTACTAGTTGCTTTTGTAGTTCTTTCATCCTTTCTTCTTTTCTTATTCTTTTGCCTTGTGGTTTGATGATTTTCTTTGATGTTATATTTGGGTTACTTTTTCTTTATGTTTTTGGTACACTTATTTTAAATTTTAGTTTGTAGTTACTGTGAGGTAGGGGTGTGTGTGTGTGTGTGTGTGTATCAATTATTTTAAGTTGATAGTCACTTAAGTTCAAAGACACTCTAAATCATTACATTTTAACACCCCCTCTCCCAACAGTTTAAGTTTTTGACATCATATTTTTGTCATTTTATTTTGTGTATCCCTTAACTATTTATTGTAGTTACAGTTGATTTTACTACTTTTGTATTTTAATCTTTATACTAAGTTTTTAAATGACTGCCCCACTGCCTTTACTATATATTTACTTTTAGTAGTGAGATATTTTTCATATATATATATTTTTTTTCTTATTTCTAGTTATCACCTTTTTATTTCTGCTTAAAGAAGACCCTTTAACATTTCTTATAAGGATGATTTATTTAGTGGTGAGAACTCCTTTAGTTTTTGCTTGTCTGGGAAACTCTTTCTCTCTCCTTCAATTCTTATTGATAACCTTGTTCAGCTAGAGTATTCTTGGTTGTAATTGTTTTTTTTCCAGCACTGTGAATATATCATGCTACTCCCTTCTTGCCTGCATAGTTTTTGCTGATAGTCTTATGGGGGTTCCCTTGTATGTAACTCTTTGTTTTTCTCTTGATATCTTTGAAATTATCTCTATCTTTAACTTTTGCCATTTTAATTATGATTTATCTTCTTGTGGACCTCTTTAGGTTCATCTTGTTTGGGACACCTCTATGCTTTCTGGACCTGGATATCTGTTTCTTTCCCTAGGTTAGGGACAACCATTATTTGTTCAAATAAGTTATTGCCTGCTTTATCTCTCTTTTTTCTTTCTGGTACCCCTATAATGCAGATGTTAGTACGCTTGATGTTGTCTCAGAGGTCCCTTAGACTATCCTAATTTTTTAAAATTATTTTTTCTTATTGCTGTTCTTACTAGGTGAATTCCATTATTCTGTCTTCCAGAACATTGACCTGTTCTTCTCTATTATCTAATTTGCTCTTGATTCCTTCTAGTGTATTTTTCCTTTCAGTTATTGTATTCTTCAGCTCTTACTGGTTCTTTCTTATATTTTCTAACTCTTTGTTGAAGTTCTCACTGTGTTTTTCCATTCTTCTCTAGAGTTTGTTGAACATTTTAATGACCATTGTTTTGAACGTTTTATCAAGTACATTACTTGTGTCTGTTTCATTAGGTTTTTTTCCTCTGGGGTTTTATCTTATTCTTTCATTTGGAACAAAATATACTGCCTTCTCATTTGTTTGACATTCTGTGTTTATTTCTATGGATTAGTCAAAAGAGTTACCTTCCCAGTCTTAAATGTGGGGCCTTATGTAGGAGCATCACCTATGTAGATTGCTTGTGTTGGCTGGCTTTGGCAAGCCAGCTGGACCTGGAGTGGGAACAGGCTGGGCCAGGGGGATGTCCTGGGGGCAGGCTATGTCAGAGCCACAAAAACAGTGAAATTCTTAAATCCACAAACCAAAGAGTATTTCCACTGGAAATGGTCACATAAACACTCAATCTAAGTCAACCAAAAATTATTTTAATGTGTGTTTTTATTTATTACGTTACTGTTAGTGTAACAAGTTACATTATTTTGTAAACAAGTTAGGCGAGATTCTTTCTGGATTGAGTTTCATCTTTATGACCTTTCAGGGTTTCTTGATCGGTTTCTCAGAGTCAGTGTCCATGTATCAATGGGAACCCGTTTGCAGGACTCTACATATTGTAATCCCAGCTTCCAAAGTTGACTTTGGAGCTCATCTCTGTAGATAAATTCCCAGGACACAGGACAGTTGAAATGTTCACTATTGCTTGAATGTGCTGCTACAAATCAGAACATTGTCTTTACTTTAGCTAAATAGAATTGCCATGCATTACATTCAGTGCTTTTGAAATAAAAACTTAACATTGAATGAATATTGATGACACTTTCACCATCAGCTTAATTCATATTTCAGGACTTCTTAACTCCTCTGTGTGAACACAGTGGGCAGGTGTGATTCACCAACCTGACATCCATTCCCAAACCCATTCTTTTGGCCATCTCTAACATAAAAGCTCAGAGAGTTAAAAACCACCCTCCCGGCCTACCTTGGAGGCCATGCGCTGTAGTTTCATCAAGAAAACATAAGTGGATGCCTTTTTGGAGTGCAGGGAGGCCTTTGAGAAAAAGTTCACTTTTTTTTTCTTAAGTTAAAAGTACCTTATAATTTTCTAAAAGCAATGTCAGATTATATTTGACAATTTCATTGTTAAATTGAATGTTCTCAAAGGAACAGACTCAGAGTTTTAGAGTTAAACCAATTGTTTTTATCAGAATATATCCTTAGAAAAAAGAGTCAGTGAATGATTTAGGCACAAAATTACATTGTGTAATCACACCCAATTTTTTTTCACTGTTTACATTTTAATGTCTTTTCTTCAGGGCTTTTTTTAAATGCATATTTTTACATAATTATATCCATTCTTTGTATGCAATTTTTATCTTTGTTTTCAGTGACTATTATATCACAAACATTTTCTGTATTATACAGACTTTGTGAACATTGCATTTTACAAATCCATAATGTTCCATGCTAGGATTATTGTCATGGATTATTTAACCATTTAATTTTAAAAAAAGTTTATCTCACTATTACTTATGCTGTTGTGACGATAATCCTGTTATATAAACTCCCCCCCTCCCAGCCCCCAGCCCATCACCACTATTTCGAGTCACTCAAAAAAATTCACTTTTCTGATGAAAGGGATAGTCATTTCTCTCACTACTTCTTTGGTCCCTTTCTCTTTTCTTTCTGAATTGAATGTAAGCATGCATTTTGGATCTCTGGCAGCTATTCTGAGGCTATGAGAATAAAAAAGCAATATGCTAAGCATAGGGGAGGAAAAAGAAAGAACTCTGTCCTCTGTGGGTATCATTGGGCCACAGAACCATGGCCCAGAGCTGCCCATATCCAGGCCTCTAATTACCTGAGGAAGAACTATATCACTATTTGCTGAAGTCACTTAAAGTTGGATCTCTGTTGCTCATTATATGCTTTAAGTAATAATAACAACAAAACACTAAGAAGAATAAATTTATGCATATAATGCTTGCTTACTATATGACAGTTAGGTTCTAAGTATTGAATACTTTAGGCTTATTAACTTATTTAATCCTTTTAACCTTATAGAACAGTTAATAGTGTTATCATGATGCCCATTTCACATTTGAGGAAACAGAATTTAAGTATGCCCAAGGTCACGTGGTTAGCATTTGACAATAGAATGTGCTTACCTTAAGCAAATGTGCTAGGTTATGAAGCAAATACATAGAATTAGGGCTTTTCATTTATTGTAAGAGATTCACTCACTTTCCCAGTACAAGTGGGACCATGGCGTAAGTATGGCAGATCAATCAAGAACATGGGTTAGAAAGTCAGAGTATAAATCTATACTCTGGGTATAAATCTCTGTATTCTGGGTATAAATCTAAGCTCTTTTACTTATAAGATGTCTGATCTTAGGTAATACAGTACAAATCTCTAAGTCTTAGCTTATACATAGGCTGAATGTGTACCTTCTTATTTAGGATAGAGAAAATATAAACATATCCTGTAGCATTCACAAGTGTATTCAGTCCCTTTTGCAATTGTGGAAAATCGCAATCACACGGCTATTAAGCAGTATAGCCAGGGTTCATAGCCAAGTGTGTCCGATTCCAAAGTTCATGTTTTTAATTACTATGCCTTTCTGTCCCCAGGAGACACTAGAAGCGTAAGTAATAACCAAAGTTCCTATTCCCTGAGGAAAGTCTACAGAGGGAGACTAACATGGAAACAATATTTTCAACACTGTAATTGGACAATGCAAGATTAAGGTGGTGCCAATTTGATGTCTCATATGTCCTCTGATCTCATGTTTTGCCAAAAGGATATTGTAAAAATGACTAATGTGTGTGTGTGCACTCATGCGTGTGTGTGCGTGTGCAAGAGAGAGAGAGAGAGAATGCTTTTTGTCTTCTGCTGTTGCTTCTCATAGCGTGCTGTTGTATGATTGTCCTAGATCATGTAGATCACCTTTGTCATAGACTACTGGGTGTACTGGGTGCTACTTTTTAGAGAAGAATAGCATGAAGGGGGACAGGCAGGCTGGTGTGGGGAGGAGGGGATGAAGACCTCCTCTCCAGTTTGGTTCCTCCCTACCCTTTGAGTTCTGGAATCACACTGGTTGTGTCCTTGAAGAAAACAAAGGAAGAATTGAAGCCATTAATATTAAAATTTTTACTAGGGACATATGCTATCCTTTCTAGAAATTCTGGAATGAGAATTGTTCAAGTGATTTAAATTCCCTAAAACATCATTCTACTTTGTTATTTCAAGACTAATGAGCTGAATATGAATAGTATGGCAGTGGAAAGAAAATAATCTTTTGAAGTTTTCTTTCTGGATTTCATTCTCGACTCCTTCAACTGTAAAGTGACAATTGTCATCTCTGTCTTACTATGGTATCCTAACTCAGATCACTATGTTTTCATATATTTCGACTGTGCAATTCAGTCATAGAATAGCAGATTCTATTTGCAAAATTTAACAAACTTTAAAAATTGCTTGGGAATTTGGAACATTTTAGACAATTAAAAGTGAACATTATGCCCAGGCAAAATATTAATAGGAGACTGTGGAACAATCAGTCTTTGCACAGCAATTTGGGAACATATGGCGATACATTCAAACAAAAGGCCACATTCAAGGTTGAAACAGCTCTTGTGTAATGGGGCCAGGCAGTAACTTATGCCATTGATTACATAAAATCCAGCTCCAGTCTTTTCTCCTGGCTCACTGTTTTGTAGGTACACACTGGGTAGATAGTAAGAAAAGCTGGATGTGTGCTCATGATTTACAAGGCAAATTGTCCATCTCTTTGTCATTTATTTGCTCCCCTTGTCAATTCCTTTTCATGATCCTGTCCTATGAGGTAACATATAGTGACTTAATGGTCCACCCTAGGTATGAGAGTTAGAATCAATCTTCTTTTTCATCACCCCATTTCAAAGGAAGAAAAACATTGATTTGGAGTCATTTGCAGTCTAGTGTTGAGAATAATAATTGTTTCTGTGTAGGCCTTTTAACAATTATTGTTAAAGAAAAAAAATTGTCATGAAACTGTATCATTTTATAAAAACATGTCCCACAATTTAATCAGAAAACAAGACTTAAAGAAGTCCACCAGCAAAGATATAACCGAACAACTACCCCTGTGCCAAGAACTGTTAAAATTAAGCAAAAAAATACAGAGCTTAACCACAATAACCTCATAGTTTAATTAGGTAGAAATGTTTTTTTCTGTTATCATTTTTGGTTGTTGAAAAGTTTCCAAAATACACTAGGTTATTCTCAGCTTTATTAGGTGGAATATACTAAAAGTAATTCTGTTGTTCTTGGATAAGTGGCCTTGTGCTGACTTATATTTATTATTCATATTTGATCATTTACTTATTTACATATCCAACAAGTATTTACCAAGTGTCAACTGTTTTTCAGGCATTATAACAGAGTCAAGGGCTAAAATAATGAATGAGTTACTGCAGCTGCTGCTTTCATGTAGCTTACAGTTCTTGTGAGTAATGTATTGATATAGTATATGAAAGGGTATGTTAATGGGACTACAGGATACCATGAGACCTTGTGGGAGAGGCATCAAATCCAAATTTGGATGGTCAGGGAAGGCTTTGTGAGAGGTGTTTGATATGGGATTAGAATTCGTTATGCAGAGCAAGAGATGTGAAAGAATGTTTTTGACAGAGAGAATAATGAGCATCTCAGGAGGTAAAAGGAAAAGAGAGAAAGTGTCATATTTCCAAGTATTGAAATACATTTAGTATAAATGGATCATTGATTTTCAGGTGAGCATAAGAATCAAGAAGGATAGAGAGGTAGCATGAGGCCAGAGTGTGTGGGGCTTTATAAACCATGTAAAAAGTTTAGACATTATCCTAAGATAAGGTAAAGTCCTTTGAAGGATTTTATAGAGAAGAGTGACATGAATAAGTTTATGTTTATTGTTCCTGCTGTGGGCATACAAGGGTGAGGATTTGGGAGGAAATATAGACATATCATAGAATATACTCAAGGATGTTGACTATTTGACTTAAAAATTGATTTCTACTTGTTTTTTTATGCTTTTTCTCCCTTTATTCACAATCTAAAGTTAGAGTATCATATTAATTTAAGAAAAATAAGACTTATTTCTTGTCACTTTAAAACAAAAAACTATAGCCAATTAGAGGGAGAAAGATTTCACCTCCATCATGATAAATAATGATCTCATGATTATAACTGTTTGAGAGTGGAATAGGTAATCTTGAGAAGGAAGTCTCCATTCCTGGAAATATATTTACAGAGGTAAATGACCACTGATAAAAGGATATTGAAGAAGAGATTACTGTGTTTCCAGGAGGTTGGACTAAATGGCCCCTAGAGTTTCTTCTATTTCTTAGCTTATTTTAAGGTTCTATTTGCTTGAATTCTAGTTAACCAAGTTTCTAATGTATTTTTAGATTGCTGTAGTGTCTTAAGTTTTTGAATAATTTTTAATCTTCCTCTCTAGGCATAGAGGGTAAGTTTTTTTTCAGATGTTAAGACTCTCTGTAGTCTTTATTGCAGGATGTGCAATGAAATGAGTTAGGAAATGAATCGTTTGTGTGCTGCCCTGAATTTTTATAGACCTTGCTGCCTGGCACAGGATTATTTTCTTGGCTGTAGGTAGTTACATCTTTCAAAATTCCTGCTCCATTTTGAAAACATCTTGAAGAAGTAAAATGAGAAACCATGACTCAAAGATACAATCCAGGACATAATTTTTCCAAAGGCCTTATTATATACATTTGGGCACAGTAGTGCTTATCCAATTAACCACATTGGTAACCAAGACACTCTCTCCTCTTTTCTTCTCTCATGCCTCCAGATGTATTCACATATGAATAAATGAACAAATACATTGTAGATTCATGGTTGATATAACAGATAATGTTGGAAGATTTTCCATGTACCAAAAGGAAGATATAGGGAACAGAAGTTTAGCAATCTCTGAATTGTTACTGATATTTAGGACTTCAGTCTTGTCTTAATTCTGTACCTTTCAGTACTTTCAAATTAAGCATGCAAACTAGAGGTGCTATTTGCTATAAATTAGACTTAAGGTAAAGTGAGTTAGGGTAACTTCACTTCTATCTGTATCATGCTACATAATTTTATTTTAAATGGTTTTTATATCCTTAAGATGTTTCTAGCATAGTTTGCTGTGCTTTTACTCCCTTTGGGGCTTTAGAACAATAAACACAGAGGTTATTAACCAAATTGATGAAGATTTTAGTATAAGACTTTTAGAATCAACTACACAGTTACTTTCTCCCCATGTAACTCATTCTAATGTTGAAACTTGGGATGAGTTAATATATATTATGCTCAAAGGGCCAAATAATTCCATTATATTTTATTCTAAAGGAAGTTTTTGATTTTGAAGTAATCTTTTGTGTGTCGGAAATATGTTCTGTTTTGGTTGTTAGGAAATGTTTGGGAGGATGACTGTATGAGACAGATTATAATTAAAAATGTATAAACAGTAATATCAGAGATGACCCCCATAGTTTGCTGATATTCTGCACTAAGCATACTACTAGTGAATCCAGTAAAGCCAATTGAACTTTCTCAGTTACTCGGAATTAATTATGTGGATATTTCTTACCTATGCTGGGTATAGATAAAAAAGTAAGTTAGATAAAAGCATATGAATACAAAGTGAATTTACCATTACTCTTTTATCCTTTCTACCCTATCTCTTGTTCCAAAAGAGAAAGAGGGAATCAGTTAAACACATTGTTTGTGATATTGGTTTTCTATTGTGAATGGTCCAGCTGAGATTCTAGGAAATGTGCAGGAAGAGGTTTCTACTGTCTGTTCTTAAGAAGACATACTACTAAGCACCCTCTGAAACGCAGTGAAGGAAGCAAAAATTACATTGACTTGTGGATAGAATTTTTTTCATCTTACCTAAAGAAACCCTCTTTTGTTCAGGATTTTATATACCCCTGTACATTCCAGGAGGCTCAAGGGAATTTGAATTTGGGATCCAAGATCTAGGGTTTGCTTTACAGCAGTGACCTCCCTTGATGAAGATTGACTCGGAGATGGGAATTGACACCAATGAGTTATAAGGAGGGAATCTGGGGGATTCATGTTAAGGTCTTTCTTGTTTTTTTTCTGGGAGACCATCCAGGAATGGCTTTCCTTTTATATTGGTCTGGATAGTTTGGGTTATTGGTGGGTTACAATAACAAAAGTTTATCTACTTTTTATATTAATTTCCATCATAAGTGGCATAGGGGTTCTCCTCTGCTCCATCATAAGTGGGATGGGGGTTCTCCTCTGCTCCATCCTCTCCCATGGACATGGGCTGACAGAGCAGCCACTCTCCAGAACATTGCTCATCACTGTAGCAGAGGAGATTGGCCTTTAGAGCCCACACCCAGTAGTGACTTAAATAACTTCCAATCACACTTCACTAGCAAGAGTTGCAAGACCACGTCTAACGTCAAGGGAGCAGGGATGTGCAATCTATAGGCACCAGGGAAGAAACCAGAGATATCTGTTGGCGAATACTAATGAATACCACATTTTTCCTTTGAGTATCATTCTTTGTCTTGCTCATGGGCAGAGTAGCACACTATGACACAGAAGGAGGCATTGCCAAGAGACTAGCAGGAGAAGTGGTCCAGAGACCATAGATTAAGTCAGTCTCGAAGCCCATCTTACCTCTGGATTTCTAGCCCTTTGAACCAATCAGTTTTAAGCCAGTCTTAGTTTTCTCTAATTTTCAGCCAAAATTACTGAACTAATAAATATTTATTATCAAATGCTTTTTGAGTCCAAATCATCAGTCAGGACCCATTCTAAAGAGAGGAGACACAGACACCCTTTGGAATCTTACATTCCAGTGAGATTTATATTGGAAACTCTGTGTAATAAAACGTAAACTGAAGCTCTGCACACAGGTAGTGTACCACTCTGTTATGCTTCAGTAGAACAATTTCTTCCTTTATATCATATATAAAATCCATAGACATAAGCAAAGGAGAACCTGCTATATCTCATTGCAGAAACTGCAGAGAAAGGCAGATGCTTGCTTTTTATTTCCTGGCTCTGGACTCTGATAATGATTGGCAATTGGACACTGGAGAATTGGCCATCTCATCAGATTCTACTATTTTTGAAATGTCACAGAGCAGCAACAAAGTTTTAGTGGGAGCTTGTGCAGTATTATAAGCTCTATCTAGGGTATATTTTTGATCCATTTTGAATTACATCTTACAACTGTAGAGGCCAAATAAAACCCAAATTAGAGGCTATTGTTTTCTTTATTTTTTTAAAGACGTAAAAATTCAGTACTGTGAGTTTTAGAGGGGGTAAGGAGAAAGTGAGTCAAAAGTGGACCAAGTGGGCCTCTGTGGAGAACCAATGAATGCCTTGCATTTTTCTCAGCTCTACCATGCCAGTCTCTGTTGATTCTTACTCTCCTTGATCTGCTTTATGAGTGCCATCCTGTCCTCAACTTGCCTTGGATATATCAACATGCTCAGAAAAAGGAATTACTAATCCATCTATACATAAAGACTGACTAGCCCTGGACTTCCAACACTGCCTGAAGAACTAGGTTGAGAAGGCTTCTGAGTCCACATTTCATGGGAAATAGTGCCATGTTTGATTAGTGGTATCTGCAATGGAGTCAGAAAGGAGGATTTATTACACAGAATCTGCCATAATTTGCTATCCTTGATCAATATATTCGCTTACAGGTGAATGAAAAATTTGGATCTAAGCTTTTGGCAAAAGAGAGAAAGGTTATTAGTTATGCAAATTTCAGGGCCCACAGTATAAAAATATACATACTGTTTAGGGGTAGCCCAATTTTCTTGCTAGTCAGTGAGATGGAATCCTTCCTGACAATTATTGTAAACTGGACAGTTTGGTATAAGGAGCATCATACCTGACAACATTCTAAAAGGGGATACAATGACAAATTTATAATTATTGCTATAATATTATTATTATTTTTTACAGTGACCCTAGATAAAGGTAAGGGGGGTTTTATACGGCACAATTCATCGAAAATCACCGTTGGTATGGCTAGTATGTTGATGTAGCCTAGGTATACTGTCCTTTATCCATCTGGGTAGATTCAAGAAATATATGGAGGAATTGACAAACTGAATGTATTTCAGTCAACCTTCCATGAAAATTCTTTCTCCCAGATAATCTTTTGATTCATAAGCTTAAAATTTTGGTACTACAAGCTTAATATTATATTTAGTGATGAGGACACGTGCCTAAAGTGTATATATTCTATGTGGCTGGGTAATTATGGAAAATAATAACTATAATAAAATTGCAATAATATCTTACATCCATTTCATGTACAAATATCAAGGATCTGATTTTTCTCTTCACTTAACACTGAGGCACACACTCAGAACTAATGCTAGTGTTAAATGAGGGAATTTATTTTTTAATGTAGTCATTGGATGCAAGCAATTCAGTATGATCCAAAATGAGTTAATTTTTATCTGATCACTAGGCTTTTAACCAGAGAGTCTAGCAAAGATTCTAGAAAGAGGAAAATTATATTTCATTTCAAATAAGCGCAATGGTGAGAAATTACTTACATATAGCTGAACTCAATCAAAATCTGAACAATTGATGGAAAGTTGATTAGAGTGAAGGTAGGGGACCACCCCTGATCTGTGAAGATAACATTGTGATTAGCATTCACTCGTCCCAACTCTATCACTTTGTGCCATCTTCAGAGACAAAAATCCTGATTTTCCCCACTTTGGATTGACCCAGAGCAATAGTTTTTATTTCCTCATACTTGACTTGAATTTCCACATGAGTGTTGTGATGGGCATTTGGTGTTTGTCTCTTTAATATTCATTTCATCTTTCCCTCTTCTTAGCAGTACACCAAATTTCCCAGTCAGGTTCATGAATGGAATTGATCTCGCTCCCAGTTCTGCTACTTGGCCCCAATTTTCTTAAGTCATTCAACATATGTTATCTTCCTGGCCACAGCAATAGACTCTGGCATAGGCACAAGACCCAAAATAGGAGACACAATTAAAGGTGTTTAGTTAGGCTATGAAAAAGCAGGTTGATTCTTTCCCAGCTGAACATGGACAAGGAAGTATGGGACTGCTGATATGCTGCTACCCATCTTGAAATCATGTGGAAAGAGCCTTACTGAATAAGGAGCTGATTCTGAGAAAGCATTGCTTAGAAATGGGATGGGGAAGGGGGCATGGGGGTAGCAGGGAGAGAATGAAAGAGAGTGGGAGTTAACCTGTGAAAATAGGAAATCTTGCTAAGAGGAGATTAAAAGAAGAAGAAAATGAGTCTGAGGTCACATAATTTGAGTCCTTGGTAAAGCCACATTGGAGCTATTTTAACCCCTAAAACCATCAGTAATTTATACCAGTTGCATGTAATTGTGTGTATGTTGTGTATGTCTAGTCTGGAAGCTTCAGCCCAAAACCTTTCTTAAAGGAAGACTGTGAGTTTTATTTTAAACTCTCAGGTTTTGCATCAGAAAAAAAAAGTCAACATAGGAGATAGAGCTTTAGTCCGGTTTACACGTTAATATGAAACCGAAATAACTATTTCTTTATTTTGAACTGTATCTTCAGCATGATGCAATCTGTTGCCTTTTTTTTTTTTCCAGAAAATCATTTGAAGTCTTATTAATATTCATTGGTATCTCAGAAATAGAACTTCAGGGTGTTTGAAGAGTCAACTGTATCAAATTGTTCCCAAAATTTTCCACTAAGTAAAGTGATAAAAATGAGGTTTTTAAAGGTCTCATTCTCTTTTCTTGTGTGATCCCTTTAGCAAAAAGATACTCATAAAGGATAAAATGGAATTGTATGTACGAATACAAAAATTAGTCCAATTTGAAATGAACTGAAAGGGCCTAGGAAAGGAAGTTGCGAATGAGGTACAGGAAAGTTGCCACCATGGGCAGTGTTCCCTCAGGACTTTGCAATCATCTTGGCCTCATCTGCATATCAACAAGAAATTATAGAGATTAATTTAACTTATTAAATGTACTCCTATCTCAATTTTACAAATTTTTGCTTAAATGGCAGAAAAAAAAGCTTGTCAAAAATAAATAAAGGCCATGGCCTGATGGAGTTCATTATTTGTACATTTTGTACACCAGCCAGCTGTACCTAAGGGGGCACATCTGGAATGTGGGAACTAAAATATTCACTAGTGGTAAATTATGCATATGGATCAGTAGTTTTATCTATGAAGAGGCAGGAATACAAATAAAATTAATCTTTGGTTTTTTAAAAGGCAATACCTGGCTATTCTCAGAAACACTTATTTTGGAGACAGATGCAGCAGAGCTTGAATCCTGACTCCTGTATTTCTCATTTGGGTGACTGCTCCAGTCTTTCATCATCTGTAAATTGGAAATAAAAATGGTATTTCCCACATAAGTTTGTAGTGAGGATTGAGAGACGATTCATTCAAAGTGTTTAACTGTGTCAAACACTGAACTAAGAAGTGGAAGCATATCTTGGTGACTGGGCACTAGTAGGTTCAAAATCATTCTTAGCACAAAACAAAAACAAGGGACACAGGGAAGCTCTGGGAGGTGATGGATATGTCTGTTACCTTGATGGTGGTGATGCTGTCCCAGGTGTTTGCATATGTACAAACTCATCAAACTGTACACATTAAATGTGTGTATGCAGTTCTTTGTATATCAGCTGTACTGCAATAAACTTGTTTTAAAAGGACATAAAGAAAGTAAAAAAAAAACAACTTTGAAAGGAAAGTAAATGTTAGCAAAAATTCCATCTATTTAATACTTCATCTATTTACTAATCTATTTACTAATATATATGACTATATATCTATTAAGACCATGGGCTCTAGGGTAATTCTCCCTAGATTTGAATCTCAATTCTTCCACTGAATTCTCTTATTATAAGATGTATCATACATATAAAAATGTATAAAATGCATTAAAATATGTATATTTGTGTGTAAATGAATATTTATCAGGTGAGCATTTGTGATCATCAACAAGATTAAGAATTAGAGCATACCAGTAAATAATCTCTTTCTGTGTCCCTCTTTAATCTTATAACTTGCCTTCCCCCTTCACAGGTAATGACTAGAGGGCCTGAATTTTGAACATTTTCTTGCTTTCCTTTACAGTTTTCTTTCTGATATATATATATTGATTATATGCATATGTTTCCAGTCATATGGGCAACAGTTTCTCTAAGGTATACTTAGTGGTAGAATTACTAAGTCATATTCGCTACTTAATGCCAAAACTATTGCCAAAGTAGTTGTAACAAATGACATTCCCCACTTGCAGTGTATGAGAATCTAAATTTCTCTCACCTTACCAACACCTGATATTATTTGATTTGATTTTTGGGGGGTGCGGTGGGCAAGTGGCATAGCAGGAGGGGAATTAGATGAGTGTGAAATAATACCTCACTGAATTTTCCCCAGCTTTATGGAAGCATAATTGACAATTTAAGACTGTATATATTAAAGAATACCACTTGACAATTTGATATACATATACATATGAAATAATCATCACAATCAAGTTAATTAATATATCCATCATCTCAGTCAGATTTTCTTTTCCTTCTTTTACTTTCTTTCCCTTTACTACTTTTTTCTTTTTTCTTTTCTTTTATTTATTTTTTTAATTTTTGTTTTTTTATTGATGTAGAGTTGATTTACAATGTGTTAATTTCTGATGTACAGCAAAATGATTCAGTTATACATACATATATATCTTTTTTTTAGATTATTTTCTCTTACAGGTTATTACAAAATATTGAGTATAGTTCCCTGTGCTATACTGTAGGTCCTTGTTGGTTATCTATTTTATATACAGTAGTGTGTGTATGTTAATACCAACCTCCTAATTTATCCCTCCCCCCCCTTTCCCCTTTGGTAACTATAAGTTTGTTTTCTATGTCTGTGTGTCTATTTATGTTTTATATATAAATTTATTTGTATCTTTTTTTTTAGATTCCACATATAAGCAATATCATATGACATTTAGCTTTCTCTGTCTGGCTTACGTCACTTAGTATGGTAATCTCTAGGTCCCTCCTTCCTTCCTTCCTTCCTTCCACTTAAGATCTACCCTCTTAGCAAATTTCAGTTATTAGTACAGTATTGTTCTTACTCATCATGCATAACTGAAACTTTGTCTCCCTCGACCAACATCTCCTCATATTTTCCTGCCCGCAGTTTCTGACATCCAGCATTCTACTCTCTGCTTCTATGAATTTGATGATTTTCGATTCCACGTATAAGTGAGATTCTGCAGTATTTGTCTTTCAGTGTCTGACATATTTCACTTAGTGTAATGCCCTCCAGGTTCATCCATGTTCTGGCAAATGGCAGGATTTCCTTTCTCTTGGATGAATAATATTCCGTAGTATATATACTACATTTTCTTTATCCATTCATTGGTGACAAACATTTAGGTTGTTTCCATATCTTGGCTATTGTGAATACTGCTTAAATGAACATGGGGTGAGGGTGTGTCTTCAAGATTCTGATTTTATTTTCTGCAGATTAATGTCCAGAAGTGGGATTCCTGTATCATAAAGTAGTCATTGGCCATAGGACCCTGAATGCAGCTGATCCATCTGATTATGGAAGGTAAGGAGGGTCTATTGTCCTTTGCTGATTTGTGATTATCTTATCACAAAACTTGGGTCTTGCCACAAAACTTGTACATTTAGTTTCTACCTCTGATATCTTCAACACGGTAGGGTCTGCTGGATATTATGGGTCAAGCAGCAAGACTATTTGCAGCCTGGACTGATGCCCAGTTTTTTCCTGCTGTGGGTCTCATTCCTGGTTTAAAGCCATTCACGTTGTCTGGTATATGAGCCAAGAAAGCATCCTCAGGTGTAAGGGGAATGAGCTGCCCACAGAATCTGAAGAGGCCCACCAGGCAGTGTGCTTTCTTCTTCATGGTAAGAGATAAGAGATGCAGTGATCTATTTTTTACTTAGGAGAGAATGCCCCTCCACCATCATGACCACTTGAACTCTAAATGTTATAAATGTGGTTGGCCTCTAAACCAGAATAGATTTTATCTTTCCCACTCTAGGTAACATGCGTTTTACCAAGGCCTTCAGCATACTAGCCACTTCTTGCTTCTACAGCTGCATCAACTTACTCTTATTGAGGTAGTAAATCAACGTGATGCACTCTGGTGCCCATACTGTCCAGATTTCTTTATACTATATTAAGACAGAAAGCAGGAGAGTTAACAAAATGATAATTATATTGGTGTATGTTATAAGCTGTTTATTATTCTGTATATTATTATTAGGATAGAAAAGAATTAATTTACCAAATCATTGGTTATATCCTATCAACTGGTGGCAATATCTATCTTCTCTAGCAACGGAGCAATATCTGGCATAGCAGCTGAGATCTTGGTTACTACCTGATTGAACTTGTTGCATTTTTCCTAGGGGTACTGTAACAAAATAGTGCTAACTGTGTAGCTTAAAACAACAGAAAGTTATTCTCTTATAGTTCTGAAGGCTAAAAGAAACCAAGGTGTCTGCAGGACCATGTTTCTCTGTAACCTATAAGGAAGAATCATTTCTTGCCTCTTCCTAACTTCTGGTGATTTGCCAGCAATCTTTGACATTCATTGGCTTCAAGGCTGCAGTTATATCTCTGCCGCAACCATCATATGAAGTTCTCTCTTCATGTGTCTCTGTGTCTTCACAGGATTATTTTTCCTCTGTGTCTCTTCTCTTCTTATAAGAAGACCAGTTATATTGGATTAAGGACATACCCTACACGACTTCAGTCACCTCGTATTAATTTATCCTGTTGCTATGAATGAGATAGATTCTGTAATAGCTTCTCCTACAGTCAGTCCTACAGTCTAGAGGAGAACCACTGCTAAAAATGTTAGCAATGCTCATTCTCCTCTCATCAGCACGTTTGTTATGGCTTTGGTGACTGGTATGTCCTCTGGGTCTTCCTGTGAAACAGAATCATTTGGTGAGTCCTCTGATTATGCATAGCTTACCTATTTCAGCATGTCCATTTCATTAATCCCCTTAATCCATTCCTCCTTCATCTGCCACACAGTGATTTTAGCTGTTTAACTTAACGCAGTACAGAGCATCAATTTTTCCGTGCAACTGGGAGCATCCTAGTAGTGAGTTCATACACCAGGGTGTTAAATCCCTCTCCAGTTTTATCTCCATTGTTCTTGATCAAGCATATTCATGTTTACTTTGCCATGGCTAGGTCTTGCACCTCCTTTGATTGCTCTCTCTCTCCCCCATATATATATATATATGGTCTCATTCCTCTTTTTTCAGTCTCAGCACATCCTCAGCTGAGCTGTGCTATGACTTAACCTTATTAATAGGTCTACTGACCAGCAGGGAAAGTGGGAGTAGGTACTGAGGGTGATACATGTTGCCTTGAGTGTGTGTGAGAGAGAGATCTGCAGTACCTTCAAGTAATAATAGGAAAGGTGCTGGCCGTTTTTGAAGACTCAGAAAGTTCAGAAGATTCTGAGTAGTCAAAATCTTCAGACCTTCCAATTAAATGTCCGCTCCCTTTATATTGCCCTTTACAACCATACCTACTTTCCTCCCATGTCTGTGCTCGCATTTCTAACCATAGGCAACCACTAATCTGATCTTCATACTGAAAATTTCCTCATTTCAAGAATGTTATATCAATGTAATCAGGCAGTATAAATGTTTTGGAATTGACTTTTTTCACACAGTACAATTCCCTGGGGACTTATCCAGGTTGTTGCATATATCAGTAGTTCTTTCCTGTATATTGCTGATTAGTATTCCATCATATGGTTATACCACAGTTTGATCAAACAATTCGCCCATTGAAGGATATCTAAGTTGTTTCCAGTTTTTTACCATTATGAATAAAGCTACTCAAAGTATCAGTGTACAAGCTTTTATATGAAATACACAGGCATTATTGTGGAATAAATAACCAGGGGTGCAATTGCTGGGTCCTATGGTAAGTATATTTTAAGTTTTATAAGAACAGAGCAAACTGTATTCCACACTGATATACCCTTTTACATTCCCACCAGCAATGTATGATCAAGCCAGTGTCTCAGCATCCTTACCAACATTTGGTGTCTGATTATTTTTTATGTCACCTATTTTGATAGTTTGGCTCGTTGTGATAACTCATTATGGTTGTTTTTGTTTGTTTTTAATTAGGGTAGAGTTGCTTTACAATGTTGTGTTAGTTTCTGCTGTACAACAAAGTGAATCAGCTATATGTATACATATATCCCCACCCTCTTGGGCCTCCCTGACACCCACCCATCCCACACATCTAGGTCATCACAGAGCACCGAGCTGAGCTCTGTGCTATACAGCAAGTTCCCACTAGCTATCTGTTTTACACATGGTAGTATGTATATGTAAATCCCAATCTTCCGATTCATCCCCCCCGCACCCCCCCCATGTCCACACATCTGTTCTCTACATCTGCGTCTCTATTCCTGCCCTGCAAATAGGTTCATCTGTACCATTTTTCTAGATTCCATATATATGCATTAATATATGATATTTGTTTTTCTCTTTCTGACTTACTTCACTCTGTATGACAGACTAGGTGCATCCACATCTCTACAAATAACTCGATTTTGCTCCTTTTTATGGTGGAGTAATATTTCATTGTATATATGTGCCACATCTTCTTTATTCATTCATCTGTCAATGGACATTTAGGCTGCTTCCATGTCCTGGCTATTGTAAATAGTGTTGCAGTGAACATTGGGGTGCATGTGTCTTCTTGAATTATGGTTTTCTCAGGGTATATGCCCAGTAGTGGGATTGCTGGGTCATGGTAGTTCTATTTTTAGTTTTTTAAGAAACCTCCATGCTGTTCTCCATAGTGGCTGTATCACTTTACATTCCAAAGCACAGTACAAAAGGGTTCCCTTTTCTCCACACCCTCCCCAACATTTATTGTTTACAGAATTTTTGATGATGGCCATTCTAACTGGTGTGATGTGATACCTCATTGTAGTTTTTATCTGCATTTCTCTAATGATTAGTGATGTTGAGCAGGCCCTCATGTGCCTCTTGGCCACCTGTATGTCTTCTTTGGAGAAATGTCTGTTTAGGTCTTCTGCCCATTTTTGGATTGGGTTGTTTTTTCGATATTGAGCTGCATGAGCTGTTTGTATATTTTGGAGATTAATCCCTTGTTAGTTGCTTCATTTGCAAATATTTTCTCCCATTCTGAGTGTTGTCTTTTCATTTCATTTATGGTTTTCTTTGCTGTGCAAAAGCTTTTAAGTTTCATTAGTTCGCATTTGTTTATTTTTGTTTTTATTTCCATTTCTCTAGGAGGTGGGTCAAAAAGGATCTTACTGTGATTTATGTCAAAGAGTGTTCTTCCTATGTTTTCCTCTAAGAGTTTGATAGTGTCTGGCCTTACATTTAGGTCTTTAATCCGTTTTGAGTTTATTTTTGTGTATAGTGTTAGGGAGTATTCTAATTTCATTCTTTTACATGTAGCTGTCTTGTTTTCCCAACACCACTTATTGAAGAGGCTGTTTTTTCTCCATTGTATAGTCTTGCTTCCTTTGTCATAGATTAGGTGACCATAGGTGCATGGGCTTATCTCTGGGCTTTCTATCCTGTTCCATTGATCTATGTTTCTGTTTTTGTGCCAGTACCATACTGTCTCAATTACTGTAGCTTTGTAGTATAGTCTGAAGTCACAGAGCCTGATTCCTCCAGCTCCGTTTTTCTTTCTCAATATTGCTTTGGCTCTTCAGGGTCTTTTGTGTTTCCATACAAATTGTAAAATTTTCTGTTCTAGTTCTGTGAAAAATGTCATTGGTAATTTGGTAGGGATTGCATTGAATCTGTGGATTGCTTTGGGTAGTAGAGTCATTTTCACAATATTGATTCTTCCAATCCAAGAACATGGTATATCAATTTTGCTAATAACTAATGATGTTGAACCACTTTTAATGTGCTTATATGCTATCTATATATCCTCTTCAGTGTAATGTCTTTCATGTCTTTTTCTACTTTCTAATTGGAATATTTGATCTTTTAACTAGGTTTTTTAAATTAATAAACTTTATGTTTAGAGCATTTTTGGGCTCACAGTAAAATTGAACAGAGAGTACAAAGAGTTCCCTTAAATCTCTGTCTTCTACCCCCCCCCCCCACCGCCTAATACAACCTCGCCAAACATCAACATCTTGTACCACAGAGCTACTTTTAGTATGACTGATGAACCTGCATTGACACATAAATATAACCCAAGGTCCACAGTTTATGTTAGGGTTTACTCTTGGTGTCATACATTCTATGGGTTTTGACCAAATTATAATGACATGTATTCACCATTGTAGTATTATGCAGAATAATTTCGCTACTCTAAGAAACCTCTTTTCTCCCCCCATTCATCCCTCGCTCTCTCCTGACACCTGGCAACCACTGATCATTTTACTGCCTCCATAGATTTTTCTTTTCCATAATGTTATGTAGTTGAAATCATACAGTATGTACATTTTCACATTGGCTTCTTTCATTTAATTTTTCCAAGGCTTGTTAGCTCATTTTATTTTTAGCAGTGAATAATATTCCATTGTCTGGATATACTACAGTTTATTTATCCATTTACCTACTGAAGAACAGTTTCATTGCCTTTAACTTTTGGCAATTACTAGTAAAGCAATTGCAGTAAACATCTGTGTACAGGTTGTTGTGTAGACATAAGTATTCAATTCATTTTGGTAAATACCAAGAAGTATGATTGCTGAATCACATGCTGAGTGTTTCGTTTTATAAGAAACTGCCAAACTGTCTTACAAAGTGACTGCTCTGTTTTTTATTGTCACCAGCATGGAATGAGAATTCCTGTTGTACCCCATTCTTGTTTGCATTTGGTGCTGTGAGTGTTTTGGATTTTGGTCATTCTAATAGGTTTGTTGTGGTATTTCCATGTTGTTTTAATTTGCAGTTCCCTAATGTCATATGATGTGGAGCAAGCATCTTTTGATATGCTACTTGACATCTGTATATCTTCTTTGGTAAGATGTCTTTTCAGGTCTTTGCCTATTTTTTATCAGTTGTTCATTTTCTCATTGTTGAGTTTTAAGAGTTCTTTGTATAATCCCTTATCAGATATTCTTGTGGAAATACTTTCTCCATATCTGTAGTTTATATTCTCATTGTCTTGATATTGTATTTTGCAGAACAGTTTTCAATTTTAACGAAGTCCAGCTTATCAGTTATTCCTTTCATGAATCATATTTGTGGTGTTGCATATGAGAAAGACCCAATGTCATATTGACTTTCTCCTATGTTATTTACTAGGAGTTTTAGGGTTTTTCATTTTACATGTAGGTCTATGGTCCATTTTCAATAAATTTTTGTGAAGGATGTAAAGTCTGTATCTAGATTTTGTTGTTGTTGCTGTTGCTGCATGTAGATGTCCAATTATTCCAGGACCATTTGTTGAATAGATGAGCTTTGCTTCATTTTATTGCCTTTACTCCTTTGTCAAAGATCACGTGATTATATTATGGGGGTATATTTCTGGGGGTATATTTCTGATTTCTCTTTTCTGTTCCATTGATCTGGTTGTTCGTTCTTTCATCAATATCCTATTGTCTTGATTATTGTAGCTTAAGAAGAAGCCTTGAAGTTGGGTATTGTCAGACCTCCAACTTTGATCTTATTTTTCAATATTGAGTTGGTTACTTTGGGTCTTATACTTCTCCATATAAGCATTAGAATCATTTTGGCAATATCCACAAAATAACTTACTAGAATTTCGGTTGGGATTGCATTGAATTTATAGATCAAGTTTGGAAGAACTAACATCTTGACAATATTGAGCCCCTCCTCCATCCATGAACATGCAATATATCTACACTTATTTAGCTGTTTTTTGGTATCTTTCACCGGAGGTTTGGTTTTCCTCAAATGGACCTTGTACCTATTTTGTTAGATTTATATCTAAGTATTTCATTTTTTGGAGCTAATGTAAATGGTATTGTGTTTATTTGTTTCCAATTCCACTTGTTCATTGCTAGAATATAGAAAAGGAATTGACTTTGTACCTTCCTCTTGTATCCTGCAACCTTACTCTGATCAATAACGTGGATTACTTCCACGTTTTCTCTTATTCTTGGATTTTCCACATAGATGATCATGTCATCTGTGAACAAAGACAGTTTCATTTCTACCTTCCTAATCTATATACTTTGTATTTCCTTTTTGTATTATTGCATTAGCTATGACTTCCAGTGCAATGTTGAAAAGGAGTGGTGAGAGTGAATACCTTCATCTTGTTCCTGATCTTAATGAGAGTGCTTCAAGCTTCTCAATATTAAGTATAATGTTAGCTAAGGTTTGTTGTTGTTGTTTGTTTGTTTATCAAATTGAGGAAGTTCTACCATATTCCTGATCTGCTGAGAATTTCTATCAGGAATGGGTAATGTTGGGTATTGTCAGATACTTTTTCTGCATTTATTGATAAGATCATATAATCTTTCTTCTTTAACCTGGTAATATAATGTTACATGAATTGATTTTTGAGTGTTGAATCATCCTTGCATACCTGGGATAATCCCTCTTGTTTGTGGTGTATAATTCCTTTTATACATTGTTGGGTGTGACTTGCAAACTTTTTTCTAAAATTTTTGCATCTGTGTTCATAAGAGATGTTGGTCTTTAGTTTTCTTTTCTGGCAATGTATTCTTCTGGTTTTGGTATTAGGATAATGGTGGCCTCATAGAATGAGGTAAGAAGTGTTTTCTCTGCTTCTATCCACTGAAAAAGATTGTAGAGAATTAGTATAATTTCTTCAATTAATGTTTGATAGAATTCACCAGTGAACTGATCTGGGCCTGGTCCTTTCTGTTTTGGAAGATTATCAATTATTGATTCATTTTCTTTAATAGATGTAGCCCTGTTCAGGTCATCTTTTTCTGAGTTTTGGCAGATTGTTACTTTCAAGAAATTGGCCCATTTAATCTAGGTACCAAATTTGAGGGCATAGAATTTTTCTGTTTCTGTTCTGTTTCCTTCAGTCTTTTTCCTCTTTGCTCTTCAGATTGAGAAGTTTCTATTGTCATATTCTCATTCTCAGAGATTCTTTCCTCAGCTGTGTACAGTGTATTAATGAGCCTATCAAAAGTTTTCTTCATTCCTAATACAGTGTTTTTGACCTCTAGCATTTCTTTTTGATGATTTCTTAAGAATTTCTATCTCTCTGCTTGCGTTATCTATCTGTTCTTGCATGTCATCTACTTTTTCCATTAAAGCCCTTTACATATTAACAAGTTTTTTTAAATTCTCATGAGATAATTCCAATATCCATGACATATCTTAATCTGCTTCTGATGCTTACTCAGTAGCTTTGTGTGTGTGTGTACTTATTTTTTATTGAAGTATAGTTGAGTTAAAATGTTATATAGATTTCTGATGTAAAACACAGTGATTTGGTATTTTTATAGATTATACTCCATTTAAAAGTTATAAAATATTGGCTATATTCCCTGTGCAGTATATTACACATCCTTGTATCTTATTTATTTTATGCCTAATAGTTTATACCTTTTAATCCCTTCCCCTGTTTTGCCCTTCCCCACCCCTCTCCCCACTGGTAACCACTAGTTTGTTCTTTGCATCTGTGAGTCTGTTTCTGTTTTGTTATATTCATTCATTTGCTTTATACTTTAGATTCCACTTATAGAGGTGAAAACATATAACATTTGTCTTTCTCTGTCTGATTTAGTTCATTAAGCATAATATCCTCCAGGTTCATATAGGTTGTTGCAAATGGCCAATGTTCACTCCTTTTTTATGGCTGAGTAATAGCCCATTGTATGTATGTGTGTGTATAAATATAAACATATATGTATACACACACACACATCTTCCTTAACACTTCACATTCAATTGACAGACACTTAGGTTGCTTCCATGTCTTGGCTATTGTAAATAATGCTGCTATAAATACTGGGACACATATATCTTTTCTAATTAGTGTTTTCATTTTCTTCAGACATATACTCAGGAGTGGAATTGCTGGGTCATATATTTTTAATTTTGGGGGGAAATTCTTTACTGTTTTCCATAACGATTATACCAGTTTACATTCCCACCAATGGTGTAATAGGGTTCCCATTTTGCCACATCCTTGTCAGAATTTATTATTTGTTGTCTTTTGATAATAGTCATTTTGACAGGTGTGAATTGATTTCTCATTGTGGTTTAGATTTGCATTCCCCTGATGATTAGTGATGTTGAGCATTTTTTCCTGTGCCTGTTGTCCATTTGTATGTCTCCTTTGGAAAAATGTTTATTCAGGTCTTTTGCCCATTTTTAATAAGGTTTTTTTTTTTTGAGCTGAATGAGCTGCTTGTATATTTTGGAAATTAATCCCTTGTCAGTCACATTGCTTTCAAGTTTTTAACCATTGAGTATGATGTTAACTGTGGTTTTGTGTTAATGGCCTATATTATGTTGAGATATGTTCCCTGCATACCAACTTTTTGAGAGTTTTTATCATGAATGGATGTTGAATTTTGTCAAATGCTTCTTCTGCATCTGTTGAGATGACCAAGTGATTTTATCCATTGTTTTCTAATATGATGTATGACATTAATTGATTTGTGGATGTTGAAGCACCTTGCATCCCTGGAATAAATCCCACTTAATCATGGTGTATGATCATTTTTATGAATGGTTGAATTTAGTTAGCTATTACTTTGTTGAGAATTTTGATCTATATTCATCAGAGATATTGGTCTGTACTTTTCTCTTTTTTTTGTAGTGTCTTCATCTGGTTTTGGTGTGAGGGTGCTGGTGGCCTTGTAAAATTAATTTTTCTTTCTTTCTTTCTTTTCTTTTTGTGGAAATCATCCTTTTAGTTTTTTTTTTTTTAACATCTTTATTGGAGTATAATTGCTTTACAATGGGGTGTTAGTTTCTGCTTTATAACAAAGTGAATCCGTTATACATATACATATGTCCCCATATCTCTTCCCTCTTGGGTCTCCCTACCTCCCACCCTCCCTATCCCACCCCTCTAGGTGGTCACAAAGCACCGAGCTGATCTCCCTGTGCTATGTGGTTGCTTCCCATTAGCTATCTATTTTACGTTTGGTAGTGTATATATGTCCATGCCACTCTCTCACTTTGTCCCAGCTTACCCTTCCCCCAACCCGTATCCTCAAGTCCATTCTCTAGTAGGTCTGTGTCTTTATTCCCGTCTTGCCCCTAGGTTCTTCATGACCTTTTTTTTTTTTTTTTTAGATTCCATATATATATGTTAGCATACAGTATTTGTTTTCTCTTTCTGACATACTTCACTCTGTATGACAGACTCTAGGTCCATCCACCTCACTACAAATAACTCCATTTCGTTTATTTTTATGGCTGAGTAATATTCCATTGTATATATATGCCACGTCTTCTTTATGCATTCATCTGTTGATGGACGTTTAGGTTGCTTCCATGTCCTGGCTATCGTAAACAGAGCTGCAATGAACATTGTGGTACATGACTCTTTTTGAATTATGGTTTTCTCAGGGTATATGCCCAGTAGTGGGATTGCTGGGTCATATGGTAGTTCTATTTTTAGTTTTTTAAGGAACCTCCATACTGTTCTCCATGGTGGCTGTATCAATTTACATTCCCACCAACAGTGCAAGAGGGTTCCCTTTTCTCCACACCCTCTACAGCATTTATTGTTTCTAGATTTTTTGATGATGGCCATTCTGACCGGTCTGAGATGATATCTCATTGTAGTTTTGATTTGCATTTCTCTAATGATGAATGATGTTGACCATTCTTTCATGTGTTTGTTGGCAATTTGTATATCTTCTTTGGAGAAATGTCTATTTAGGTCTTCTGCCCATTTTTGGATTGGGTTGTTGGTTTTTTTGATATTGAGCTGCATGAGCTGCTTGTAAATTTTGGAGATTAATCCTTTGTCAGTTGCTTCATTTACAAATATTTTCCCCATTCTGAGGGTTGTCTTTTGGGCTTATTTATGCTTTCCTTTGCTGTGCAAAAGCTTTTAAGTTTCATTAGCTCGCATTTGTTTATTTTTGTTTTTATTTCCATTTCTCTAGGAGGCGGGTCAAAAAGGATCTTGCTGTGATTTATGTCATAAGGTGTTCTCCCTATGTTTTCCTCTAAGAGTTTGATAGTGTCTGGCCTTGCATTTAGGCCTTTAATCCATTTTGAGTTTATTTTTGTGTATGGTGTTAGGGAGTGTTCTAATTTCATTCTTTTACATGTAGCTGTCCAGTTTCCCAGCACCACTTATTGAAGAGGCTGTCTTTTCTCCACCTTATATTCTTGCCTCCTTTATCAAAGATAAGGTGACCATATGTGAGTGGGTTTATCTGTGGGCTTTCTATCCTGTTCCATTGATCTATATTTCTGTTTTTGTGCCAGTACCATACTGTCTTGATTACTTTAGCTTTGTAGTATAGTCTGAAGTCAGGGAGCCTGATTCCTCCAGCTCCGTTTCTCTATCTCAAGGTTGCTTTGGCTATTCGGGTCTTTTGTGTTTCCAAACAAATTGTGAAATTTTTTGTTCTAATTCTGTGAAAAATGCCAGTAGTAGTTTGATAGGGATTGCATTGAATCTGTAGATTGCTTGGGGAGTAGAGTCCTTTTCACAATGTTGAGTCTTCCAATCTAAGAACATGGTATATCTCCCCATCTATTTGTATCATTTTAATTTCTTTCATCAGTGTCTTATAATTTTCTGCATATAGGTCTTTTGTCTCCTTAGGTAGGTTTATTCCTAGATATTTTATTCTTTTTGTTGCAATGGTAAAAGGGAGTGTTTTCTTAGTTTCACTTTCAGATTTTTTATCATAAGTGTATAGGAATGCAAGAGATTTCTGTGCATTAATTTTGTATCCTGCTACTTTCCCAAATTCATTGATTATCTCTAGTAGTTTTCTGGTAGCATCATTAGGATTCTCTATATATAGTATCCTGTCATCTGCAAACAATAACAGCTTTACTTCTTCTTTTCCAATATAGATTCCTTTTATTTCCTTTTCTTCTCTCATTTCTGTGGCTAAAACTTGCAAACCTATGTTTAATAATAGTGGTGAGAGTGGGCAACCTTATCTTCTTCCTGATTTTAGTGGAAATGTTTTCAGTTTTTCGCCATTGAGGACGATGTTGGCTGGGAGTTTGTCATATATGGCCATTATTATGTTGAGGAAAGTTCCCTCTATGACTACTTTCTGGAGGGTTTTTATCATAAATGGGTGTTGAATTTTGTTGAAAGCTTTCTCTGCATCTATAGAGATGATCATATGGTTTTTCTCCTTCTATTTGTTAATATGGTTTATCTCATTGATTGATTTGCATATATTGAAGAATCCTTGCATTCCTGGGATAAACCCCACTTGATCATGGTGTATGATCCTTTTAATGTGCTGTTGGATTCTGTTTGCTAGTATTTTGTTGAGGATTTTTGCATCTATGTTCATCAGTGTTATTGGCCTGTAGTTTTCTTTCTTTGTGACATCTTTGTCTGGTTTTGGTATCAGGGTGATGGTGGCCTCATAGAATGAGTTTGGAAGTGTTCCTCCCTCTGCTATATTTGGAAGAATTTGAGAAGGATAAGTGTTAGCTCTTCTCTAATGTTTGATAGAATTCACCTGTGAAGCCATCTGGTCCTGGGCTTTTGTTTGTTGGAAGATTTTTAATCACAGTTTCAATTTCAGTGCTTGTGATTGGTCTGTTCATATTTTCTATTTCTTCCTGGTTCAGTCTCGGAAGGTTGTGCATTTCTAAGAATTTGTCCATTTCTTCCAGATTGTCCACTTTATTAACATATAGTTGCTTGTAGAAATCTCTCATGATCCTTTGTATTTCTGCAGTGTCAGTTGTTACTTCTCCTTTTTCATTTCTAATTGTATTGATTTGAGTCTTCTGCCTTTTTTTCTTGATGAGTCTGGCTAATGGTTTATCAATTTTGTCTATTTTCTCAATGAACCAGATTTTAGTTTTATTGATCTTTGCTATCATTTCGTTCATTTCTTTTTCATTTATTTCTGATCTGATCTTTATGATTTCTTCTTCTAACTTTGGGATTGTTTTGTTCTTCTTTCTCTAATTGCTTTAGGTGTAAGGTTAGGTTGTTAATGTGAGATGTTTCTTGTTTCTTAAGGTAGGATTGTATTGCTATAAACTTCCCTCTTAGAACTGCTTTTGCTGCATCCCATCGGTTTTGGGTAGTCGTGTTTTCATTGTCATTTGTTTCTAGGTATTTTTTGAGTTCTTCTTTGATTTCTTCAGTGTTCCCTTGGATATTACGTAGTGTGTTGTTTAGCCTCCATGTGTTTGTATTTTTTACAGACTTTTTCCTGTAATTGATGTGTATTCTCATAACGCTGAGGTTGTAAAAGATACTTGATATGATTTCAATTTTCTTAAATTTACCAAGCCTTGATTTGTGATCGAAGATATGATCTATCCTGGAGAATGTTCCATGAGTACTTGAGAAGAATGTGTATTCTGTTGTTTTTGGATGGAATGTCCTACAAATATCAATTAAGTCCATCTTGCTTAATGTATCATTTAAGGCTTGGGTTTCCTTATTTATTTCCATTTTGGATGATCTCTCCATTGGTGAAAGAGGGGTGTTAAAGTCCCCTCGTATGATTGTGTTCCTGTTGATTTCCCCTTTTATGGCTGTTAGTATTTGCCTTATGTATTTAGATGCTCCTATGTTGGGTGCATAAATATTTACAATTGTTATATCTTCTTCTTGGATAGATCCCTTGATCATTATGTAGTGTCCTTCTTTGTCTCTTGTAATAGTCTTTGTTTTAAAGCTATTTTGTCTGATATGAGCATTGCTACTCCAGCTTTCTTTTGATTTCCATTTGCATGGAATATCTTTTTCCATCCCCTCGCTTTCAGTAATGTCCCTAGGTCTGAAGTGGGTTTCTTGTAGACAGCATATATACGTGTCTTGTTTTTGTATCCATTCAGACAGTCTATGTGTTTTGGTTGGAGCATTTAATTCATTTACATTTAAGGTAATTATCCATATGTATGTTCCTATTACCATTTTCTTAATTGTTTTGGGTTTGTTATTGTAGGTCTTTTCCTTCTCTTGTGTTTCCTGCCTAGAGAATTTCCTTTAGCATTTGTTGTAAAGGTGGTTTGGTGGTGCTGAATTCTCTTAGCTTTTGCTTGTCTGTAAAGTTTTTAATTTCTCCATCGAATCTGAATGAGATCCTTGCTGGGTAGAGTAATCTTGGTTGTAGGTTCTTCTCCTTCATCACTTTAAATATGTCTTGCCACTCCCTTCTGGCTTGCAGAGTTTCTGCTGAAAGAGCAGCTGTTAACCTTATGGGGATTCCCTTGTGTGTTATTTGTTGTTTTTCCCTTGCTGCCTTTAATATTTGTTCTTTGTATTTAATTTTTGATAGTTTGATTAATATGTGTCTTGACATGTTTCTTCTTGGATATATTCTGTGTGGGACTCTCTGTGCTTCCTGGACTTGATTAACTATTTCCTTTCCTATATTAGGGAAGTTTTCAAGTATAATGTCTTCAAATATTTTCTCAGTCCCTTTCTTTTTCTCTTCTTCTTCTGGGACCCCTATAATTCGAATGCTGGTGCGTTTCATGTTGTCCCAGAGGTCTCTGAGTCTGTCCTCAATTCTTTTCATTCTTTTTTCTTTATTCTGCTCTGCAGTATTTATTTCCACTATTTTATCCTACAGGTCACTTATCTGTTCTTCTGCCTCAATTATTCTGCTATTGATCCCTTCTTGAGAATTTTTAGTTTCATTTATTGTGTTGTTCATTGCTGTTTGTTTGCTGTTTAGTTCTTGTAGGTCCTTGTTAAACGTTTCTTGTATATTCTCCATTCTATTCCCAAAATTTTGGATCCTATTTACTATCATTCTGAATTCTTTTTCAGGTAGACTGCCTATTTCCTTTTCATTTGTTAGGTCTGGTGGTTTTTTTCCTTGCTCCTTCATCTGCTCTGTTTCTCTGTCTTATCCTTTTGCTTAACTTACTGTGTTTGGGGTCTCCTTTTTGTTGGCTGCATGTTCGTACTTTCCATTGTTTTTGGTGTCTGTCCCCAGTGGCTAAGGTTGGTTCTGTGGGTTGTGTAGGCTTCCTGGTGGAGGGGACTAGTGCCTGTGTTCTGGTGGATGAGACTGGATGTTGTCTTTGTGGTGGGCAGGTCAATGTCTGGTGGTGTGTTTTGGGGTGTCTGTGGCCTTATTATGATTTTATGCAGCCTCTCTTCTAATGCATGGGTTTGTGTTCCTGTCTTTCTAGTTGTTTGGCATAGGGTGTCCAGCACTGTAGCTGCTGGTCGTTGAGTGGAGCTGGGTCATGGTGTTGAGATGGAGGTCTCTTGGAGATTTTTGCCTTTTGATATTATGTGGAGCTGGGAGGTGTCTTGTGGACCAGTGTCCTGAACTTGGCTCTCCCACCTCAGAGGCACAGGCCTGACACCTGGCTGGGAGCCTGTCATCCAAATGGCTCAGAATAAAAGGGAGAAAAAAAAAAAGAAAGAAAGAAAGAAGAAAATAAAATAAAATAAAGTAAAATAAAATAAAGTTATTAAAGTAAAAAATATTTATTCAGAGCAATTTTTTTTAAAGTAAAACAAAACAAAAAAAACCCGACAGAACCCTAGGACAAATGGTAAAACAAAGCTATACAGACAAATTCACACACAGAAGCATACACATACACACTCACCAAAAGAGAGAAAGGGAAAAATATATATATATCTCGGTGCTCCCAAATCCACCTCCTCAGTTTGGGATGATTCATTTTCTATTCAGGTATTCCACAGATGCAGGTACAGCAAGTTGATTGTGGAGATTTAATCCACTGCTCCTGAGGGTGCTGCATGAAATTTCCCTTTCTCTTCTTTGTTCGCACAGCTCCCGGGGTTCAAGTTTGGATTTGCACCCCCATCTGCATGTAGGTCTCCTGAGGGCATCTTTTCCCACCCCAGATAGGACGGGGTTAAAGGAGTAGCTAATTCGGGGGCTCTGGCTCACTCGGGCTGCGGGGAGGGAGGGGTACGGCTTCGGGGCGAGCCTGCAGCAGCAGAGCCAGGCATGACGTTGCCCCAACCTGAGGCATGCCATGCGTTCTCCCAGGGAAGTTTTCCCTGGATCACAGGACCCTGGCAGTGGAGGGCTGCACAGGCTCCCGGGAAGGGAGGTGTGGAGAGTGACCTGTGCTTGTACACAGGCTTTTTGATGGTGGCAGCAGCAGCCTTAGCATCTCATACCCGTCTCTGTGGTCTGTGCTGATAGCCGTGGCTCGCACCCATCTCTGGAGCTCGTTTAAGCGGCACTCTTAATCCCCTCTCCTCACGCACCAGGAAGCTAAGAGGCAAGAAAAAGTCTCTTGTCTCTTTGGCAGCTCCAGACTTTTTCCTGGACTCCATTCGTGCTAGCTGTGGTGCACTAGCCCCCTTCAGGCTGTGTTCACGCCGCCAACCCCAGTCCTCTCCCTGGGATCCCATCGAAACCTGAGCCTCAGCTCCCAGCCCCCGCCCGCCCCGGCGGGTGAGCACACAAGCCTCTCGGGCTGGTGAGTGCTGCTCGGCACCGATCCTCTGTGTGGGAATCTCTCCGCTTTGCCCTCCGCACCCCTGTTGCTGCGCTCTCCTCCGTGGCTCCAACGCTCCCCCCTCCGCCACCCGCAGTCTCCGCCCGCGAAGGTGCTTCCTAGTGTGTGGAAACCTTTCCTCCTTCACGGCTCCCTCCCACTGGTGCAGGTCCCATCCCTATTCTTTTGTCTCTATTTTTTCTTTTTTCTTTTGCCCTACCCAGGTTCGTGGGGAGTTTCTTGCCTTTTGGGAGGTCTGAGATCTTCTGCCAGCGTTCAATAGGTGTTCTGTAGGAGTTGTTCCACATGTTGATGTATTTCTGATGTATCTGTGGGGAGAAAGGTGATCTCCATGTCTTACTCTTCCGCCATCTTGAAGCTCCCTAAAATTACTTTTTGAGTGTTCCCTCCCCTTCAACTTTTTGGAATAGTTTAAGAAGGATAGGTATTAACTCTTCTTTAGAATTCCTCTGTGTTTTGTAGAATTCCCCTGTTAAACTGTGCAGTCCTGGACTTTTTTTAGTTGGGAGTTTTGTTTAGTACCAATTAAATTTCAATAGGAGTAATTGTTCTGTTCAGATTATCTGTTTCTTCCTGATTCAGTCTTGAATGATTTTATATTTCTAGAATTTTTCCATTCCTTTACATTTTTCAGTTTGGTGGCATATAACTGTAATATTTTATTAAAATTTAAAAAATTTCTTTGAACTCTTTTTTTATTTTGTTTATTTGAGTCCTTTATTTTCTTAAGGAGCCTTGCTAAAGTGTTATCAATTTTTAAAATCTTTTAAAAAGACAAGTTCTTGATTTTATTGATATTTTCTATTTTTTTTGGCCCCTATTTTACTCATTTTCACTGTGATTTTTTTTTTTATTTGCTTTATTCTGCTGACTTGGCCTTTGTTTTTCTTTATATAATTCCTTTAGTTGGTACATCAGGTTGTTTATTTGAGATGTTTCTTGTTTCTTGAGGTAAGCCTATCTCACTATAAACTTCCCTCTTAGAACTCCTTTTTC